>NC_137802.1:11042769-11152769 GCF_963383645.1 Muscardinus avellanarius | reverse complement strand
CACTCCCACCAGCAGTGTATGAAAATTCCATTTGCACAGCAGTGTCAGTCTTTTTCTATTTTGCTACTCAGCGGAGGTATTGTGATTCCTTGTTGTGATATAAATCAGATTTTTTTTCTGGTGATCAGGAGTTTAGAGCCTTTCCAGAAATTTGTTGGCCATTTAAATATTTACTACAGCTTTGTAAATTGTATTTTTCTGTTCCAATCTTTGGCCCATTTGGGGGGGGTTGTTTGTGTTTTTCTTATTGTTTTGAAGGGTGTATATATATATATATATATATATATATATATCTCCTAATGGTATGATTTGTCCCCCAGACCTTATATCATAGACAAGCCCACCATGTGCGCTCTCTTCTCTCTCTCTCTCTCTCTCCTCTCTCTCTCTCTCTCTCTCTCTCTCTCTCTCTCTCTCTCTCTCTCTCTCTCTCTCTCTCTCCTACTAGACTGTGATGTGAGAGGAGGGTCCCACTACTTGTGTTATCACTGCTTCCTGCTGCCTTCCCCTGAGCTCTGCAGATGTGACTGAGCCTAACATGGACTGAAACCTCCAGCACTGTGAGCAAACCAATCTTCTTTTCTTAAGTTTTGGTGGTCAGGTATTTTGGATTATACCAGTGAGAATGCTGGCAGAGATACCTGGATACAATTATTTTATGCTGATATATGCATGCAAATCTCTTTACCCATCTGGTGGGTGCTTTCTTACTGTCTCATGATGTGTAATAACAAATAGAAATTCTGAACTTCAATGTCATCCAGTTCACTATTGTTTTCCTTTGGATTTAGTATCATTTTGAATCTGGTTTAAAAATCTAAGTATGCTATTGTTTTGCTATTCATAGTAAGATTTATGATCTACTTGGAATATGCTCTTACATGTGATGTGAGGTAGAGGTTAATGACTTGTTTTTCATATTGACATAAAATTCACTTGATGCTGTAATTTTCTGAGCATATTTCTTTAGTTGTATTGTCTATGCTTGTGCCAGAACCACATTGAATCTGGTAATATAAATCTGTTCTTGAAGATTGTCTTGACTTTTAACATTAGAATCACCTCATTTGTTTCCATATAAGCACTAAAACCTGCTGGGATATTGAAGAGAATTCTGTTGAGTCTGCAACTCAGATTAAGTGAATATATATATATATATATATATATATATATATATATATATATATATATATATATTTGAGCTGTAATTCTATGAACATGGTATATCTCTCTATTTACTATTTAGATGTGTTTCAATTTATCTCAATACTGATTTGTGCTTTTTCGTGGTACTGAGGATACTTATGAGGCCAAGACAGAAGGACCACAGGTTTTGATACTAGCCTCATCAATCTAGTTGCTTAAAAAATAACAATTTGTAATTTTCTGAGCATATTGCCTTTTCCATATTTGGCATATTAATAAATATTTGATATATTTTGGTACTGTTATACTGTTTTTAGTATTTCATATTCTCATTTTCATTGATATAAAATAGTATTATAATGCACTAAAATCATATATTGAATTTTTATCTAGTGACCTAAGTTTACTTATTGATTCTAATAAAATATCTATAGATTTTTTGGGATTTTATATACGTACAATTCTGCTATCCATGAATAATGACATTTTTTCTTTCTTTTCAACTTTTAAAATTTTGTTTCTGTTTATTTTGTTTGACTGTACCAGCTAGAATCTTTGGTACAATGTTGAAGAGAAATGATGAGAGTTGATGTGATCGTTTTCTTCCCTGATGTGAAGGGAAGTGGTTTTAGTATTTTATTAGTAAGTACTACATTTGATGTAGATTCTTTTGTGAATACCTTTTGGCAGACTAAGAAAAATTACCTTCTATTCAAGTTTGTTGCATTTTCTCATGATTGAATATGAAGGCTTATCACATGCTTCTCTTGCATTTTTTCTGATGATAATATGATGTTTGCAAATTCCATTGATTGATCTTGACATATTAGACCAACTCTGTATTGCTGGAATAGCCATAATTTTCTGTGATATATTAGTTTTGTATTACTGAATTTGACATGCTACCCTTTGGTTTAGAACTTTTGTAGTTTTGCTCACGAGGAATCTTGGCCTATAATTTCCTAACTTGTTAAAGTCTGCCAAGTTTTGGTAGTAAGGTCTATTTGGCCTCATAAAATCAGCTGGGAAATGTGTCCTTTTTTCTCCTAGTTCCTAGTTTTGTTTAAAGTCATCATTTTTTCCTTAAATGTTCAGTAGATCTTAGCAATGAAGCTCTCTGGGTCTGAGGTTTGCTTTGTGAGGAGATTTCAAATTATGGATTTGATTTCATTACTAGATTTAGGATTATTTTGATTTTCCACTTCTTATTCCAGTTTGGTAAATTGTGTTTTTGTGGATATGTGTGGTGTTATCTAAACTTTCAAATGTGTTTGCACAGTTAATAAAATGTTATAATACTATTTCTTGCTTATACTTAGGATCTGTGATGATATTCCTCTTTTCAGATTTGTAAATTCCCCACTTTTGATCACTTGTATTTCTTGTATTACTTTTTTCTAATCAGTTGTTTTACTGTTTTCAAATGAACAACTTTTGACTTGGTTGATTTTATTTTATGCTTGATTTCTGTTTCACCAGTTTTGTTCTTCTAGATAATTTTCTTTTTTCTAATTTTATGAGCTTAAATACTTTTTTATCCCTATAATCTAGAGATGGACACTTAAATTCCTGGGTTTTAGCCTTTTCACCTTCCAGTATATGCATTTACAGCTACAATTTTCCTTTAAATTCTATTTTAGTCATTGCCTGAAGTTTTGATATCCCAGATTTTTATCCCCATTGTATCTAAACATCCTCTAATACCCATTTTATTTTTCTATCCCCAATTGGTTATTTAGAAGAGTGTTGCTTAACTTTCAAGCATTTGAAGATATTCTGTTATTCTGATTTCTAATGTAATTCTACTGATCTTAGATAATATATCCTGTATGGCTTCAGTTTTTTTTAAAATTGACTACACTTATTTTATGGAATAGTAGATATTCTGTTATTCTGATTTCTAATGTAATTCTACTGATCTTAGATAATATATCCTGTATGGCTTCAGTTTTTTTTAAAATTGACTACACTTATTTTATGGAATAGTATGTAGTACATAAACTATATAGGTATAGTACACACTATTAACTTTATAATGCTGCATGTGGACTTGAGAAAAGATGTATTTTGCATTTATTGGATTCAGTGTTTTCCGTTTGTCGATCAGATTAACTAATTTCTTTAAATTTTCTTTATTTTAACCATTGCTTGTCTGCTTGTTTTATCAGTTACTGGAAGAAATGTATTAAGGGTATCATTTTTATTGTAAAATTTATCTTTTTCTTTATTTTTTATTTCATGAGAATTCAGTATTTTTAAAAATTGTTAATCATGTAATTGTTACTCTGCCTTTAGTAGTTACTCAAAGGTATCCTTCCTTTGGTGTATAAAGTTTAATTAGTAGTTTTTTTTTAATCACTTTCTTCATGAGATTCCCTTCCTTCTGCATTATCCTCCTGTGTGTTAATTTATACATATTTTAATCTCCACATGACACTACTGACCTCATATTATACATCAAATATCTCTTTAGATCTACTGCATGTATACTTTTTCTGCTTGTCTTTACTTCTTCCTGCATTTCTTGGCTTTCTTCTGAGATAATTTATTCTTTTTCCCACCAAAGAGTATCTTTTAGTACTCCTTTTAGAACCAACTTTTTTGTGACATATTATTTCAATATACTTGTTCTCACATTATAGGTAATTGAGTTGGCAATTATTTCTTTCAGCATTTTAATTTTTTAATTAATTAATTATTTTGGTGGTACTGGAGTTCCTGGAAACCCTTCTACCTCTGGGCTACACTCCCAGACCTATTTTTCTATTTTTATTTGGAAACAGGGTCTCTTAAACCAGCGAGGCTGGCTTCGAACCTGCGCTATCATCCTGTCTCCGCCTCCCAAGCGCGGGGATTACAAACGTGCGCCACCACGCCCGGCTCTTTCAGCAACTTTAAAGGATGATGTTCCATTGTCTTCTGACATTCTGTGTTAGCCAGTTTCCCTCCATCATAATGAATACCAGAAATAATAAATTTAAGAAGAGAGATGGTTTATTTTGCCTCATGGTCTTGGAGATCCTAGTCCCTGATTGATTGGCTTCCTTGCTTTGGGCCTGTGATAAGACAGCCCATCATGGTGGGAACAAACAGGGGAGTGAAACCCCTCACCTTATGGGCATGGTGCAGAGATAGCGTATGGGGCTGTATCCATTAGTTGACTAGTTTGTAAGTTACAGATGACTTTTCTAGTAGCAGTTTACAGCTGTACTACAAATGGCTGGGGTCCCACAATTCTTATTGAGGGCATGTTTCTAATGACCTAAAGACCTTCCACCAGGTCCCATCTCTAACAGGTTCAACCACCTCCCAAAAGAACTATCCTGAAGACCAAGCCTGTAACATACAGGTTCCTGGGAGACATTCAAGGACCAAACTATCATTTCTGTTTAAAAATTGTAAGTTTTATTATCGATCCTTTGATGAACGGTTCTCTTCTCTTCTCTTCTCTTCCCTTCCCCTCCCTCCCTCCCTCCCCCTCTCCCTCTCTCTCTCTCCTCTCTTTCTCTCTGTATGACTTTCAGTAGCGTTTCTTGAATCTGTGGTTTGATGTCTTTAGTTTTAGAACTTGTTCTTCAATTAATTTTCCAAGTGAAATTTTCCCTTCATTTCCTTTACTCTTTTCTTCCGAGATTTCAATTTTACGTGTGTTATACTTTTTTTTTTTTCCTGTGGTTTCTATGTCTCTCATAGTATTTTCTTCACTTTCCGTCAAGTCTTCTTGCAGTATCTCACTCTGGGAGCTCAGATGCACCCTTCCTTCTGCTCTATTTCATATTCTGTCAGACCACTTATGAGTTAGTAATTTTATATATTAAATTTTTTAAGTTTTAGATTTTACATTTGATTTGCTTTTTATTTGTTTGTTTGTTTTTGGTGGTATTGGGGTTTCTGGAAGCCCTTCTACCTCCGAGCTACACTCCCAGACCTATTTTTTAATTTTTTTTTTGAAACAGGGTCACTTAAGCCAGCGCGGCTGGCTTCGAACCTGACCATCCTGTCTCCACCTCCCAAGCGCAGGGATTACAAGCGTGCGCCACCGCGCCCGGCTTACATTTGATTCTCACAGGTGTCATTTTTCTACTGAAAATTTCACCTTTCTTATATATCTATATATATATTTTTTTATCACATTAGTGTTACTTACTTTGGAATCCATAGCAGATGGTGTGGCATCATTTGCACCAACCATGAGTCTGTTTCTGCTGTGTTTTTCCCTGCCTTTCTTTTTTATTTTATTTTATTTTTTGTCTACGTTCTTATATTCCTGATATATCTTTGACTAATTGTTGAGTATTATGTATGAATAAACGATATAGAATCTCAGCCCTATTTCTTTGCCAATTAGTCTCTTAGCATTGGAGCCCAATGATGCTTCTAAAGTAGCCAATGTCCTGAGTCACTTCTCTTTGATCCTGGCTCATTTTCCTTGGTCATCTTGTTATCACTCTAATTCCTTTAAACAGATCACTCACTTTTTCCTTTTTAAAGTAATCTTGTCATTCTAGTTCTTCCCGGTAATCCAAGTTAATGTATCATGGTCAAAGGCAGAATTCTTCTAAAATTCCTCATCTTTGAGTTTTAAAACCATTTCTGTGGGTATCTTAAGCTCCTAGAACCACAGACTTAGGACTATTAACCCCATGTACTTGTGCTCAAAGAAGTTACATATAATAGATGAAAGGACACTTCTTCTCTTTTATAGTGCAGTGCACTGATTTTCTTTTAGGGGTCACAGAAATAATTTTGAAAACACTTTGGTGACTAAATTATTCTGACATTGAGTCTTGAGGGAGTAAAGCCTTTGAATCTTTTCTGTCTTCGTGCCAGCAGAAGAATGTCTTACACTTACCAAATTTTTCTGTAGTTTTCAAATGTGTATTATAGATGTAGATTTTGTGGCTTCTATTAATGACAAAAGTGGTTACTTTATCAATACTCCACTGGGTGAAAAATAAGTTGACAAATGTCACATACTGATTTTTCTAGATTGGTGGGCAGACAGAATCTGTTTCTGAAACTTTTTCTTGGACTTGGTCATATTCTATTTGACTTTGGATTTCCTTGTAGGAATACATTGGATTCTACATTCTTTTTTTAAAAAAATTTTTTATTGGTGCACTGTATTCATACATCATAGTGGGATAAAAAAAACTTTTGTAGACATACATGCACACATCGCCCAGTCAGCCCCCACCCGATCCCCACCCCATTCCCTCCCCATCCCTCCTTCCCATGCTTGGCTTAGTGGTTGACATCTAGTATTATAGCAATTTATCCAAAATTAAAAATGATAATCTCACATAACAATTTCATTTGTCTGATACCAAGCTTTTGATAACGGATTCTACATTCTTTACATGTCTTTATTCATAAAAATGGGTCTCTTTGGATCACAGAAATCAATGTAGTGAAGAAAAGTTTGCAAATGGATTTTTCTTATTCTAACAATATTTAATGTAATTTGCCTACAATTTGAGTAAATTATTAACATGATTTAATAAAAGTTGTCATTACAGGCTTTAATAACAAAATTGATAGAAAATTCAGTTTTCTCTAATTCAATGCATACATGCATTTTCAATCCATGAGCAAGTAAATACTTACTGTAGAAGAAAAATTGTCTTTAACCACAAAGCAAAATATCATTTAAAAATAATACTTTCTATGTGGATAATGGTTGTTAATATTTTTGCTTATTTTCACTTGTTCTTAATAAGAATGTTCTATTTAACAATAAAAAATGGGTCTCTTTCTATGGGGTTATAATCATTAGTTGATTACTTTGGAAGCTACAGTCAGCATTTCAGAGCCAAATGTAGGTGAGTATTCCTTATCATTCTAGTGGCTAAAAGGAGCCAGTCTTATTTTTTTGTGGGTCTGGGAATGGAACCCAGGAGCATTCAACCTCTGAGCTACATCCCCTGCCCTATTTTTTATTCTTTATTTTAAAACAGGGTCTTACTAAGTTGTGGAGGGTCTCACTAAGTAGCTGAGGCTGTTTGCAAATCATGATCCTCCAGTCTCAGCCTCCTGAATGTTGGGATTACAAGCATGTACCACCATGCTTGGTCCAGTCTTTTTTTTTTTTTTTTTTTTTTAGTGCAGAATAAGAATGCAGTTACCCAAAGAGTGATACACTTTATCCTTCTACCTCTGGGCTACACTCCCAAACCTATTTCTATATTTTTATTTGGAAACAGGGTCTCTTAAGCCAGAGAGTCTGGATTCAAACCTGCGCGATCCTCCTGTCTCCGCCTCCTAAGCGTGAGGCTTACAAGTGGGCGCCACCACGCCCGGTGAGTGATACGCTATTGATTAAAAATCAATGGAGCACTGTTGCCCAAAGTGTGAAGCAGAGCAGAGTCTCTTTCCTACCATCATGAATGTGTTAGATGACAGGCTTTGCAGTGTGGGAAGCTAAATAATGGAAAGGGTTATGATCAGATAGAGTCCCCTGAAGAGCTTTGGGTTGATAAGCCTTAATGGTTATAATCTCATCAGTAGTTAAATTCATTGTAATGATTTCTAATAGATTTTTCTGGGAGGAAACCAGGCCAGTGGGGTGTGGTTAAAAAAGGTGGGTCCCTGCGATGTGGCCTTGGGGATTGTGTTGGTGTCTTTGGATACCCTGGCTTATTGCCTCTTCCTTTCAGCCTCCATGATGCAAGAGCAGAACCGTGCTCCCTCCCTCTTTCTACTTCCTGTGGTCATGCCATGAGCTCTGCAGACCCAGCCTCACATAGACTAAACCTGAAATCTCCAAAAAAACTGTGAGCACATAAACCTTCTTTCCTGTAAGTTATGTTGTCAGTCATTTTGGATTATAGCAGTTAGAATGTTGACTGAGCTAGAAGGCAAACTGGATTAACAGAAAACAAAGGTAAACAACCATGTCTCTTTCTTGGGTTGCTTTTCAGAGGAACGTGTGCATTTATAACATGCATTGTGATTCTACAAGGTGGAGAAGGATGAATTGTAAGAGCACAACATTTCCCCAGTGGATCAAAACTCTTTGCAGTCTCAGCAATCTTTCAAAAAAATTTTTTTTTGTACCCTGGGTTTGGTGATGATGCTGGAGGGGGGAATGAAGAAACATTGAACCAGACAGCCCTAGATGAGATGATGATCAGTTTCTCTCCATTCTTTAGATTTATTTTTGCTGCTATCATGTTAAGAAATGTTTCTTATTTGTATGAGTATTTTTTTTTCTTTTTGGTACTGACTTTAACTCCCTGGCAGGAAAGTTCCTATAGAAACTAAGAAATCAACCAAACAGAATGCTCCAAGCTCCTCCCTTTCCTTGTGACTTAAATGTAAGAATATAAAGAAGGTGGCATTGGAAGGAGCCCCCGGGGGAAGGTTTCTTACTTGATACTGGATTATTCTCTCTTGAGAGCTTGGTTTCCCTTCAGTGATGGATGACTGGGGGTAGGATAAAGCTCTTTGAAGGAGAATCTAGGCAAGCCATACATACCTTAAAGAACAAATTCAAGAGCAAATCACACCAATCTACTCTCATACTCATCTCTTATTCAATGGTAGCCTGTAGGAAAAGAGGTTAGAAAGAATTAGTCTGAGGCAAGGAGTGGCTGGTTATTTATACAATCTCTCTCTCTCTCTCTCTCTCTCTCTCTCTCTCTCTCTCTCTCTCTCTCTCTCTCTCTCTCATTGAACCCAGAGGTCAGCCATTTTTATGTTTTTTTGAAACAGGGTCTTTCTAGGTTGATGAGGGTCTTGCTTGATTACTGAAGCTGGTCTCAAACTTGCAATCCTCCTGTCTCAGTCTCCCAAATACTGGTATTACAGGGATGTACCACTACGCCTGGTAATAAGTTTCTTTTAAAAATATCATTTGATGAAGTCTCCTTTTATCATGTGACAACAACATCTATGAGTTGTTGAATATCCATCAGTGGTACATGTTTGTGTGTGTTCACTCATATATCTCCGTGTGTGTGTGTGTGTGTGTGTGTGTGTGTGTGTGTGTGTGTGTTTGGAGGGTGGGGTAGAGATGACTCAATTTGATATCCCATAAGTTCTGCACAGAATGACAGCTTCTTGTGGCTGTGGGGAAGCAGAGGGAATCTTGCTTCCTATCAGGCAATAGTAACAAAGCCACCTTTTTTAGGGGCTCCCTCTTTTAGGGAGGTGGCTGTGCTGTTGAAATAAAGGAAAAAGCTTGGAGCATTGGAAAGAGATGTTATGGATAATGACAGAGCCCTTTGCATTAATCCACACCAGAGAACCTGGATCTGCTCTGTTGCTGAGCTGAGATGCATCAATCGATTTTGGTGGAGGTGGTGGTGGCGATGATGAGGGAGGCTATTATTTTCCTTGACTCGTCCAGAAAATATTTCGTAAATAGTTTGCGCAGTGTGTCAGTCTGAGCATCTGGGAAGCATAATCCGTCCTTGGCATGGGGGCCCATTGTGACGTCTGTCAGTCGCCTCTTGCAGGAGGAGGAAAGGGTTGAGTTCGTCTATTTAGAGTCCTGGGGTATTTTTGTGTTTATTATTTAGAAAATTGTGATTGGGATCTCTCTTCAAGCTGAGATTATTTTTGTCTCCAAATAATCAAAGCCAGACTCCCCACAGGAGGTGGCAGGGTGGTGGCTGGTGCCCTTGAAGAGGACCCCTACTCTCCTGCATCTTGGTCACTATGTTAGTGAGGGAGGAGGGGAGCCGATCATGGGGATGGCTCCCAAGAGACTTGGCCTTATGGTTTTGATAACATATACAGCAAAGCTGGGCATGCAAATATACTTTCTCAGGGATAAACAACATAAAACTCTAGCTTCTTTGACAAGCTTTTGCTTATTTTTTATTTTTTTGGAGAGGGAGATGACAAATTAGACACTGGGGTTAAGTTATAGGCAGAGGAACCTAGTTTCAAATTTCTTTTTCTATTCTACTACTGAGAGCTTGTGTGACTTTTGCAAGACTTTACCCTCTTTATGAAAAGTTGGGGTTTTTATTTTTTATTTTTTAAAATCTGAATCACAGCCGGGCGTGGTGGCTCACGCTTGTAATCTCTGCGCCTGTGAGGCTGAGACAGGAGGATAGCATAGGTTCGAAGCCAGCTTCGCTTGCTTAAGAGACCCTGTTCCCAAATAAAAAAATATAAAATAGGTCTGAGAGTGTAGCCCAGAGGTAGAAGGATTTCCAGGAACCCCAGTACCAGCCCCCCAAAAAATCTGAATCACAGAAAGATTTTCTACTCCAAATGTTGTAAGGATGTATTTTGAAAAATAGAAGACCCTAAAAAATTTAAATTTCTCTTTTTCTTTTTCTGACATTTTTTTTTTTACTAATATCATCATCAGTTCCTAAAGCATGTTTTTTAACAACTGGTGCCTCCCTCTATTCCTTCTTTCCTTCGTTCATTCCTTCCTTTTAATCAGTACTGGGGATTGAACCCAGGGGCATTCTGCCTCCAAGCTACACCACCAACCTGTTTTAGTTTTTATTTATTTTTGTTGTTGTTGTTGTTGAATTTGGGAGGTGGAGACTGGAGGATCACGGTTCACAGACAGCCTCAGCTACTTAGTGAGGCCCTTTGCAACTCAGCTGAGACAGGAGGATCACACAGGTTCGAAGCCAGCCTCAGCTACTTAGTGAGGCTCTCAGCAACTTAGTGAGACCCTGTTTCCAAATAAAATATAAAATAGGTCTGGGAGCATAGCCCGGAGGTAGAAAGCCTCTGGGTTCCACCCCCAGTACCACCAACCCCCCCCCCAAACAACAACAACAACAACAACAAAAAAAGTAAAAAAGACTAAAAGATAGGGGTGGGGGTATAGCTCTGAGGTACAATGCCCCTGGGTTCCAGCCCCAGTACTGGGGAAAAAAAGTAATAGGGTCTTGCTACATTATTGAGAATCTCTAAATTACTGGGGCTGGCCTAGAGCCTGCAATCCTTCTGTCTCAGCCTTCCAACTACTGGGATGACAGCCATGCACCACCACAAGCCCAGCTCAGAGAAATTCTTTATTTCTTGATTTCTATTTGTATGTTCATTAAATAGACCATTGCTTGAGGCAATTTTAATGAGCCTTTATTCTTTGAAAGTAAATGAAACTAGGGCAATTATAAAAAGTGCTGATTTGTTGGTGGTCACTAGAATCTAGAGGAATAGTAGGGAGGGGAGATAGAGGGAGGTTGGGAACCAAGATATAGGCAGATGGGAGAAATAAATTCTAGTGGTCTACAGAAAAATAGGATGGTAATAACTTACAAGAATTTATTATATATTTTATAAAGAACTAGAGAAGAGGAGTTTGAGTGTTCTCAACACAAAGAAATAATAAGTATTCAAGGAGATGGAAGGGCTAATTATCCTAATTTGAGCAATAAATATTGTATACTTGTCTTGAATTATCACATTATATCTTATACGTATAATGATTATGTGTCAATTAAAAAGAGATGTTGAGCAGGGTAGAGTGGTGCGTGCCTGTAATTCCAGTTCTTGGGAGGCCAAGACAGGAGGATGGTAGTTTCAGGACCAGACATAGCAGCTAGCAAGACCGTCAGCAACGTAGTGAAACCATTTCAAAATAAAAAATAAAAGGAGCTGGGATTGTAGCTTGAAGATTAGAATGCCCCTGAGTTCAATATCTGGTACTCAAAAAACTCCAAACAACAACAACAACAACAACAACAACAACAACAACAACAACAACAAAACATGTTGATTCTTCCTAAATTAATTAGAAAATGTAATGCAATTCTAGTTAAAACATGAAGCCTTTGTTTATTGATTTATTTACTTATATTGGTGCATTGGAATTATACATCACAATGAGGTTCAAAGTGGTGGAAACATGCATGCATGCACCTCACCCTTGGTGTGTTTCCTTTAGTATTCCTTCTCCTCTCTCCCTGTAAATGTTAGTGAGATTGGCAGTGATACCTTCATGTGTGAACGTCGCATTATTTGAACTGTTTCTTCCTGAAAAAGTGACTTTAAAGTTTGACAGAAGGCTGGGCGTGGTGGCGCACGCTTGTAATCCCCACGCTTGGGAGGCGGAGACAGGAGGATCGCGCAGGTTTGAAGCCAGCCACGCTGGCTTAAGGGACGCTGTTTCCAAATAAAATATAAAATAGGTCTGGGAGTGTATCCCAGAGGTAGAAGTGTTCCATCCCCAGTACCACAAATAAATAAATAAATAAATAAATAAATAAATAAATAAATAGGACTGGGGATGTAGCTTAGAGAGATAGAAGGCAGAATAGGTTCAATGCAGAATAGGAGGTAGAATGTAAAGACGGGCGTGGTTGCGCACGCTTGTAATCCACACCTTTGGGAGGGGGAGACAGGAGGATCGTGCAGGTTCAAAGCCAGCCGTGCTGGCTTAAGAGACCCTGTTTCCAAATAAAAATATAAAAATAGGTCTGGGAGTGTAGCCCAGAGGTAGAAGAGCTTCCACGAACCCCAGTACCACACACACACACACACACACACACACACACACACACACACACACAACCCCAAAACAAAACAAATAAAAAAGTTAAAAGTAGGTTGGGAGTGTGACCCAAAGGTAGAAGGGTTTCCAGGAACCCCGGTCGGTACCACACACAAAAAAAGTTTGACAGAAATTCCAATCCCACCCCCAAAAGATCAAGACAATGATTGATGCTCATATACACTGTCTGGTTTTAAAGGACTTATAGGAATACAATAAAAGCAGTTTGGAACGAGTACCAGAACTGAAAAACTGGGGGAAAATAATAGACAAGAGTTCAGATTGTGCTAACGAAGCATTTCACATTTGTAGGAAGAGGTTTTAGGATATTTATCTACTCCTGAAAAAGAATATATCAATCAACATCAAACTATATAGCCAGTAAACTCGAGATCAATTTAAAAAAGCTAATGTAAAATGAAGTGACAAAAGATATCACTGGACACAAAATAATTTGATCCAGGCGCAGGGAAGCTGACTTCCTATGTCTTAGGCAGGGCCAACCTTTCAAATCTAAAGTCAGGACAATCCCAAAGAGCCCCCACATTTGTCTTCCTGATCTGAGGTTGTCATCTTGAAAATCTTAATAATTGCCTAACGAGGACCCCTGCTATGATTTGAATGCGTCGCCCAAAAGGTCATGGTAGCCTAGTCCGTAAGTTCATATTTTAACGGTATCTGGAAGTGGGACCTTTGCGAGGTTAAGTAGGATGAGTTGAGGTCACGAGAGGGGGCCTCCAGGATGACATCAGTGGTTTTATAAGAAGAGGGACCTGCATGGGCATCCTTGATCTTCTTGTTACGTGATGTCTTCCTCCAAGGTATGATGCAGAATGGAGGCTCTCACCAGATGCTGATACTGTAAGATACTAGTATTAATACTAATACTAATTTTAATACTAATACACACCTGCTCTGATACTAAGAGCAGATGCCAGTACTCTGCTCTTAGACTCTCCCACCTCTAGAACGGCGAGTCATATAAACTCCTCGTCTTCACAAATTACCCGGTCCATGGTGTTTTGTTATAGTGAATGAAAATGGACTAAGATGTTTTTACTGTGCAGTGGACCCTGCCAATGATATTATTGGTCCTGCCTGTTTACAAAGGTAGAAACTATGTAGCCGAAGTTTGCAATATAAAATGAGGCACTTTTCTATGTCAAAAACGGCGAGTACAACATTAAAAGGTTCACAGCAAACTGGCAGGAAATATTTGCAACAGACATAGCAGAGATGAAAGATATGAAGAGGTTTTTTTAATTATGAAGAAAAATATAATCTATGGAAAATTGTCAAAGGATAGGCGAAAGTTCACACACACAAACTATTAAAGAGTCCAGTGAACAAATGATTACACTAGCGATGTCTAATGCTCAGTGTTGAATCTAATGAGAGTAAACAGGGTATACTTAAGATATTACATAAGTTGGTACAGCTTTACTGGGGGAAATAGAATGTTTTTTCCCAAATATTAAGAAAAATACAAAGACTCCCCCAGGGGGGAAAATGGTCAAAGGACATGAGAAGAAAATCCACATACTGTTCACAAGTTGACTCTTGCCTTCTGTGGTTATTGTCATTCCTTTTTACTTTTATTTTCTTTCTTCTTTCTCTGGCCCGAAGCCCTTTCCACTACATCTGACCCCGAAGGTCTGGATTAGTTTCCCAGGGCTGCCATAATGAACAACAAATTGCATGGTTTAAAACGACAGAAATGAATTATGTCACAGCTGGAGAGCTGGATACCTAAAATCCTGGTGTTGGTAGGACCATACTCCTCCGTGGGCCCTAGGGAACTGGCCCAGTGGGATCCTGGCCTCTAGTAGCCTCTGCTGTTCTGTGGCTTGGAGGATCCATCTCTCCATCCCTCCTTCTCCACGTGGTCCCTTTCTGTACATTCTCATTGTTTTTCCTGTGTGTATATCTGTCTCTGTGCCCAGGATGCCAGTGAAATGGATTAAGACTCATCCTTCACTAAAGGTCTTCACTAAAGACCTTGTCTCCAGATAAGATCATATTCTCAGGCACCGTAGATTATGACGCTGATATATGTTTTTGAAGAGACACAATTCCACCCGCTCCCATAGCAAGACCCAACTTGGGTTTCCCGATTCAATTCCACAGTGAACTTTCACCGAATTTCTCTTCGTGTGTCTGGAAACAGAAGCAAATGTCGTGTACCTTTTCTAGAGAGAGGTTCCCTAGTTATTTTAGAAATGACTTGACTTCCCCTTCTATTTTTCTTTTTCTTTTTTTTTTTTTTTGACAAGGAGTTCCTGGGTTGGCTTCAGTCGTGCTAGCCAGACCAGTTCAGGATGCCTGGAACTCATTATGGTACACTTGACACAAATGCCACACTGTCATTTAACCAGTGATGTGTTTAGGGGTGTAAGAAAAAGCAGGAATCCTTTGTGTTTCCTACTTTGGGCATATTAGAGGAAACATATGTCCCTTCTCCTTCTGTGCTTGGCTGATCTCACTTAACATAATGTTCTCCAGGGCTTTCCATCTTCTTGCAAATTTTGTTTTGTTCTTCTTTATGGCTGAATAGAATTCCATTGTGTGTATTTCCCACAGTTTTGCTATCCATTCATCTGTTGATGGTGGTCTGGGTTGGTTCCATATTTTGGCTATTACAAATTGTGCTGCTATGAACATAGGTATGCATATGTTGCTGTATTTCTCTGAATTCAACCCCTTTGGAAAGATACCCAGGAGTGGTATAGCTGGATCATATGGTGGATCTGCTAAATGGGCGATGTGTGTATGTATGTCTACAAAAGTATTTTCTTTATACCATTATGATGTATGAATACATTGCACCAATAAAAAATAAATTAAAAAAACTATAAAAAAAAAGAAAAAGCAGGAAAAGCTGAGGATGGAGGTGCTGAGCTGAGTGGGAGACAGGAGTCCTATCATCCTTGCTTACTGAGCCCAGACCCCTTCCTGTATTGCTTGTTCTCTTTCCCCATCTGCATCTCACATATTGCGCAGCTGTTTTCTTGGGCTTCTTTTTCCCCAATGCTGAAATCATAAAGTTAAGTTTAAAATGGACAAATATGGAGGGAGACTTGAGACACCAAAGACATGCTCAAGACTCGTAAGCTCTGCTTGGAGGACTCCTGCCGGTCAGCCAGTTGGTTTGTGGTCGGGGTACATAGAGGGTCTGGAGATGTACCCCAGCAGGTAGGATTGAGAAAGGGCGTGCCTTTAATGTGCATTAAATATTCTTGCAAAGAGGAGGGGATGGGAGAGGCACCTGGAGGAGGAAAGATGAGAATTCTCAGCAGCTGTCTCCTTCCTGAGCTTTCAATTCTTTTGAAAATTGAAATAATGAGTTTCTCTGTCATATGTCTGCACTTCTATAGGCACGGCTGGCCCTACTGGTCACCTGCTCTCTTTCTTCTTATTCTCCGAGCTGTGAAAAGAACCCAAATCTTTTTTTCCCTTGAGTTTAGTCCATATTATAGTATCAGTGACTATAAAAATGAAACCTTGTATTTGTAGGGTATCTTGAAGTTTACACGGATCTTTCATTCACACAATATCGTTTTAGAATTAGATAAGACAGTAGGCCGGGCGTGGTGGCGCACGCTTGTAATCCCTGCGCTTGGGAGGCGGAGACAGGAGGATTGCGCTGGTTCGAAGTCAGCAGCGCTGGTTTAAGAGACTCTGTTTCCAAATAAAAAATATAAAATAGGTCTGGGAGTGTAGCCCGGAGGGAGAAGGGCTTCCAGGAACCCCAGTACCACCACCAAAAAAAAAAAAAAAAAAGAATTAGATAAGACAGTAGATAATTATCGAGCCTTTGGGACTGGGAGAAGAGAAGCAACATCTCAAATCATAAAAATGAGAGGCGATAGACAATGGATTTCTCCTGCAAGGTGAGAAGGCCTAACTATGGAGAAGCATGGCTGGCATGGACAGCAGACCCACGGCCCCTGTCTCAGCCCTGCACCCTCTGGGGTGTGCTGGAGCCCGCTGTTTACAGAGGCTGGGCAAGTCCTTCCTCCTCCTTTCTAATGTACGCTCTTTGGTGGTCAATGAGGAAAGGAAAATTTGCTTAAACATTTTGTTTCAGTCAGCATCCTCAGTGCTGTAGCTGAAAATACCTGATGACCACAACTTAGAGGAAAGAAGATTTATTTGCTCACAGTTCTGGAGGTTTCAGTCCACGTTAGGCTTGGTCATGTCTATGTAGTTCAGGACATGATGGTTGTGGGAAGCAGGAGGGGGAAGACACACACACACATACACACACTTTCCTCAAGGCTGCAGCCCTCAGTGAACTATCTCCTTCAGTCACATCCTACATGCTATCTTACCACTCAAGAAATCTATCAATGGGTTTATCTGCTGATGAGTTTAGAGCCCTCATTATTTATTTATTTATTTATTTATTTATTTATTTATTTATTTATTCATTTATTTATCTATCTATTTATTTTTGGTGGTACTGGGGTTCCTGGAAGCCCTTCTACCTCCGGGCTACACTCCCAGACCTATTTTATATTTTTTTAAATTTAGAAACAGGGTCTCTTAAGTCAGCGGGGCTGGCTTCGAACCAGCGCGATCCTCCTGTCTCCGCCTCCCAAGCGCGGGGATTGCAAGCGTGCGCCACCACGCCTGGCGAGCCCTCATGATTTAATTATGTCACCTCTCAAGATTTCACATTGTCAACACAGGTGCTCTTCCAGGGGACAGTCTATGTTAAAATCATAAAAAAGTTTCCTGAGTATTAATGACAGGGATACATTCTGAGAAATGTGTGGTTAGATGTTTCGGTCACTGGGAGAATGCCACAGTGTGCACACACACGTTCTAAGATGGCTATCGCATCAGGAGGTGATTTAATCTCATAGGGCCACCATCATGTGCAGTCCCTCACTGGCTGAAACTTACGCGTTGCATGAGTATTATGTAATGTCCCCTCCGGGTGCATAGGAGGCCAGACTTCTGGGGTGGGATAAAGAGGAACAAGTTGTGGATTCTTTCTCCAGGGAACATACACTTTCTTGAAAATGAAGGGTCAGAGAAGAAATTTATCTCCCCAACAGCTCCATATCCTCAAGGGAGCCTCCTGAGTAGAGACATATCTAGGGCTGGTGGAGAGGACATGGTTCCAAGAGGGATATGGCCACAGTAACCATATGGCCTGATGGTCCCACCCAAATGAGAACTCCATCCTCTGTGTGGCAAAGGCCTGTCCCCTGAGTTGTTCTTCTGTTCTTAATCAGATGGGTCCTATTCTGTCCTCTGTATTCCCAGGCTCCTGGCCATCACAGTAAGAGCCTTCAGTGGACAATAAAGGGTGGCAGGAAGGGGAAAGCTTGTAGCATTTAGCACATTTTGCATTCCTATAGGGGAACACCTGAGGCAGGCTACTTTACAAAGAAAAGAGCTTTGTTTTGGTTCATGGGTTCTACCCAAGGTTGAAGGGCTGCAGGTGCCAGTCATCTGCTTGCTAGCATCGCACAGGTGTCTTATCAAGCTCCTCCATCACTGTAACCAAACATGTCTGACAAGCACAAATTAGAGGAGGAGAGATTTTATGCAGCTCACGGTTTTGAAGGTTCAGTCCATAGTTGGCCGGCTCCAGGGCTGAAACCATGGTAGCAAGGTACGTGGCAGAGGAAAACCAATCTCAGTAATGGCTGCCTAAGCCAAAAGGGAGGGAGTGGGGGGGGGGACAGATATAGTCCCCAAGGATACACCCCCAAGGACACACTTCCTCTAGCCATGCCCTGGCTGCACTGTTTAATACACATGCTTTGGGCCACATTTTAAATCCAAACCATAACACGTAGTGAGAGACAGGAAGCTCACACAAGTGTCTATGTCTGTCTGCCCCCACCCCTCTCTGTCTTTCTAAAAGCTACCAGCATCTAATCAGGAGGTGAGGGCTCCTCTTTGATGACTGTACCTAGTCCTGATCACCTCCCCAAACCCACCTTTCAACACCACGGCTGGATTCAGTTTCCATTCTCTTAATACCCAGAACAGTGGGGATTAAGTTTCTAAACAGGAACTCTGGGGTGACACAAACCTCAGTACCTGGGCATTCTTCTCCTTACCTCTGTTTCTAGGGACTTCTTTAGCAGCCCCTGTATCTCCTCCATGGCTCCAGCTGCTTCCAATGAGGCCCCTGGCACTTTGGGCCCCTGTGGGCAGCCTTGAGCTCTGGGCCTCCCAGCTCTGCTCGTTCCCTCCATCTGGGGGCAGTAGGATTTTCTCTCTTGTGCTGATCTTGAAATTGTATCACCATCTGCTGTTTGGTTATCAGCTCATCTGTCACCTGAGAAAACACTATCTGGCATTACATCCTTACTATTTTAAGTATGAAAGTGATTTTCCTTCCTGGTTAGATCCTGATCAATAAACTCTCCTGATAAGATAAGAAGAAGCCCAAACCGCTGGACACGGTTTTGGGAGATGGATGTCATGTGTGGCGAAGCCTCTTCCCCAATCCCCAGGCCCTCTGAGAGCCCCGGGCCCCAAGCTCCTGCAAGCCTGTTCTTGGATGGAAGGGCTGGAAAATTGGGCCCTGTGATTTGTTGGACACATGTTTATACAGAGGGCCCGTGCAGTCTTACAGATTTCACGAATACCCAAATGTTTGTTCACCAACTTCCAAGTTTTATATGTTTTAGTGTTTAAAAAATAAATTTGGCTCAAAGATGAAAGGGCTGGGAACCATCTCCATATCCTCATTCTACTTCAGATAATGGCTACTGACATTTTATAAATATTTTAAACCTTTCTTCGCCTTCTATATGTCAAGATTAAAAAAAATAGGATGTTTTAGATAAGAGCTGAGGCGGTGGGTGGTGCTACTTTCTTGATCGGGGACTGATGACCCATAAAATAGGGAGCCACGGTCGCTGACCACGGGGCAGTGATGCTCTCCAAAGCTCATAGTACCGACCCAAATGGACACTTGGTGCTCTTAGAATTTAGAGGCATGAAGGTTATTTTTCTCACTCCATTTTTTTCTCATCTTCCTGGGATATACCTTCTCTTTGCCAATACTTTCAATCCTGCGATTCATACCCAATACCCAGCACAAACTTCCTCTTCTCCCTGCTCCAGCTCTGATTTTGTATCCAACGGAGTCTTCCTTCTCCTCTCTCTCCAGGGGCCCTTCAGCTCCCATTGCTACAGAGTCCCAGGAAGCACATGGAGGGATTCTTAACTTTGTTTCTTAAATCATTAAACCTTTTTTGCTGGGTGTGGTGGCACATGCTTGTAATCCCCGCGCTTGGGAGGCGGAGACAGGAGGATCGCGCAGGTTCGAAGCCAGCCGCGCTGGCTTAAGAGACTCTGTTTCCAAATAAAAATATAAAATAGGTCTGGGAGTGTAGCCCAGAGGTAGAAGGGTTTCCAGGAACCCCAGTACCACCCAAAATAAATAAATAAATAAATAAGAAGAAAATAAATCATTAAACCTTTTTTGAAAAAAAATCTAGAATGAGGATATTCTATAGGAACACCAATGCTAAACATTATAAATAACTTCAAGTTAACAGTATTAGAGGCCATACATGGATCACAGTCTAAGAGACCCTGCTGTATTCTGCCCCTTTTATGGCAGAATTCCTAACATTCCTTAGCCCTTTTTTCTTTTTTCTTTTTGTAGTACTGGGGATGGAACCCAGGGGTATTCTACCTCTGAACTACACCCCCAGCCTTACTTTTTATTCTTTATTTTGAAACAGGGTCTCACTAAGTTGCAGGGGGCCTCACTAAGTAGCTGAGGCTGGCCGTGAACCTGTGATCCTCCTGTCTCGGCCTCCCAAGTACTGGGATTACAAGCATGCGCCACCACACCTGGTTTAGCCCTTTTTTTAAAAAAAATTTTTTGGTTTTGGGGATTGAACCCAGGGTCATTCTACCTCTGAGCTATACTTCGAGCTCTGTTTTATTTTTTTTTTTTATTTTTAAACAGGGTCTCACTGAGTTGTTGAGGGCCTCAATATGCAGCCGCCGAGGCTTTATTACAGGAAAATGTGTTTACAGAGTTTTTTTTGTGATAACCTTATTCACAGTTTTTTGCTCCTTTCATTCTTAATTTGCTGGGAATTTGAGTTAATAAGAGTTTCATTTCCTCTGATTTCTTGCCTGCCTGGAGTAGAAAGAAATTATATTCTTTTTAAAATAATTTTTAACTTTTATACTTTTATTTGATACATGGTAATTATACATCATAGTGATATTCAAAGTGATACGAATGTGTATGCATGCATCCCTTGGTGAACTTTCCTCTGTATTGCTCCCCAGGCCCCTTTCCTTCCTCCCCATGCACATTAGGAGATTGGCAGTGAAGCCTTCTTTTGTGGATGCAATCTTATCTAAGCTGTTCCCTTCCCTAATCCTTGTTTTACTCCTCCAATCCTCTTCTGCTATTCTACTGGTCACTTTCCTCAATTACTTACAATTCCTTTCATTTTCTATTTTCTTTCTCTCTTCCACATATGAGAGGAAGACATGACCCCTGACTTCCCAAGACCGGCTGATCTGACTTAGCATAATATCCTCTAGTTACATCCATTTTGCTGCACATGACACAATTTTGTTCTTCTTTATGGCCGAGTAAAATGCCATTGTGTGTATATACCACATTTTGGTTAATGTTCCTCTGTTGATGGACACCGAGGTTGGTTCCAACATTTGGTCATTGTGATTCGTGCTGTTATAGGCATGACTATCCATGCATCCTATAATATTCTTACTTTAATTCTTTTGGAAAGACACTGAGGAGGGATATGGCTGGATCATAGGGCGGAAACATTTTATACTGATCTTGGCACTAGTAATATGAATTTACCAGCCTGCCTAGAGTGTATAAGATTTCCACTTTTCCCGCACCCTTGCCAGCATTTACTTATTTATTTTTTACTTTTATCGGTGCATTGTAGTTGCACATCATAATGTGGTTCACAACGCTAGTGACCGTAGCATTGAAATTGAGCTTGGGGGTTGTGAAGGAGGTAAACACCTGCCAAGTTACCAAAAGCCTCTTTAATCAGACTGGCACCTTTGGGCGAGATCTGCCGACCAAAGGGGAAGAGACCGATGGGCAGAGTCACACAGCCGAGCGGAAGTATGGGTATTTTATAGCGGGTGGGTCTCGGGGTAGAGCTAGTGGCAGCTTGTGAATGCCGATTCTCTCATGACATCCGGAGTCTGCCTCACGATGTCCGGAGTCTCGCGATACCTGGAGTCTCGCGACATCTCTGTTTCTGGCTTCCAGGGTTCTACCTCCTGTCCTCGCTGTGAAGTCCTGGGGGGAAGGGAGGGACCCGACCTATCAGTGACATACATGCACACAGCACTTGGTGGGCTTTCTCCGAGCTCTCTCTCTATTCTCTTTCATCCCACTCCCTTCCCCGTACAGAGTATTGAAATTAACACTGGTATTCTCACATAATTTGGATAGAAGTATTTTTTTGTCGATGCTCCCCTAGACCACCTCCCTGGCTTCATTGGGGTTTCTCTTTCATTATCTAAAGTCTTCCTTATATCCCAATTACTCCCTAGCTTCTGCATATGAGAGAAAACATCTGACCCTTCACTTTCCGTGACTGGCTAATCGTACTTGGCATAATGTTCTCCAGGTCCGTCCATTTTTCTGCAAATGACATAATTTTGTTCGTCTTTATTGCTGAGTAAAATACCATTGTGTGGATATCCCATAATTCTGTAGTCCATTCGTCTGTTGATGGGCACCTCGGTTGCTTTCATAATTGGCTATTATGAATTGTGCTACTAGAAACATGGGTGTGCATATATTACTATAATTTTCCGATTTCAGTCCCTTTAGAAAGATACCCAGGAGTGGTATAGCTGAATTATATAGTGTATCCACTCCCAATTTTCTGAGGAATCTCCATAGTGGTGTCCGTAGTAGCTGCACTAATTTGCAATCCCAGCAGCGTTTTAGAGTTTCCATCTCCCCACATCCTCACCAGCACTTATTATTGTGTGACTTCTGGAGAACTGCCATTCTAAATGGAGTGAGATGAAATCTCAGTGTAGTTCCAGTTTGTGTCCCTCACTTCTAGTGGTGTTGAACATTTTCTCACATATTTCTTGGCCATTTGTATTTTTCTCTTGAGAAGTGTGTAGTGAGTTCAATCACTCATTTTGAAACTGGGTTCTTTTTCTGGTTATATATATATATATATATATATATATACACTTATATATATTTATATATAATATATAATAAAATATATATTAATAATATATAATAATAGATATAATATATAATATAATAATATATAATATAATAATATATAATATATAATATATTTATATATAATATTATGAATATATATAATATTTATATATTTTAGTTCTTTATGGATTCTAGACATTAGTCCTCTGGCAGAGGAGCAGCTGGCAATGACTTAAGAGATGATTTTCTGAAAGTTTGCTTCTGACGTTTTCAAAACAACGTTCTTCCATCAAAGTCCTGGCTCTTTGAGAATCCCTCATCTGTTCAAATAACTGTCTCCATATCTCTGCTGGTGGTTCTCCAAGGTCAGAACGACTTCTCTCAGTGAGCTCATCCTGAGTTTATCATCCCTGGTTTAGCCTTCCATCTTTCTTGACAACTTGTTAGCTCGCTGGCCCTTATGCTAGCTTCCTGAGCCATCAGTTCCTCAAACTTTTTCATCTCTCACGATTTTCTCTCCTCACTGGCAACCATGCTTCACATTCTACTTTTCCTCAGAGTATTTCCAGGATAAAAATGCAGATTCTGGCCGGGCATGGTGGCACATCCTTGTAATCCCAGCATTTGGGAGGCTGAGATGGGAAGATCACGGTTCAAGGGCAGCCTCAGCTACTACTTAGTGAGGCTCTTTACAACCCAGTGAGACCCTGTTTCAAAATAAAGAAGAAAAAAATAGGGCTGGGGGTATAGCTTGGAGGTAGAATGCCCCCGAGTTCCATCTCCAGTACCACAATAAATAAATAAATAAATAAATAAATAAATAAATAAATAAATAAATATTTAAAAATGCAGCTTCTAAGCCGGGCGTGGTGGCGCACGCTTGTAATCCCCGCGCTTGGGAGGCGGAGACAGGAGGATCACGCAGGTTCGAAGTCAGCAGCGCTAGTTAAGAGACCCTGTTTCCAAATAAAAAGTATAAAATAGATCTGGGAGTGTAGCCTGGAGATATAAGGGTTTCCAGGAACCCCAGTACCACAAAAAATAAAATAAAATAATAATAATAAATAATGCAGATTCTAGACATACCACTTCTATCCATCAAGCTGCTTCCTCTAAATACCTATGAACTCGCTGTTTTTGATCATGGTCATTTTTTTGTCCCGTAAGTTTCACCTGTTGTCTAATATACCTTTTCCAAATTTACACACTTCTTTTCCATAGAAAGCTAATGTACTGCCTGGTGTGGTGATGCACACGTGTAATCCTGGTATTTGAGAGGCTGAGGCAGGAGAATCTTGAGTTTGAGGACAACCTCAGCTACTTAGTGAGGTCCTCTGCATGTTAGTAAAATCCTGTTTCAAAATAAATAATAAAGAGGGCTGGGGTGCTGCGCGCAGTGGCGCACACTTGTAATCCCCGTGCTTGGGAGGCTGAGACAGGAGGATGGCACAGGTTCGAAGCCAGCCTCAGCTACTTAGTGAGGCTCTCAGCAACTTAGTGAGACTGTTTCCAAATAAAATATAAAACAGGTCTGGGAGTGTAGCCTGGAGGAAGAAAGCCCCTGGGTTCCATTTCCAGTACCACAAATTAAAAAAAAAAAAAAAGAAACAAGGCTGGGGGTATAGTTCGGAGGTAGGATTCCCCTGGGTTCCATTCTCAGTACCACACACACACACAAAAAAAAAAAAAAAAAAAAAAAGAAAAGAAAAAAAAAAGAGAAAAAGAAAGAAAACCAACGTACAATGCTGTACAATGCTCTTCTTATCATTAAATCCTCTTCTTTCATTTAAAATTTTCTTTCTCTACTAATTCCTAAATTCTATCCTTTCCTGCTCACTTGCCCCAGCCTCTATACTAAACTAAATGTCTGGTGGGTTTTGACGGTCCGGAATCCATTTGCTCTATTTCCCTTTGAGTAACTCGCAGGGCAATGTGTGCTACGGTGGAATTAAGTCCGCTTCATCTCCAGGGGTACTTATAGACACTGTACTTAAATCATGCTCTCAGTCTAGTGGAAGAAAGCAACCGCGGATGACAGACACAAAAATGTCACATGCCATCATCCTGAGTGGAAGGTGGGAAGTCACGGGAGAGGGTGAGGTCCATGCTTATTGGTAAAATCCAGGAAGGCTTCCTGGAATAGATGACATCTGAGCCTAGTTTCGTAGAGCGGGCAGGACCCCAAGAGACCACGAGGCTGTCTGTCTGTCCATGCACGCTTCATATTTCACAGCAAAATCTCACAAAAGGAGACCAAGTGATAGGAAGATCCTAACCTCAGGTGAGGCCGCCCTTGGGCCTGGCGGTCTGCCCACAACCCCAGTGAGCCCTCTTCTCTCCACAGAGCCCTGGCCCGAACGACTCGCCCAAGGTCCTCAGTGTGGTAGGCTGAGCGCTGTCATTCCTGGGAGTTCAGTTTGTGGCCCTGGGTGTGTTTCCATCAGATTGATCTTTGCAAAGAGTCAGGGACTAGGAGGGGTAGAGAAGAAAAGAAACAAACGAAATTCTCCATAAGTTCCTTCAAAAGAGACCATGCTGAGATCTTCGGGAAGATTATATATGAGTCCTGACACTGTCTACACTTCCGTGTGTGTGCCATGGCGTTTCTAGCACAGTAGAAAGGGCTGGTCATGGCTACATGGATAAAGCTATTCGATTTCAGTGCGTTGCGCTTCTCACATTGATTACATCTTGGATTACATCTTGGATTAATAACCGTGGCTGTGAGGTCACGGGATCATGTATAACGATGCTGATCAAGGGCTTGCAATGGCCTGGGCATGAGCACAGTGACTCAGCAGAGTCTGAATGCAGGAAGTAAAAGGTGACTCAGCAGTTCGCATCCAGCGAACACTTAAGAGACTCAGGGGAGTTGGTAGGCATCGGTGCAGCACGGAGCCCATCCGCGGTCCTCATCCTAACAGCTTTAGGGGAATAACATTATAATAGAGGGTCAAATGTGAGACACAGAGTGATACTGGCCATCCAGCAGATGGCTTCACAGAGCTGAATCTGTCTAAGCCAGTAACATGCCGGTCTAGGTTCTGGCTTCAGAATCCTAATTTTTTTCTGTATACTTACTTATTTCTTTTTTCTTTTTCTTTCTTTTCTCTCCTTTTTTTCTCTTTCCCTTTCTTATCTCCATCCTGCTGTCCCTCCCTACCTCTCTCACTTCCTTTCTCTTTTCTTTTCTCTTTCTTCCTTCTGTCATGGTTGCAGTGGCGCTAAGGGCTCTTTTTTCTCGATCCAGATAGATAAATTGAATCAGGAAACTAAAACTAATAGACAGCTCCGTTGAAGCTTCAGTAAATCTTTATTACAAAGTCAGTGGGAAAATAGAGAGGGAAGAGAAGAAAATCAGTGCACCTGGCAGAAATACCGGAGAGCCAGAAAATGGAACTCAGCCCCTCCCTGGCCCTGGCCCCGGCCCCGGCCCTTAAATACAGGTTTCTTATTGGTTTGTTCTTGTCATCGTTACCAAGGCAACAGGTAAGAAGAAATGGGAACGAGATGCAGGAGCATATGGGCTATTTCTATACTTGAAGGTAAGCAAGCACATGACTCCCTCCTCCCATTAGCCAGAACTCACTTTGGATTGTAAGCGAGGATGTATCCTAGCTGTGTGTCAAGGAAGAAGAGAAAAACATTGAGGTGGGTCAGCAGTCCTTGCCACTGCAGTTGTATTCTGGTGGGTACCATTTTTGCATGGGCTCTTTTAGAAATGGTACCCCTGGAGTTGTGCAATATGGTGGCCCTATTTCTATATGGTGGCCCTATTATCAAATGGTAGCCATATGACTGTAATTATGTATGGATAGATCCATAGAACAATGAGTGGCCATCTCAGATCACAGCAAGTGACCACTGTAATGCAGATGAAGACAGGGTACATCGGCACATGGTCAATATACGTTCTCTTTGTATGCATAACTTCCCAGGAAAGCCAAATCGTTGCCAAGGGTTTCTTTGGGTGTGGGAATATTTGAGAATTTAATGAAAACCTGGCAACACAGCTATGATACTTCCATCTCCGTGACAGGTCAAATCTTGTCCCAAAGTCTAGATGAGCTAAGTCCCCAAGTCGGGGCCATCCTTCCAGCAGGTGATTAGGAAAGAGATTGCCAAATAATGTCTGCCGTTATTATCCTTATTCTCAATAAATCAGTTTGTGCAATCTATGATCTGGGAGACTATGTAAAACTCTGAATCTGCAAATTATGTTGTGACCTGTCCCTCTATTTTTCATGGTTGACTTTTCAGACTTGTCTCTTGGGGAAGTCTTGCCCAAACCAAGAAGGCTCAGAGTTGCCCATTGCAGGGTACTTGATATTTACACTGCATCCTGCTCTTAGAACTTGCTCTTTGATTCTAACACACAGCAAGGCTGGGAAGAAGATAAAACAGTCGTCATGACCCCGGTTTTTAGACAACCTCAGAGAAATGTGGCTTGCCCCAATTCACATGCAGGGAACAGATGCCCTGGGGATCCCCAGTTTTCACTTGTGCCCTCCACCCTTTCCTCCCCACTGGCTCCTAACCACAACCTACACCTACGCTCAAGTCAGTGTTATCTCATTAAAGAGAAACAGCCCTTGGATCCTGCACCTCTTTGACTGCAGTTACCATGGTATATCTTGCCCTTTCTCGATTCCCAAGCTTCTTTATCGTCAGACGCTTTTTCTCCTAACTTCTACTCAAGCCCCTGGTAATGTCACTGCCCCTGCTAGCGCTTCATGTGAACTTCTTGTCCTCCGAGAGTAAAATGTTA
Organism: Muscardinus avellanarius; assembly: GCF_963383645.1. NCBI lineage: Eukaryota > Metazoa > Chordata > Mammalia > Rodentia > Gliridae > Muscardinus > Muscardinus avellanarius. The sequence goes on along the minus strand of NC_137802.1, from coordinate 11,125,202 downwards.
CTGACCGTTCTGTGTTTTCATTGGACTATTACTGCTACTTCCCTCTACAAGCCTGTCTTCTAGCATTGCAGAGATGCTGACATATTATTCTTCATGATACCTCCATAAGATAGATTCATACATTTACACACACACACACACACACACACACACACACACACACACACACATATATATATATATATATATATATATATATATATATAATCATATTTCCCATGGAAAAGGACTTCTGCTTGGACCAAATATTCAGGATAAATGGGTCCTCTCACAATTTTGCACAGATGAAGGTTTGTATACATTTTACATAGATATTTATTTTTACAAAAGTTTTTTTTCTCACTTTTTTCTTTGTGGCACTGGGGTTCTTGGAAGCCTTTCTACCTCCGGGCTACACTCCCAGACCTATTTTTTATATTTTTATTTGGAAACAGGGTCTCTTAAGCCAGCGCGGCTGGCTTCAAACCTGCGCTATCCTCCTGTCTCCGCCTCCCAAGCATGGTAAAAAAGTGTTTATTTTTTTTATAGCTGGGCATGCTGGCACACGCTTATAATCCCAGTACTCGGGAGGCTGAGACAGGAGGATCACAGATCCACAGTCAGCCTCAGCTACCTAGGGAGGCCCTCTGAAACTTAGTGAGCTCTGTTTTAAAGTAAAGAATAAAATAGGGCTGAGGGTATAGTTCAGAGGTAGAACATCCCTGATTTCAATCCTTGGTACCATATAAAACACTTTTATTTTGTGCACCAGGAATTGAACCCAGGGATATTCTACTTCTGAGCTATACTGACAGCCCATTTATTTATTTATTTATTTATTTATTTATTTATTTATTTATTTTGAAACAGGGTCTTGCTAAGTGGCAGAGGGCCTCACTCAGTAACTAAGGCTGGCTGGGAACCTAAGTGGTTGAGGGTCTCACTAAGTTGCTGAGGCTGGCTTCAAACCTGACATCCTCCTGTCTCAGCCTCTCAAATACTGGGATTACAGGTGTGCATCATCATGCCAAGCTCTTATTTTAAAATAATTCTTTAATTTAATATGAACTCTTTAATTCATATTGAGGTTTAGCATGATTTGATCACACATGCCTATAGCATCTGGTACATGGACATTTCACGCTTTCTCTCTCTGTACCACTCACTTATTGATAGTGTCCAGTGTTGTAAGACAAACAGCTTCCAGTTGTACATCTTCCTATTATGATATTGAGTAAACAAGAAGGCAGGAGGAGAAGTCCTGAATAAAAGCCATCCCCCCACCAGGATGGTAAGCAATAATTTGACTCTCTACAGAAGACTTTGGGCCACATACAAACATCCTGCTAAACCCAAAGCAGGTATAACCCCAACTAAACCTCTTTTAGCCCAATTCTAAAAATGCTACCCAGTGCCACTCAACACCAGGGTGTCACAACAGGAAAGTCAGGCTGCAGCTGATTGAATAAGCAGCTTTGTCCAGTAGGCAGCCATATATGCATGCACATCTCCAAGTCCCCTGCTGGGACCACAGGAAGCATCTTCGCGGGCGATGGCTTCTCAGCCGGAGCATCCTGGTTTAGAGCTTTCTGGTGCGTCTACTCTGGTTTGGTTCGGTGCAACCCAACACTGATGGAAAAGGGTAAAACTGTCTTCTGACGTCCTTGCACCAAGCAGAATGGACTAGGAGTTGATTTAGTATCTAGCAGAATCCTTTTCTTTAGTATTAAGAAATCAAAAACACAAAATAGTCTTTTGTTGCTAAGGCCCTGCGCCAGCACTGAGCCTGTGCCCCTGGATCTGTTCCTGGTCCTGGGCCTCCTCCGCTCCCATCACAGAGTAGTAGACCGCTCGGGCTGACCCTCCTCCAGTTCTAGCTCTCATTGGACAGGCCTTCTGTGGTCCAGCTTTCTCAGGCTCTCCAAGCCCCTCGGCTCCCGCATCTCCACCTTCTCCCTGCATCTCTCCAGCTGGGATTGGTCCTGGTGTCCTGCTATTGCTCATCCTGGGTTAACTCCCTCCTATCACCTTGCAGGTGATTTTTGTGTTCGTGTGTGCTAAGTCTCTTCTGCTGGCCAGACTCCATGGCGCATACCTGTAATTCCAGGACTTGGGAGACTGAGACAGGAGGATCACTGGTTGGAGGCCAGGCTCAGCAGCTTAGTGAGACCCTGTTTCAAAATAAAATAAAAATAAAAATAAAGCTGGGCGTGGTGGGGCACACTTGTAATCCCGCGCTTGGGAGGTAGAGGCAGGAGGATCGCGCAGGTTAAGAGACCCTGTTTCCAAATAAAAAATATAAAATAGGTCTGGGAGTGTAGCCCGGAGATAGAAGTTTTTCCAGGAACCCCAGTACCACCAAAATAATAATAAATAATAATAATAATAATAATATAATATAAAATAAATAAAAATAAAAAGGGCTAGGAGTGTACTTTGGAGGCGGAATGCTTCTGGGTTCAATCCCCAATGCAAAAAAAAAAAAAAAGATTCCTCTGGTTAAAAGAAATTAATGAAGGATAGGACATAAAATGTAAAGGGATACTACTCTATTTGATAAGTATAAATGAAGAAAATGTATTGTTGATTATATGGAAAGGAAGAGAGCCGTGGTAGATGAGGAAGATAGAAATAATGAACATATAACATTATGGTGAAAGAATAAACTGTAAGTGGAGGAAACTAAGATATATTGTGGCTAAAATACAAACATATTTGAAAACTAAGGTTATCTAGATCAATCCAAGTTGAGGTTAAAAATACCTGGTCTAAAGCCATTAATGACATTTTTTCCCCCGGTACTGGGGATGGAACCCAGGGGCATTCTACCTCCGAGCGACACCCCCACCCCCAGCCCTACTTTTTATTCTTTATTTTGAAACCAGGTCTCACTGAGTTGCAGAGGGCCTCACTAAGTAGCTGAGGCCATTCTCGAACCGCGATCCTCCTGTCTCAGCCTCCCGAATGCTGGGATTACAAGTGTGTGCACCACCACACTTGGCCATTAATGAGATTTTACATGTAGTCAAATGTCTGAAATACAGCCAACTGGCATTTTAGACAAGTTCTTCTGACTGTTCTATAGATAAAAAATTATACTAATGCCATGATTCTAAAGCTTGTAAGAATGGAGATATTTCCAATAAAATCATAATCCTAAAAACACACTTGAAGCCTAAACACAGTGACCAATACCTTATTCATTTATCAACCGTAGTTTTTATATTTTTATTTTTTTGTGGTACTAGGAATGGAACCCACGGGCATTCTACCTCTGAGCTACACCTCCAGCCCTATTTTTTTTTATCATTTATTTTGAAACAGGATCTCACTAAATTGTGGAGGGCCTCACTAAGTAGCTGAGGCTGTCCTTGAACTGCGATCCTCCCCTCGCAGCCTCCCAAGTACTGGGATTACAAGCATGCGCCACCATGCCCGGCTTTCAATCATAGCTTTTAAACCAAAATCAAATAAGTATGGTGAAAACGTGAAAGACAAACTAAGAAAAAAAAAAAGTGAGAAAAGCTGTTAAATATTAGAAAGGAGTTATATTGTTATTACTTTCCAGGTTGAACTAATTTATAGGACATTCAAGCAATATTCAAGCAAATCAAGGAAAAGCAACCATGTTTGTGAAAAGAGTCAATAGAGTAGTCAGTTATAAAGTAACTGGATAAAAATAAATCAGTAACTCTCCTACATGTCAGCAGTAAATGTTAGGTAAAACTCTCATTCCAATTGTAGAAGAAATATGAAATATCTAGAATTAAATTTAAGGAAGGAATCTCCGGGCCATATCAACACACATGCGTGCGCGCACACACAACACGTTAAACAACATAAAAGGTTTCACTACCTTGAGGGATATCACATTTCTGAACAGGAAGGTGCATTACTAACAATAATACTGTAAAGTAATTGGTATGTTCAATGTGATCTAAAAAAATTCTAACAACACAGCTAAAATATTTTAGAAATTATCTAATGAGTAAACCTTAATTATCAGATTTTAAAATAGGTTCTGTCATTAAATATAATCTCCAATATGTAAAATAGGTTCTATAATTAAAATAGAATCTGTAATGTGTAAAACAATGAAAAAAATGAGGTTAGTCGGAAAAGAATAAAAATTTAGTGTGTGGCTGTCAGTTGTCTTCTGACTTATTGGATAGTGGTGATGGAACAAACATTTGCAAAATAATTCGATTAGTGTCACATGTCAAAGCAAGGTAAATTTCAAATAGCCTTAAGATTTCAGTGTCAAGAATCCCAAGGATTTATCTCAAAGGAGAAATCAGATGTGAACTGAAATTCGTTTGCAAGGATGATAATTTCATGATATAAATTAGCAACTAAAGTGTCCAGTATTAGGGTGTGGGGACATTATACACAGTCAACAAATGGATTACCAGTCAGCTATTGAAAGCGCTATGCCTATTTATATGGGGAATTTTTAGCTTTATGTGTTAAGTCAAAGTTATTTAGACACTATGCCCGACTTGTTTTATTAGTGGATACAAATAAATGCTAGAAAGACATATGCCACAAGAATTACATATGTTTCCTTCCTTCCTTCCCTCCTCTCCCAGGTTAATTCTTTCATTCCTTCTTGCTCCTTTGGTCCATAGTTCCAGAAGATCAGACAGACAACAAATATAGGGGACATTGGTGAGTCTTCTTCCATTTAATTAGTGGTTTTGTTTGCTTATGTGTGTGTGTGTGTGTGTGTGTGTGTGTGTGTGTGTGTGTGTTACTGGGGACTGAATCCCGGGTTGCTTTACCTCTAAGATACACCTACAGCCCCATTTTATTTTTATTTTGAAGCAGAGTCTTTGCTAAGTGATGGGGTGATTCTAGCCATGAACCTGCGAAGCTACTGCCTCCACCTCCCAAATACTGGGATTGTAGGTATCACTGCACCTGGCAGATTCTGAATTTTAAGTGGAAGCAGTCTCAGTGTGCAAAAGCAGACCTAAGTTTGTCTGCTTAAGGAGTTTTTCAGGTTGTGAGCACCCAGAAAAGAGTTAAGTCTCTGGAGAATCCGTCAAATTATGGGAGACTTGGCTTTGATATTCATTTTATCAGTCAGATTAAAGATGCTTGACAGGAAGTGATCTGTCAGGAGTTACCCCACTGGCTCTTTATGATGCTTGGGCCTGGGTTTCTTACCCTTAAATGTCCACATAAACCACCTGGGGCTCTCAGTCAAAGGCAGACTCTGATTTATAAGGTCTGGAGCCTGGCCTGAGCATTTGTATTTCCAACACGCTCCCAAGTGAATCTGGCCCACATTGAGCTATGAAGACTTGGCCAATTCTTATGTCCATATAATTTGCTTCTAAATAATTTTCGTTTTTTGTTTTGTTTTGTTTTTCCAAGATCCTACCAAAAGAAAATCTTTCTGCGTTCATTTCCTTTCTTCTGGGTCCTTACCTGTTTTTGCTTCATGGTCCTAGGAATGAGTGTTCTACCTGGGATTTGAATCAAATGTGGGGTTAATGTCTCATGTAGGCCAAGAACAAATAGAGAAGAAAAAAAATGCATGGAAAAAAAGAATATTTTTTATCCTAGGCAAATACTTCAGTCAGATAAAACAGAAAATATCTTTATGAAACTATTAATAAATCCCTAAGACATCTCAAATTAAACAATGGCAAGAAATGTTATGTTTGTAGAAATACATAAAATTCATTTGAGGTCAGGACATTTTACGGTGTTAGCCAATAAAGCAGATGGGAGATTCCACTCATCTGAATGGGCCTGGATAAAGCTGTCATTCCTGGGATCCAGGAGACTGGGAGCTCTGTCCTGGCCCAGGTAACAGGGGGGCAGTTGTGGCAGTCATTCTTTGTGGTTGGTGTAAGCAGTGGGCCATTTGGTCTAGGACCTTTGGGAGAAGACTGAAATTGTGTGTGAGACGCCCAGAAAACAATGTCTTAAAGCACTGTTAAGAGATTGGGGCCTTGGAGACCCATGGCTGAGGAGCAAGACTAAGGCTAGCTGCTGTAACAACAAAACCACACGTTGTTCAGTGACCCAAAGACTGTATATTTTCACTTACATAACGGTTCAAGGTGGTCACTCCTGGTTGGTGGGCAGCTTTTCTCCATTTGGGTTCTGAGTTCATCCTATCTTGCTGTCTCATTCCAGCCCACACAAAGGGAAAGGGCAGCGAGAGAGAGAGAGAAGCCACATCTAGTTGTTAAACATTTTTGGCCCAGATGTAGTGAGTTGACTATTATTGACTTTGCATTGGTGAGAATTTAGTTGTGGAGTCACATTAATTCCAAGAGAGGCTACTGGGTAAAAAGGACAGCCTATGTGCTGGGTGGAAGAGAAAAATTGATGTTTGATGGACATCTTTGTTGGGGTTAATCTTTTGGGGCACAATACTGGACAATGTCCTAAGCCCTTAACCAAGAAGCTAGCCTTGAACTAGAAATGGTAATTTAGAAGGTTGCAAGTTAGATACATCCTAAGGTATTTCTTGGTAAGTACAACAAACTAGTTGGTGGGGAGAAGCTATCAAAATAATATTAGGGCAAGCATGTTTTTGGATTAGTTAAGGGACAGTTTATTTCCTCTGAGATACTTTGCCTGCCAGTAAGAGAAACTTTTGGTAGGTGGTAATGGGGTTTAGGCCCCAAAATATTGTAGTTCATTTCCTTAAAAACAAACCACTACACAATGTAAATGTGCACCACTCTCAATAGGTTCCACTTAAAAAAAAAAACTAAATTAAAAAAATAAAAATAAGTTGTTCACCCAAATTGAAGATGTAAATACAAGTGGAATATCGTTTGCTCATGGATAGAATGAGCCACTAGTGTTAATTCTTCCCAGTTTTATAAATAATGTGAATTCCAAAAAAAAAGAAGAAGAAGAAAATTAAGAAAACATATCCTCAGGAAAAAAAAAAAACAAAAAAACTATAGCCACGCATGATGGTGCATACCTGTAACCCCAGTCTTTGAAAGGCCCAGACAGGAGGATCACAGGTTCAAGGCCAGCCTCAGCAACGTGGCATGATCCTCAGCAACTTAGCAAGACCCTGTTTCTTAAAAACAAACAAACAAAAAAAAAAAACAAGGATGGCTGGGGGTGTATCTTGGAGGTAGAATGCCCCTGGACTCAATCCTCAGTATATAAAAAAAAAAAAAATAGTACAAAAGTTAAAGATGTTGTGCTCTGGATAAGTGACATGTTGCAGAGGAGTAACAGACATCTGCCAGGACAGGGATCTTTAGCTCTTAGAGTGATGAGTGGAACCAATGTGGCTGCAGTTCCTGGTCACCCTGTCCTTGTATGTGTGAATTCCATGTTCTCTAGTCATGTGTATTACTACTACTACTACTACTACTACTACTACTACTATCATCATCATCGTCATCATCTGTGTGTGCTTTCACCTGAAACCATTTGGGAAGCACTTCTATATGCAAAGATGCACGCAGTGTTTTCTGAAAGCCTCACGCATTTCTAGTGCTTGGCTTAATACATCATTCAGCCTATTCTCAAACTTCGACCTCTCTCATTCCACACATTTCCTGAGCACCTACTGAATGCCGTGCACCTTTTTAAATACTGACTTATGTCCTGTTGGCGAAAAAGATTTTATACCATTTTGCTTTTATTCTTACGATTGCCTGTAGTTTTTTCTTCTTCCTTGCTATGGGTCCCTTTTTTCCATTATACTGACAAGTCAGCCAGGTATGAGTTGACATGTAACTACGGGCTCATATTCCTGAGATCGCCTATGCATTTCTTCTCTGAGGTCGACAAGTAGGACACATGACAGTTAAGGAGATGAATCTCTTACACTGAAACCAAAAAATAAAAATAAAATACTGTCACCTTAGTGACAGTGTTTTTTTTTTCCCCAATCAAAAGAGAAGAATTTTCCAACCAAAACAAAGGGAGAACTTCCATCTCTCTACAGGTAGACCCTAAGTAAAATGAAGACAGCTGCCAGGTTCTCTAAACACTTAGTTTCTGTTTAATGTTCCCTTTATCAAGATTCTAATACTTCATCAGATGCACTGGGCTTTGGTAAGGAGTTGCTCGGAGCTGATTTCTAAGAGCTCGCCTCTCTTCCAGAGCTGAAGATGTTTAAACAACATTTAAACAAAACAAAACAAAACAAAAAACTTAACAAGGACTTTAAAAAAAAAAAAAAACAACTGAGATTTATGGTGGTTTCATCACAGACTCTTTCCCTCAGGACTCTGCCCCGGGTGGTCGGACTGAGTTGCCAAACCTGTGTTTTGCTGCAGCTCTGGCTCCTCTCCGGTCAATGGCCAGGCAGTCTGAGGATGTCTCAGCGCGAGCCACTCAGAGCAGCTCAGGGTCCTCTTTGGTACTAAAGCCATAATTACAGATGCCAGAACAATATTTAGAACATTAATACCATTGTAGAGACACAGCTGCTGCCGCTGCCATTAATGCTCCTACGGAGACTTCTAGAAGGAAATGGCTCCAGGAAAAACCTAGATTGTAGTATCTCGAATTTCACCACCCAAGGAACCAGGAATTTCTTCTCCAAAGATAATGAAGTTTGCTGAGAAAAGAGAGAGAGAGAGAGAGAGAGAGAGAGAGAGAGAGAGAGAGAGAGATACTCTAAATTTTAGTAAAAGTCTTGGAGGTAACAAAACAACCGCATTGTATTAGTGCTTGAATTTGTTTAGTGTAGACTAATGTGTGGATGGAAGATGTTCCAACTTTAAGTCAGCCTCAGACCAACCCGTTCGATTTCTTTCATAGCGGGCCCTGGGTGGCTCCGGTCTTTTCTTTCTGGACCACAAATCTACCAGCCTCTTCCAGGTTTCAGCTGTCTCCCCGTGGTAGTCTAAATATTGACATAATGTTTTTTTTTTTTCCCCCCTCTTAACCAGGCCTTCTCTATCACGCTTTCCTCTTTCCAGGATCTTGCTGAGAAGCTGGGCACATTCTCCCCATGTCTGTTTCAGTTCCCAAGGCTTTTGTGCTTGACCTTTGAGTGGCCAGTTATGTTTGGTCTCAGTGCCCTTAAGCATCTATGTCTCTGCCTATGCTCTGCCTCTCTGACAGTTCACTCTCAAGCTTCCTTTAATTCTCCTTCCTTCCTTCTTTTCTTTCCTTCCTCTGAAACAACTGATCAGGAATTCTGTCTTCCCAATGAAATGATAATACTGCTTTATTATTATTATTATTATTATTGTTATTATTATTGTTATTGTTATTATTGTTATTATTATTATTTCTACCACTCACATACCAAAATATTACACGGGAAAAGAGAAGTTGGGAAACCTGCAAGCTATATTTGCAAAACAAAACAAAAAATTGAACCCCAAATCAATGCCATCCAAAATAAACATTTAAGGAAAAGGATTTCGACACAGCCCCAACAAATAACATCTTCTTTTCACTTGGTGGCTGCTTCTCTGGCAGAGATAAGGAAGGGCATTTTTAAGTTGGCTACTTCTCCGTAAGTCCAAAACAAGGAGGGAAATGCTGCGTCAGTAGATTTGAGGCAGGTTTAACCAAGGATTCAGTTCAGTTATTTGTTTTGCAAAAATCCATGTGCAAGATTAGGAAAACCCGGCAACATAAAGATGGCTCAGGTCTCATTTCTTTCTGTGTAGAGAGTACCTGTTAGATGGTGTTTTGAGGGCATATCTGTGAAAGGACTGGCATTGAAATGGATTGAAAGACTAAGACTCAGATCCCTAAGATTGGGGCACTAGGAAAATGTATTTGTTGTTCTTTCTGCCTCAGAAGAACTCACAAGCTGAACAGGAAGACTAATAGAACCACACAAAGGACAATGGAAGGCGGTAACATGGCACAATGCCCTAACCAATTTGATCAAGGTGGTAGACTTGAGTTGGGCTCCTAAGGAGTTTTGGAGAGGCATGGTGGAATGAATTCTTTTAGATGACCAGCCTTAGGAACAGAAGCAGAGCATAGCTGGAGGCAGGCAAGAAGCCTGGCTTGCATGGAGGATGGAGCCACCTGGGGGTTTGAAGATCTAGGCAAATAGGTGATGTGCAGCCAGATGAAGGAGGGGATTTTGCTAGGAGGGTAAGTTTGTTGTTTATGGGTCTAGAATTCTTAACAATTTTCTAATGTGCTCTGGCTCTAGGCTGAGAAGCAAGAGAGGAAACATTTTACATCCTGGCACTTGGTCTCAGTGAGGTATGAATTATATATGGTTTATCCCCACTGAAACTCATGTTGAAGCTTATGTACTCAATGCAGTGGTGATGGGAGGTGGGACGCAGGGGCAGGTGCTTAGATTATGGGGACAAGGACCTCTCAGTGGGATCAATGTCTTTGTCTCATGTTGGTGAATTCTACTTCTTGTGGGACTGGATTAGCTACTGCCAAGAGTGGGCTCTATAAAACAAGGCCACCAAGTGGGCACAGTGGTACACAACCTTTACCTTAGGAGACCCCAGGTTTGAGGCCAGCCTCAGTGACTTAGCAAGACCTTGTTTTAAAATAAGAAAAATGAGCCGGGCGTGGTGGCGCACGCTTGTAATCCCAGCATTCGGGAGGCTGACGACCGGAGGATCGCGGTTCGCAGACAGCCTCAGCTACTTAGTGAGGCCCTCTGCAACTCATTGAGACCCAGTTTCAAAATAAAGAATAAAAAAAATAGGGCAGGGGCTATAGCTCAGAGGTCGAATGCCCCTGGGTTCCATCCCCAGACCCTAAAAAATAAAAAAATAAAAAAAATTAAGTAAAATAAGAAAAAAGAAAAGGGTTAGAGGTATAGCTCACAAGTAGAATGCCCCTGGGTTCAATCCCCAGCACTACAAACAAACAAACAAACAAACCAGAATCAAACTAAAACAAAACAAGGATGCTTCTCATGTTCTCTCTTTTCTGCAGGTTCCATCTGTCCTTACACTTTCTGCCATGAGTTAAAGCAGCCATAGTTGCACACCCGATCTGTGGGGCTGATCTTGACCTGCCCAGACTCCAGAAGAGTGAGTAAAGATAAACCTCACTTCTTCATAAATCCCGTGGTCTCAGATATTAAGCTCAATAAAAGAGAAATTGAGCTAAAACAGGCATCAATATGTCACCATCATCTCGATCAATACTTTTATCTCATCTCACCCCTTCAGCCTTTCTCATATTTAGCCTTTGGTTTTCTTTTCTTCATGCTTATATTTCTTTTTTTTTTGGTGTGTATGTTTAATCCCAGCATATGGGAGGCTGAGACAGGAGGATGGTGGTTCACGGACAGTCTCAGCTACTTGGTGAAGCCCTTTGCAACTCAGTGAGACCCTGTTTCAAAAATAAAGAATAAAAAATAGGGCTGGGGGGTGTGTGGCTCAGAGGTAGACTGCCCCTGGGTTCCATCCCAGTACCACAAAAAATAAAAAAGAAAGAACGTGTCTCTCTGATCATCTATTCTACTCTTCATGTTGAGAAATAGGACCTGGCTATGGGTTTGTGCCTATGTATTTTTATGAAAGGCAATGTTACTTGTCTCAAAATTCTATCTTGTGAATAGACCTGAGAACCCTGCTTGCTGGAGAACTCTTTGAGATTTTTTTTGGTTTTTTTGGGGTTTTTTTTTTTTTTTTTTTTTTTAGTGGTACTGGGGTTCCTGGAAACCCTTCTACTTCCAGGCTACACTCCCAGACCTATTTTTTTTATATATATTTTTATTTGGACACAGGGTCTCTTAAGCCAGCGTGGCTGGCTTCGAACCTGCGTGATCCTCCTGTCTCCGCCTCCCAAACGTGGGGATTACAAGCGTGCGCCACCACGCCCGACTTTGAGATGGTTTTTAATTATGGAAATTTAATAAGCATAAGCATGCACATGAGGCGAATTCATGCAAGGACTCTTCTTTGGACATGATTTTCTCATTTCAATCTGAGATTCTTTTGCATGCTAACCTAGGTGTGGGAATATTGAGGGTACAAAATACTGGATCCCCAAACATCTAGACTTTGGGCTTATTTCTTAAATTCTCTGTGTAACCCAGCAAAATAAGATGAATACGTTGGTTGATTATTCTGTCTTTCTTAATGCCAAATCTCTATGGTCTAATGGTCTTTTGTATCAATTCAAATCTAATTACTTTGCTCTCAGCTATAAAACTAAGCAGTTTTTTTTTTAAAAATCAGTCTTGGATGCTTGGGGACAGAATTTGGATAGGTGGGCAATGAAAGACATATTTTTTTTTAGTAGGGGTATATTTATTCAAATGTTTTCCCAATGTTCATGTCCCAATACTATGTGTAGAGAACACTGTGTGTGTGTGTGTGTGTGTGTGTGTGTGTGTGTGTGTGTGTGTGTGTGTTTCACTGGAAATTGAACCTAAGAGCATTCTTACCAATTTCTTTTTGGTGGTACTGGGGATGGAACCCTTCTCTGGGCTACACTCCCAGACCTATTTTTATATTTTTTATTTGGAAACAAGGTCTCTTAAGCCAGCAAAGCTGGCTTCGAACCTGTGCAATCCTCCTGTCTCAGCCTCCCAAGCACAGGGATTACAAGCGTGCGCCACCACATCCGGCTTAGAACCTAAGAGCATTCTATCTTTGAGCTATACCCCTACAACTCCAGCCTTTTTCCTTTTGAAACAGCATCTCACTAATTTGGTGAGGGTCTCACTAAGTTGATGAAGTTGGCCTAGAACCTGTATGTGCCAACATGCCAAGCCAAAGGAATGTTTTTAAGCCAAATGACATTGCTGCATAAAAAAAAATTCTGTATGGCTTTGCCATTGTTCCTATCAAGATCAACCCTCTTTCGAGTTCACATCTAGACTTTATCCATCTTTTAAAGCCCATTCAAGATCTATCCCTCCCCCAACATGTTTTCATATAATTCTCTCTCACTTCACTGTATTTCACTGTATTTATAGTCAATCTGATTAAGGTAGGTGTGTGTGTGTGTGTGTGTGTGTGTTCCTTTTTTTATTTCTTGCACATTATTCTTCTCCTTCCCACCCTCATGTCCAATTTCCCCTTTCCCAAATCAACATATGGTCATCTGGTTCACAGCCTGTTCTTTGGGATTCCCTATGCAAAATACCAGATGCACCTTAGCGTCTCCATAAATATGCATTGATTGATCAGGCATCACAAATGTAGGGGTATCAATGCAAAAAAGAGGGACCAATTGATGGTCCTAAATTCCAGAGTCAGGTCGCCTGTGCCTGTGCATAATTGTGTTTCAGCAACCAGTCTTTGATGGTGCACATCAAGACAAGGACGTGGTGTGAAGTAGGGATGACGAGGCCAACAATGGCTTCAGTGAGAGTGGACCCTGGAGAGGCAGGAAAGGATTCGAGGAAAGAGAGAGTGCTCAGATGAAAGAAAGATCACAAGGTGACCCAATGGGGCAGGAAGCAAGACAGTAGGCTGCTGTAGGTCTTGGGTAGCAAGAAGTTTACACGCACGGATCAGCTTATGCTATTGGATTAATATTATTTGGCTGGGGAAAAATAGTGTAAATAAAATGAATATAAGCCATCTGGTTGGTATATCAGTGCACAATGATGAGCACTAATTGGGAGAAATGTTGAAAGTACTAAGAGATGCAGTTTAGCTTTATAAAGATGAGTACAGCTTTGTTATTTAAAACTCGGGGAAGCATTATCAGGGTCATGACTGCCGTGATAATCACTCGAAAGGTGATTCCAGTCCTCAAGAGTTTGGGCCAGGCTTGCTGTAGCCTCCAGTGTTTTCTGAATTTCCTTGAAGTTGGAGCGCCAAGGAAAGGTCTTCGGGGACAGCCAACTGTGATGACTGAGGCCGTGCCAACAGTTTTTTTTTTTTTGGGTTGCCATTAATTAAAATTTATAACAGCGTCGATCTGGCAGCATCCACATAGTTAGCAATATGGATATCTGTTATTGTGCGAGAAGGCTTTTAGGAATCAATGGTGACCCGCTTGCATAAATGCCTGTAATCTGTGTTTCCTGACACAGTTGGGATGAGCCTTTACAGATTTCTCTTCTCCTTTGTTAGGGCTCCAATAACCCAGAAACGGAGCCAATGTTAACAATTTTCTGTGACACCAAATTAATCCTCTAAATCCAACACACACACACACACACACACACACACACACACACACACACAAACCTTCATATCTGAAGGTCGAGGGTGCTGGGTTCTGGGTGGCCTGAGTACTTCACCCCAAGCAGAGCTCAGGCCCATCCCTTGTGTTCTCTTCAACTGACTCAACACTTCTCATTCTTATTTTCATTCACTACCCATAAGAGAGCTCCTCCAGCAGTTACAGCCTGACTTTTGGTCCTGTCAGGTCAGAAAGCCTAAGGGAGCTGGGCATGGTGGCCACACCTATAATCCTCATGCTGGGGAGGCTGAGACAGGAGGATTGCATGTTGGAGAACAGCCTCGGCAACTTAGCGAGTCCATCAACAACTTAGTGAGACCCTGTTTCAAATAAAAATGAGTGGGGCTGCTGGGCACGGTGGCGCACGCTTGTAATCCTTGCGCTTGGGAGGCGGAGACAGGAGGATGGCACAGGTTTGAAGCCAGCCGCGCTGGCTTAAGAGACCCTGTTTCTAAATAAAAATATAAAAAATAGGCCTGGGAGTGTAGCCCGGATGTAGAAGGGCTTCCAGGAACTCCAGTACCACACACACACACACACACACACACACACACACACACACACACACACACATCAGTGGGGCTGAGGGCACAGCTCAGAGAGAGAATGGCCCTGGGTCCAATCCCCAGGACCATAAGAAAGAGAAGATTGAGAGAACTGAGGGTCTAGGGTCTGTCTAGATATGGAGTAAAGCTATGGCTCCATTTTTTTCTTGACCCCCAGGGGAGGTCAAGTAAAATGGAGCCCTCTTCTTAAGATTTCCACCCTCTGGAAATCTAAGAGAAGAGAAGGGAAAGACAGGGAAGGGAAGAGAAAGAAGTGTAATCCACTAAAGCACTTTGTTTTTCTCATTTGTTCCCTATACAATAACATTTTGGACATTTATTTATTTATTTATTTATTTATTTATTTATTTATTTATTATGGGTATCATATTGAAATTGGCATACAACCAGACTGTGCTCTTCCCTCACCCTGACTTCCCCTTTCCCCCCTCCCAGCAAGGAGTGTCCCGGTTGACCATGCTACATTCATACTTTTACACATATTCAAATGTAGCTCCTCCATTAATCAACCTCAGCCTTCTTCCTCTCCTATCCTTCCCTTCTGGCTTTGCTGAGGTTTCCCCTCCATTATCTGGAGTCCCTCTGGTATCCCTAATACTCACTAGTTTGGGCATATTAGAGAAAACATATGTCCCTTCTCTTTCTGTGCTTGGCTGATGTCACTTAACATAATGTTCTCCAGATCTTTCCATCTTCCTGTGAATGACATGATTTTGTTCTTCTTTATAGCTGTGTAGAATTCCATTGAGTGTATTTCCTATAATTTTGCAATCCATTCATCTGTTGATGGAGACCTTGGTTGGTTCCATATTTTGGCTATTACGAATTGTGCTGCTTTGAACACAGGTATGCATATGTTACTGTAGTTCTCTGATTTCAACCGCCTTTGGAAAGATACCCAGGAGTGATATAGCTGGATCATATGGTGGATCCATTCCCAGTTTTCTAAGGAATCTCCACACTGATCTCCATAGCGGCTGAGCTAGTTTGCACTCCCACCAACAGTGTAAAAGAGTTCCTCTTTCCCCATGTCCTCACCAGCATTTGTTCTTATTTGACTTCTTTATGGTTGCCACTCTGACTGGGGTTGGGAAATTTTTTTTTAAAAAAGAAGAAAGTTAACAATGCATGCATTTGCAGCTCTGAGTGAGAACTATATTTACCTGTAATTTGTTTATGCTGAAGTATGCACATATTCCCTGCAATGGAATCACATTGTTTTATAACCTACTTTTTCTTGTAATATATCCTGAATAGCCCCAAATATGATGTCCTATGCATTTAAGCATTGATTTGATAATGACATAATGATCACTCTTAATCCTATCCTGTGACTGCTAGGTATTGGAAGGCTTATAGGAATTTGCTTTTGAAGCTAGAATTGACACCACTTTAGAATATTGAAGTGTCAGGTAATACAAATTTTAGAAATTTTCAAATATTTCAGAAGAAAAGGGCAAAGGGACTTAAAAAATAAATCTAAGAAAAGATGGGTACTTTAGGAGAAAATAAATTTTTTTTATTGTCGTTTCTTGTTTGTTACTGGAGATGGAATTAAAGGGCATTCTACCTCTGAGCCATACCCTCAACATTAGTTTATTTTTTATTTTTTGAAACAGGGTCTCACTAAGTCGCTGAGGCTGGCCTTGAACTTGCAATCCCCCTGTCTCAGCCTCCCAAGTACTGGGATTATAGACATACACCACTACTCCTGGCTTCATGATTATTTTTATTTAGAGTTTTCAGTATTTATGAGAAATTTTTTATATTTTTGTATTTCTTAGGCCTTTTGGGGTGGATATGGAGTTGGGGATGAACACATGTGCTATATTAATCCTCTACCATTTTTTTGAAACATAAACTTATTTCTTTGACATCCTGGTTTCAGCTATCTAGGATAACGGGATATGTTAAATCATTGGTAAGTGTCTTTGAAGGCAACACTCGGCCATCCAAACATTCATTCTTCCATTTTGCAAAGTTAGTAATCATCGACTTGTCTTTTTTTCCCCTGTACAATGGATATAGAATTGCCGAGACACCTGTGCTACCAAGAAAGAAAGAAAGAAAGAAAGAAAGAAAGAAAGAAAGAAAGAAAGAAAGAAAGAACGATTTAACTACCTTCCCTAAAGAAGTAGAATATAGGAATATAGGGCCCATTACTGAGGACAGAGAAAACAAAAGCTGGTTGGGGATAGGGAAGACACATGGGGTAATACTGATGGGCTAGTCCAGTAGTCAATGGCTAAAATCAACAACCATCCTTGCTGTTCCCACACCCATAGGGCTGTTGGGGTCCACTGATCTCAGCTATGTCCAGTCTGGTCCATGTGCTTGGTTTCTGGGCTTTTGTTGTAGGTTACAATTCAGTCGGCTTTATGGATTTTCATTCTGGTACCCAGGCTGAAGAGACAGCAGCTACTTAGGGGAAGGGGGACCTTCTCACAGCAATAGCAGAGGTACAAAGGCTCAAGGGTCACCACTCAAGCCTATTTCAAACGTTGCTTGGGTGATTCTGCTCGTATCTCATTAACCGAAGCACGGTACATGCCCACACTCAAAGCTTCTTATACCGAACCCAGTTTTTAGGCACTTCCCTGACTTTAGAGCTGAAAGCAACATCCTAGGAAATCTCTCTTGTCTTGAGAAAACCGGAATGGTTGAGTCCCCTTTGGAAACTCTACCATGACTTTAGTTGTAAGAGTTACACAGTTACATGGTCAAGACCATGGGTGTGGGAAGGGGTAAGAGATTGGAGCCCATAATTGAATCAAATGCATAGTGGATGGTATGATTCCAGGGCTAGGAATTCTCTGTCTGTTGCCAGTGGCTTCAGATCCCACAAGAGGATATCGTCTATCTGCTGAACATTCACATGGTATTATACAGAGCATAGCTTCATTCTGACATGCAAGCCTGGGAGGTGGGCAGGACCACTGTAAACGGTCTCAGTGGATATTGAGGAAATCGTGTCCAGGCTTGCATGTTGGGGGAGGAAGCAGGTGAGAGTCCTCTGTTTTAATCAGCATTCTTTCTTACCACTGGGACCCAAACATCTGGCCTGCAAAACAGAGAGGAAGAAAGGGTTTACTTGTTCACTTGCCTGGAAGTTTGACTCCACATATAATCCATTTCATGCTGACTCCAAGCAGGAACCAGAGCTGGAAATCCTTAGAATATTATGGCAGGAGAGAGAGAGAGAGAGAGAGAGAGAGGGAGAGGGAGAGGGAGAGGGAGAGGGAGAGGGAGAGGGAGAGGGAGAGGGAGAGGGAGAGGGAGAGGGAGAGGGAGAGGGAGGGAAAGAAAGAGAGAGAAGAAGAAGGAGGAGGAGGAGAAGAAGGAGAAGAAGGAGGAGGAGGAGGAGGAGGAGAAGAATAAAAAAGGAAGAGGAAGAGAAAAAGGAGAAGGAGGAGGTAGAGGAGGAGGAGAAAAGGGGAGGAAGAAGGGGAGGGAGAGGGGGAGGGACGAGAAAGAGAGAGAAACAGACAGACAGAGACAGAGACAGACAGACAGAAGATGTTGTAGCTGATTGGCTAGGACAAACACACTGTATCTGGCCTCCAGCAACTCTTCCCAGCAACCAAGCTCTGTCTCCAACATGGCTGCTTCCAGTGCATAAGGTCTGGAGGATATTTTAAATCCAGCTATAACACCCATTGAGAACTTTGGTTAGTAAAGGGTGAAAACAGACCTTAAGTCAGGGTCTTTTGACCCTCAGCCTATGTACTTTCCAATCTAAAGATTAATTCATTTTGATAAAACTTAGGGATCACTGGATGGTAGAATTAAGCCAGAAAACCATGATCTTCCAAAGTCCCCCATTCTAGTTCCGTTTGAAAATCACGATGTTCCCCTCCACACTCCAGAGAATATTTCTTCCTTCCTTCCTTCCTTCCTTCCTTCCTTCCTTCCTTCCTTCCTTCCTTCTTTCTTTCCTTCCTTCCTTCCTGAAATTGACATCAAAGTCATTCTGCCTCCAATCTATACTCCCAGCCCTTTAAATTTTTTATTTAGAAACAAGATCTCCATAACTTGCTGAGGGCTTCACTAAGTTACCGATGCTGGCTTCTAACCCGTAGTCCTCCTAGCTCAGCCTCCCAGGCACTGGTATTAGGGGTGTGAGCCACCATACCTGGTTAAGAGGAGCATTCTTTGCCTGCCCAGAGTCAGGCATTTGGCACTTTCCCCTGAGTAGCCGACAACAGCAAAGTCTCCTCTCGACATCTGGGGAACCTCTCGAGAGCAGCCTGTGAGGAATGTGTCAGCAAAGGATTGTGGTCATGGACACCAAACTCTCCTTTGCTTATCCAAAGTAGAATCTATAAGAAAAATTGATGGGACTGAATGAGCCCATGAACACCGTCTGCCCCGCTTTCCTCTGTCTCACCAGCTCTAATGACACTACTTGAAGACGTTGTATACTTGTAAAATGCGATAACCCCACCCCTTGACAGGCTCCGTGGCTTCCTCTGACTTCCCTGGCACGGAGGGACTGAGCCACTGCAGGGCTGGTACCCGGCGCATCCAGCGTCTGAGTCAACATTTCAAGGAAGTCAAAGGCAACCGTCGGGGGCTCTTTATAAGGATTGATGTAAGTTGCTGCTTATAAATCATTTGTGACTTTAACTAAAAGTGATGAGCTCATGCCTGAAAAAAAGGGGGGGTCTTAATGACATGACGGACTTTTGGGGAGTACTTCTCCTGGAGCCAGTTTATTCTGGGTGGAGGAGGAGGAGAGGAATCAGCCTCATCTTCTCCTTCCAACTAATCTACCACAATCTTATAAATAGGGGGTTTTAGCAGCATTTTCCAGTAAAGCTCAGTGACTTCATTTACACGGCAAAGATTTATGAAACAGATCCACTACCATAGATGTCTATGGCATTGAGTTCCTTTGACCTCACAGTTCTTTCTCTGCTTGAAACTGTTTTCTGAGCTTGGACTCTGGGTTTATGAAGGATGGTCCCCATGTAAGGAGGAGCCGTGTCCATGAAGTTTGACTCTGAAGTGAAGTGAATTTTGTGCGGCCACAGCTCAGATGTTCATGGTTCTTCACAAGCATATGAGTCCCAGAAATAATTCTGACATCTTTTAAATCAAGAAAATGACCAATTTCTGTTTTCCTGATGGAGCTTTCCAACGGACACGGTTGGTTTATGGATTACAAAAAAAAAAAAAAAAGGGTCAAAGGCTGACATATTTAATATGGCACCCTTCTGAAACACACACACACACACACACACACACACACAACACACACACACACACAGAATTTGTTGTCAAAGAAAAAGCAGGGCAAGATCATAACAGTTTTAAAACTAGAAGTTGTTTTTTTTTTAGAGAGAATTAAGATTTAAAAAAGCAAATGTACCAAGTAGTAAATACACAATTTAGTATTATAAATGAGTAAGAGACAAGATGAATTGGGACAGCATTGTTAACTAGTAGGAGAACTCTGTGGAAAAGAAGGTGTACAGTGGAGAACAGACATGCAGGCAAAAAGGCAAATAACAAAGAAAACAGTAAAAGACCCAGGATCTGTCCAATTGACCTTAAGTTCTGCTTTGGCTAAAAATCTCTCCCTGTTAGTTTTTGGCTTATTATTATTATTTTTATACTGGGGAATGAACACAGTGGTGTTCCCCCTCTGAACTACACCTTCAGCCCTATTTTTAACAGGGTCTCACTAAGTTGCTGACAGCCTTATAAAATTGCTGAGACGGGCCTTGAACCTATGATCCTCCTATCTCAGTCTCCCAAATACTGGGGATTACAGGCCTGGGCCACCACGCCAGACCGGTTTCTAGATTTTTTTTTTTGTGTGTGTGTGTGTGTGTGTGTGTGCTACTGGGGGTGGAACCCAGAGGCTTTCTACCTCCGGGCTATACTCCCAGCCCTATTTTTGGAAACAGGGTTTCACTAAGTTACTGAGAGCCTCACTAAGTAGCTGAGGCTGGCTTTGAACCTGTGCGATCCTCCTGTCTCAGCCTCCCAAGTGTGGGGATTACAAGCGTGCGCCACCATGCCCGGCTTCCCAGTTTCTAAATTTTTTTAAAAAACCTTTCACAGCCTCTGATCACATAAAAACTAAGGAGATGTTGGTTAAAGTGCATAAGTCTCCCATTGTAAGGTGCATAATTTCTTGGGCTTTAGTGTGCATGGGGAGTATAGTTAATAATACTACTTATCAATACATATTATTTGCTTGAAATTTGATAAGACAGCAGTTTAAGTATTGTCTTTCTCATACACATAGGTGTGGTTGCTATGGATGGTGATGATAATGTTAATTAATCTGACTGTGGTAATCAGTGCATACTGAATACATATTCCAAATTATCATGTTATAAATCTTTTTAAAATTAGTGCACTGTAGTCATCCATCTTAATGTAGTACAAAGCTGGTAGAGGCATACGTGCACACATCACTCTAGCCCTTACCGAATTCCCACCTCATTCCCTCCCCCTCCCCTTATTTTGCCAATTAAATATTTTTAAATAAAATGAAACAAAGCCGGACATGGTGGTACATGCTTGTTATCCCTGCATTCGGGAGGCTGACGCAGGAGGATCACAGTTCGAGGACAGCCTCAGGCCGTTTGCAACTCAGTGAGACCCTGTTTCAAAATAAAGAATAAAAAAATAGGGCTGGAGGTGTAGCTCAACGGTAGAATGCTCTGGGAATCCATGCCCAGTACTGCAAAGATAAATAAATAAATAAATAAATAAATAAATAAATAAATAAAATATCAGTCATGAATACACGCACAAAAATGCTTATATATGCATATATATTCACATACCACATAATTTGCTACTTTAAAAATATTTAGAGTAAGCCGGGCGTGGTGGCGCACGCTTGTAATCCCTGCACTTGGGAGGCAGAGACAGGAAGGAGGATCGCGCAGGTTCGAAGCCAGCCACGAGCTGGCTTAAGAGACCCTGTTTCCAAAAATAAAAACGTATAAAAATAGGTCTGGGAGTGTAAACTGGAGGTAGAAGTGATTCCAGGAACCCCAGTACCAAACACACACACAAAAATTAGAGTATAGTTAAATAGTTTTTGTTGTATTTTCAAAATTACCCAACCATCCTCACAAACCATTCTAAAATATTTTCATCACCTCTGAAAGTCAGACTTATTTGATGTTCTTAAAAAAATAACTCTTTCTTATTGGTTCTGGAGTCCTTTACAAAGTGTTCCTTAAATTATTTTTGGAATAACTTTTCTACTGATACTACATTAATAGAAAAAAAATCTAAAATTAAATACAGAAAATGACTTGTGTCTAAGATGGAAAAAAGTGGTCACTCTCCACCATAATCACTTTTTTAAGGTAGAATTTATTTTATGAAAGGCTGTGTATAAAATGTTGCCTTTGGGAACTTTTCTGTCATTCTGTCATCCACATTTTAAAAACATTCCTTCTATTTAGCCTCCCTTTTCATGGTTTGAAATGGTCTATTTAAGCCTCTGAATTTTGGGGTGCACATCTCCCAGCTAAAGGGGTCAAATTTCCCCTATATGAATGAATTTTTATGCAATCATATTTTCTCATTTTTCTCTTAACCAAACTCCATGTTTTACTATAATTCCTATCTTGAGACTTAACCTCCACAAAGGAGCTTTTTTTTTGGGGGGGAGGGGGTATCCTATAAAAATAGGATGTTGAATTTTATTGTGAAGTTATTTGCACATTAGAAAGCTAACTGTCAGATAATGTACAACTTTAATTTTTTGTAATAGACAATTTTTAAGGCTCTCAAGATATTTGCACATAAATGTTGAGATGTATACTTCACTTATATATCTGGAGGCAAAACATTGCTTTTAATAGGGAACAAGGGAGCCAGGCATGGTGGTGTGTGCCTATAATCCCAGTACTGGGGAGGCTGAGATTGGACAATTGTGGTTTCAAAGATAGCCTGAGTAACTTATCAAGATACTCGGCACCTAGTGAGACTGTGTGTCTTAAAAAAAAAAAATGAGCTGGGCACGATGGTTCATGCTTAAAATCCCCCCCTTAGGAGGCTGAGGCAAAAGAATTGCAGGTTCTAGGGTAGCCTCAGCCTCAGCAAGTAGTGAAACACACATCAACCTAGCAAGATTCTGTTTCAAAATAAAAATAAACATAGGGCTGGGGTATAGCTCAGAGGTCGGATGTTCCTGGGTTCAATCCTCAATAACATATGAAAGAGAGAGAGAGAGAGAGAGAGAGAGAGAGAGAGAGAGAGAGAGAGAGAGAGAGGAAGGGAGAGAGAGAGCAGAGAGAGGAAGAGAGAGAGGAAGAGAGAGAAAGAAAGAGAGAGGAAGAGAGAGAGAGGAAAGGAAGGAAGGAAGGAGAAAGAAGAAAGGAAGGAAGGAAGGAAAGAAGGAAAGAAGGAAAGAAAGAGTGAGCAGGGGTTTCCCATGGGGTAATTCTATTGTTTAGATTGTGACAAGATTTTTAGAATTAAACTGAAAGCTGAAACTAATCTAGAGTCTGAGATACTTTCTTTCTAATTTAAATTGCCCTGAGAATGACTTCTAAAAATTTCTAGATGTGAACAAACCACCAATCTCAAAGGGCTAGGCAGAAAGAAATCCATTTTTTTTATTTTTCTAAGCCAGTTATATTTATTTCCAAAGGGTTTTTTACTAGAAAAAATCCAAGGAAACTATGCGTAATACAGTCACCAAGAGCCAAGTGACTTTTATTTACCTAAAAAAGGGTCTACCGAAGAACGTGGCTTGCAATATAGTTCCTATTCTTGCAGTCCAACATTTTTCTTTTAACGTTCTAAAATTAATCAGACAAATCTGATCACTTGATCCCTGCGGGAATGTTTATCTTTTTAGTGCTTAGAACGTAATTAAAGTTACAGTGACTGAAACCAAGGTACAAAATCAGGTAATTGCCTCAGGAAACCACAAATTCTCCATCAGAAGGAGAAAGATGGATGTTTTTCTACAGCCCTCAATTTCAGTCTTCTTTCCAGCTGTTGTCTGATTTAATTAACTTCTGCTCAAATAGAGCATCTCGTGGAAACCGCCCCTGACTCCCCAGTCCAAAAGATTGTCTCTTTTGCCGTCCTATTTTGCTGTTCTCTGTCTCCCTTCACTGTTCATCTTTTTTACTACTCATAACTGAGTATTTTATGTTCCTTTATTTATTTACTGCCTGTTTTCTGTAAAAAAAAATTTGCCATTTCCAATCTCTAAAATTTGGTTCAGAACATACTAGGGACTATAATTTTGGTTTGGTTTTGGTACTGGGGATTGAACCCAGGGGCTTTCTACCTCTGAGCTACACCTCCAGCCCTATTTTTTATTTTTAATTTTGAAAAGGGGTCTTGTAAAGTTGCTGAGGCTAGTCTCCAACTTGTGATACTCCTGTCTCAGCCTCCCAAGAGCTGGGATTACAGGCAAGCACCACCACATCTGGCACAACTAAAATTTTGATCTTGAATATTTCTCAAAGGTCCATGTAGTGAAAGATTAGTCTCAGCCCCTGGTGCTCTTGAGAGGTGGCAGAACCATTGGGAGGCAGGGCCTAATGAGAGGGAGATAGGTCATTGGGGGCGTGCCTTTGAAGGGGATACTGGGGCCTCGGCCTTTTTCCCTTCTACCTTTGCTTCCCAGCTATTATAAGGGGAGCAGCTTAGCTCCACCACATGCTCTTGCGTTGAAGTTCTGCCTTGCCACGGGCCTAAAGCAACAATGCTAAAAGACTATTCTGAAACCTCCAAAACATGAGCCAAGATGAACCTTTCTTCTCTTTACGTGTACTTACCTTAGTTATTTGTTACAGTAATGAAAAGCTAATACACTAGTAGCTCAATTACTTGTTTCTGGTAACTACTAGCTGCAAGACACTAGTAGTGTGTTATATGTGTATGTGTAAGGGAGAGAGAGATAGAGATAGATGAGAAAGAGAGAGAGAGAAAAAGAGAGAGAGAGGGGGAGGGAGAGAGAGAGAACAAGAGAGCAGGCACAAGGATATTAGAGTTTCTGTTAAAATCATTCACGTCTGGTTTGAAGAAGAGATTGTGAGGGGCTAGAGTGGATGTGGAGAAGCAGCTGAGACCTTTTAACCGCCCAGATGGGAAAGGGTGCAAGCGATAGCCATAAAGAGAAGTGGAAAAAAAGACCCAAGAGAGTTTTAGGATAGAATGTGAGCAGAACTTACTGACCCATGGTTATGGAAACTAGAAACGGAGGTGTCTGGATGATGTCTTTGAACTGATGAGCAAAGTTGGAGTCAAAATTGGAGCCTCCCTAGTTCTTCACACACCCTCTTCTTCCTTCTTCCACCCTTCCCTTTCTTTCTTCTTTCTGCTACTGTAACAAAATACCCGAGGCCAGGTGATTTGTGTGTGTGTGTGTGTGTGGTACAGGGGATGGAACCCAGGGGCATTGTACCTCCAAGCTACACCCCCAGCCCTATTTTTTAGTATTTTTATATTTTGAAACAGAGTCTCACTGAGTTGCGAAGGGCCTCACTAAGTAGCTGAGGCTGTCCACGAACCGCAATCCTCCGATCTCCGCCTCCCCAATGCTGGAATTACAAGCGTGCACCACCACACCTGGCAACCAGGTGATTTATGAAGACTAGACATCTAATCATAATTACGTCCCAAAGGCCTCGCCTCCTAATTCCACCCACGTATTATTTGGGGGAGTAAGTTTTCAATGCACAAGTGCCAGGTAACACGCTCGAACCCTAGCACTCTCTTTTGGCCATCAATCTTGACCTGAACTATTAAAATATCTCCTGTTTGCATGGCCCTTTGCCAGTTTGCGATTGAATCTGTGATAAAGTGAGCTTAGGCCTTAGCCATGATGTGACCGTAGGTGACCCCAAGGCACTGATGTCCGTCAGCCCGAGAACTAATGTTCGTCACCAGGTACCTTGCTAGGTATCACGTGTAACTGCCTGTCTGGCTTCTGTACCTCCTGCTTAGCTTGCGCCTGCAGGGAAACAAAGGCCATTAGCAACTTTCTATCCTTAAAAAAATTGAAAGGTGAACAATAGAAGGGGCCGATATGGGTGGCTGAGGTCCTGCACAATGCTGTTCTTGGCTTCTGCCTTTTCCTCTTGGTTTGCGCACCTGCTGAAAGAAACTGTTGGGAGTTGTCTATATCTGTGGGAACCTAAACTCTTTACTCTCGAGCTTGTGATCTTGATGTATGAAAGGAACCCTGAGAAAGGGCTTGGGGCAGCACTCAGGACTAAACACCCTGCAGCATAGACGCTGGCCGGCGAATAAAGACTTTCTATTTGACTTAAACTACGTCTGAGTGGTCTTCTCTGGTGGTCACTCCATAACAAAGCTATTCTCCTTTCAGTTGGTCCCCAAGTAGACCTTGGCCCATTCCATTTCATACTCCCGATAAACTCCATAGCTCCCTGTACCGCCAGGATCGATAACTGTTTTATTATTTTCTCTTGACTCTACTGCGGTGAATTCCGTGCTTCTGGTGCTCCTTTTTGGGGGGATGTCCTCCTCTTTCCTTTGTGAATGTCCTAAATCTCACCTCTCCCGCTAGGCCTGACCAATGCGGCCTTTGGTGAGTCTCCTCTGAAATGGAGCACTATTTACTGCATGAACTCTTTGACATCAGTATTTTATCCAACCGAACAGACATTTATTGGGTACCTGCAACATATGCAGAGGTTTGTACGAAGTAATTTGAAGGTAGTAATCCTTATGTAGCATTTTACAATTTGCCATGTTAAAAAAAACTGACTGTGTGTGTGTGTGTGTGTGTGTGTGCGCGCGTGCGTGCGCGCAAGGGTGCATGTGCACACACGGTACTGGGGATTAAACCCAGAGGCATTCTACCTCTGAGCTATACCTCCAGCCCTATTTTTAATTTATTTTTATTATTTATTTATTTATTTATTTATTTATTTATTTATTTTTGGTGGTACCGGGGCACCTGGAAACCCTTCTACCTCCAGGCTACACTCCCACACCTATTTTATATTATTTTTATTTGGAAACAGGGTCTCTTAAGCCAGCGAGGCCGACTTCGAACCTGAGCGATCCTCCTGTCTCCGCCTCCCAAGCGCGAGGACTACAGGCGTGTGCCACCACGCCTGGCTTTTTATTTTTATTTTTAAACAGGGCCTTGCTAGGTTGTCAAGAATGTCATTACATGGCAGAGGCTGCCCTTGAACCTGCGATCCTCCTGTGTCAGCCTCCCAAGTACTAGAAATATGGGTGTGTCCCACCACATCCAGATAAGACTCTTTTCTTACCAGGTGTTAAGTTTATTACTTATGGGTGTTAATTTTATGATTACCTTGTCACTGTTGAGAAAAAAAGTGGGACGGATTTAATTATGATTTTATAAGTAAAATCATTATGTATCTTCTAGCCAAACTTCTACTTAGTTAAGGAAGAGTATGCTTTCTTTTAATAATCTAATGAATTCGGAGTCTTTTATTGAGAATGTTTTTTAACCTTATATAGTAGATAGGCCTATAATTTCTCTTTTCTGTTGCAATAATTAGTTTTCTTTTTATAAGCTCTAAAGATGCCCTGAAGTGTTTATGTATTCTTTTTTTTTTTTTTTTTTTTTTGCGGGTTTGGGAATGGAACCCAGGGACATTTGACCTCCGAGCTACACCCCCTGCCCTATTTTCTTTTTTTTTATTCTTTATTTTGAAACAGGGTCTCACTAAGTTGCAGAGAGCCTCACTAAGTAGCTGAGGATGGCCACGAACCGTGATCCTCCAGTTTCAGCCTCGGAATGCTGGGATTACATGCGTGCGCCACCACGCCCAGCTTTGCTTATGTATTCCTGAACAGCTTCAGTCTTTGAAATATGGGCTCTCAGCTTGGCACTGTGTGTGTGTGTGTGTGTGTGTGTGTGTGTGTGTGTGTGTGTGTGTTGCTGGGGGTTGAACCCAGGAGCATTCTACTTCTGAGCTACATGCCCAGCCCAATTTTTTGTTTTGAAACAGGGTCTTGCTAGGTGGCTCAGAGTCTCCCTATATTGAAGAGGCTGTCCTTGAACAGCTGCCATCCTCCCATCTCAGCCTCCCAAGTACTAAGATTACAGGTGTTTATCAAAATGCCCGGCTCATCTTGGCACGATTTTTGGGCACTGGTCTTGTTAGATAGTAAAGTCTTTGAAACCCTTTTTGATTCTTTTTGGCCTATTCAGGTGTCCAGGGCTTTGAAGGGAAATTTTAGTGACTTTGCTCTTTTTGTATTATGGGTAATTTGATCAGAGCTAGAAATCTCAGGGGTTGGTTGGTGGGTGATAGTGACTTACATTCTGTGTTATTTGCTCTGTTCCATATTTGAAATCTAAATTCACTTTTTGATTTTGTGTTTCGTTCCCTGATTAGATTTACTAAAGGCTTGACTAATTTTTTTTATCCCAAGATCAAACCTGTTGACTTATTTATTATTTTTCTTCCATTTTGAAGTAAATCAGTTTTAATTTTTGTCTGCAGTAGTAAGAACATTTAGGGTAACTAATTTTTCTTTTTCTTTTTTTTTTCTTTCTTATTTTTTGGAATTGGGGATTCAACTCAGAGTCATTTTACCTCTGAGTCATACCCCCAGTCCTATTTTATTTTATTTTATTTTATCTGGAAACAGGGCCTCACTAAGTTGCTGAGGCTGGCCTTGCAATCTGAGATCCTCTTGTCTTGGCCTCTCAAAAACTGGTATTACAAGCATGTGCCACCATTTCTGGCTTTATGGTTCTTTTTAATCTACATAGCATGTATTTTCAAAAATTTTAATTTTGATTTTATATTCATTTGATTCATATTTGAGTCTTTTCTAATTTCCAAGAAGTGAAGGGTTTTTCTATCATACTTTTAATTCTAATTTTATTAGATTATGATCAGAGATATAGCCTCGAAACTTCTTGCTTCATTGAATTTGCTAAGCTCTCTTTGTGGCCAACTATGTCATTAATTTCCAAAAGGGTCCATGGTCATAAGAAAAACTAATATATATATATATATATATATATATATATATATTTCATATATAATTAAGTCATTAATTTCTGAAAGGGTCCATGGTCAATAAGAAAAATCATATATACATATATATTTACATATCATATATACCATATACATATATCTTTATGTAGTGTTCAATTATTTTGTATACAAAGGCCCCCTTCTTGGTATATTGAAAGTGTCTGATTCTGAAGGAAACACATCAAAATCTTCCATGGTATATATATTTTTTATATTTTTTATTTTTTTATTTTTTTGGTGGTACTGGGGTTCCTGGAAGCCCTTCTACCTCTGGGCTACACTCCCAGACCTATTTTTATATTTTTATTTAGAAACAGGGTCTCCTAAGCCAGCGCACATGCGCGGCTGGCTTCGAACCTGCGCGATCCTCCTGTCTCCGCCTCCCAAGCGCGGGGATTACAAGCGTGCGCCACCACACCCGGCTATATATATTTTTTAAATCACAGTTGTTTTGAACCCTACATTATTCATATTATAAACTCAGGTATTAAATTTTTACAGGACATGCAGGTTTATGACAATTGTTTCTTTCTCATCAATTGTCTTTTATTATTACACCATGTTCCTCACTATTTTGTTCAGAGCGTTTAACCTTGCATTCCACTCTGTATGACATTAATATTATTGTCATTCCTGCGCTCTTTCTGTTTGCATTTGCTTGACATGTCTTTCCCCATCCTTTATTTTCAACATTGCTTTTTCATTATTTCAAGAGTAAGTGTTTTAAACAACATATATCTGGGCTTTTTTTTTTTTTAACTCAGTATGACAGTTAACATTTTTTTTAAAGGGATAAGTCATCCTGTTCACGTCTGGTTTAACACGCGGCACTTGATTTTATGACACCCATTTTTATGTTTGTTGTTTATTTTGCTTTGTGATTCCCCTGTGCTTATTTTCACTTCTTAGCTGATTTTACTTGCCGTTCGTTCCATTATTTCCTCATTAGTTTGAAAATTCTACTGCATATTTCCCATTCTGCTTGTGATTACCTTTAATTTTTTGATTATCATCATCAGACATTTTCCACTGTTATATAAGAATTTCTTATTTCTTTCCATTAAGATGTTTTATAACTGCTTTACTTCCCCAGTATTAGTTAGAATAGTTGTATTTTCTCCTTCCTAACTTCATCTAAAATTCCTAGGTTGTAAGGCATAGTTTATAACTTTAGATTTTCTCTTACTATCTGATTCCCCCCTACCTACAAACCCTTATTTATGTCTTTTGGTATTCTGGCAGGATAGGGTATTAAGACCAGTCCTCTTGTTAGAACTTAAAAACTCCAGAGAGCCCGTCATGGTGGCGCACACATGTACTTGGGAGGCTAATACGAGAGGATTGTAAGTTCATAGCCAGCCTCAACTACTTAGGCCTCCAGCAACTTAGTGAGACCTTGTTTCAAAATAAAGAATAAAAAACGGGGCCGGGGGTGTAGCTTGGAACTATAATGCCCCTGAGTTCAATCCCCGGTAGAGCAGAAAACAAAATTCTGTAGATCATGTTTATTAAAACTGCTCTAGCTGGGTATGGTGGTGCACATCTGTAATCCCAGTACTTGGGACGCTGAGACAGGAGGATTGCAGTTTCAAAGTCAGCCTTAGTAACTTAGTGAGATCCTCGCAATGAGGCAAGACCCTGTTTCAAAATAAAAAAATAGCCGGGCATGGTGGCCCCCACTTGTAATCCCCGCGCTTGGCAGGTGGAGACAGGAGGATCGTACAGGTTCGAAGCCAGCCATGCTGGCTTAAGAGACCATGTTTCCAAAAATAAAATAAGTGTAAAATAGGTCTGGGAGTGTAGCCCGGAGGTAGAAGGGCTTCCAGGAACCCCAGTACCACCAAAAAAAAAAAAAAAAAAAAAAAATAGGGCTGGGGATCTAGCTCAGAAGTATAACACCCCTGGATTCAATTTCTAATGCAAAATAAACACCAAAACCAACCCAAACCAACTAAATGAGCAAACAACAACAACATAACAACAAAAAACTTATGCAGTAGCATAAATAAAAAAAATAGTAAAACAGCGAAGAGAATTTTTAATCTAAAGAGCATAAGAAGAAAGAACACTCCAGACTTTTTAATGTGATTACCTACTTTCTCAAAGTCAAGAAGGTAAGGAGAGACTTCAGAAAGATGAGTGGTGACAATCTTATGTATATAAAAATGTATATGTAATAGTGTAATGTACATGTAATATACCATCACCTTTGCTGTTTTCTTCTGGTTAGATGCAAATCATAGATCAAACTCATGCCCAAGACAACGTGAGAAAGAAGGGAGAGATTGTGTTGGGGACTTCAGCACTTTAGGGTCTCTTGGCCTCAGACTATTTTCATTGCATATTTGTCTAGGAGTGGGGTATGCATTCAGTTTTACTAAATATCATCAAACGTACTCTTCAAAGTCAATGGCAATTTACAATCTCCACCAGCGGTGTATGAAATTTTAGCCATACTGGTTAGTAAGCAGAACTAGCATATTATGGTTTTAGTGTGTACTTTGTAATGACACATGTTTTCTTAAGTTCATATTTGTGGCTTAACTGTTTGGCTATTCTTTTTTTACTTTACTTTTTTGTAAAATGCCTGTTTGAGATATTTGCCCATTTCTATAAAGCATTAATTTATCAACATTCATCAAATATTTTTTTTTTGGTGGTCCTGAGGGTGGGACCCAGGGGCTTTCTACCTCTGGGATATACTCCCAGACCTATTTTATATATATTTTTGGAAACTGGGTCTCACTAAGTAGCTGAGGCTGGCTTTGAACCTGTGCGATCCTCCTGTCTCAACCTTCCAAGCGCAGGGATTACAAGCCTGCGCCACCACGCCCGGCTACATTCATCAAATATTCTGATTCTGAATGTGAGGCACTTGTAAGACACATGGCAAATGTTTTCTCTCTGTGACTTGCCTTTTAACTTTCTGGACAAGTTGTTAGGTAATAGGAGCCTTTTATTTTAACGAAGTTCAATCCATTGATCTTTTCTTTAATGGCTAGTACTTTTTATAGCCCAATTAAGAAATCTTTGTCTATGCCAAGTCATAAATACATTCTCCCATATAAATTTTAGAAGCATTGTAGTTTTTATCTTTTACCATAAGATCTAAAATACATCTATGGCCGGGCGTGGTGGTGTAATACTAGGACTTGGGAGGCTGAGATAGAAGATTGCAGGTTTGAAGCCAGCCTCAGCCACTTGGTGAGGCTCTCAGCAACTTAGTTGTGGGGAGCCATTAAGGCTTTCTCCTAAATTAATATTTCTGACTCAGCTGACTGTCCTTCACCCAGAGTCAACAAGGTTTGGGGTCATGGAAAGTTCAGAGTAAAAGGTCTGGGGGAAGATCAGATGGTGATGGCATGAGGGTACTCATTAACCTATCTGTAATGTATGTGCTTTGTATTGGTCTTTACTGTATTCTGGTGGTGGGAGCACAAGGATGTTGATTGACCTGTAACTGTATAAATACCTCTGGAAAAACAAACCCCGCGCCGGCGCAATAGAGATATTGACCCAAAAGCAGGTGTCGGCCAGTAGGTTGGCGACGGTGCAATAGAGAATACTGACCCAGGAGTATTGGTTGACCAGTAGAGATATTGACCCAGGAGCAGGGATTGGCCAGTAGAGATAGTAGGCTGGCAGCCCCCCCACATTAGAATAAATTAAATATTCTGAGAATCAAATTCTTAAAGTTAAATTCTTCATCCTCACGCCTCTCTTCAGAACCCGTACTTTTGCTGGTTGGCTCTGCCACTTATCTTCAAAATAGAAAATAAAATAGGTCTAGGGGTATAGCTCAGAGGTAGAATGCCCCTGGGTTCAATTCCCAGCAACACACACACACACACACACACACACACACACACACACACATGCATGCACATACCACATCTGTGATTGTTTTCTAGGATGTGAAGAAGTCAACACAGTCTTGTGCCATATGCTGTTTTGGTCAACCAGGGATCACATCTATGACAGTGTTCCCCCAAGCTTATAATGGGCCCGAGAAATTCCTGCAGCTTCCTGCTGTTGTGAGCACCGTCATATCACAATGCATTTCTCCTGTGTTGTTTGTGGTGTTGGTATAAAGCAACCTACTATGCTGCTAATATCATTAAAGTATATACCATACAATTATGCATGGTACATCGTATTTGATAATAAAAATAAATGACCATGTTTCTGTGTTATGTATTTGCTGTACTGTATTTTTTTAAAAATTTTTTTGGTGGTACTGGGGTTCCTGGAAACCCTTCTACCTCCAGGCTACACTCCCAGACCTATTTTTTTATACTTTTTAAATTTGGAAACAGGGTCTCTTAAGCCAGCGCGGCTGGCTTCGAACCTGCGCGATCCTCCTGTCTCTGCCTCCCAAGCGCGGGGATTACAAGTGTGTGCCACCACACCCGGCCTATATTTTTTAAATGGCTATTTTTTGAGTGTACTCTTTGGACATACATAATACAAAAGTTTTCCATAAAGCAGTGTGCCATGCTATGCTGGCAACAGCCTCATGCATATCACGTTTGTTGTGTCTCTTTATGGCATTGAGTGGATGACCCACTCTATCCAGGTTTGTGTAAGTACGTCCTGGGACATTTTGTACCAGGATGGAATCCCTGACAGTACATTTTCAGAATGTATCTCTGTTGTTAGGCAACACATAATTGTTATTTTCTCCCCCATAATGGCATCCATTTGATGGTTCAACTGATAGAACAGACCATTCTTCTTCTAATTTTTACTGCCACTTTGGTCATACATCAAGTATCTCTGGGTGTAGCTTTGTTTCTGAATCTTCTATTGAGCCCATCATTCTATACTAATACTGGTAGCCTTCAACCTTCACCTCTGTGCTTCCTGATTGCCTTAGCTATATTTGGCCTTTTATATTTATATCTGAATCTTAAAATATGATGTCTAATTTTCACATGAATATTTAGTTGGGATTTTTATTGAGATTTCAATAAATCTATATATCACTTTGAAAAGAATGAATGTCTTGACACACTTTAGTCTTCTAATTCATGAACATGGTACATCCCTTATTTTCTTAAGTTTAGCTAGGTCTACAGTGTTTTACTGTGTAGAGGTCTCACACAGATTTAAAAAAATTATTTCTAGGTACTTGAGGCCTTGTTTTCAATGTTGTTTTAAATAATATTATTCAGAATAGATTTTCCAATTATTTTATTACTAATACATGGAGATATGTTTATTTTTTATATCCGAGGCTCATATTCAGCAACTTTGCTAAATTTAGTTCTGAAATCTTAAAAATATAGCTTCAGATTTTTTGGAATTTTCTAAGTACAAAATAGTGAGTAGACACAATGGAATTCGACTCAGCAATAAAGAGGAACCAAACGATGTTATTTGCAGGAAAATAGACGGACCTGGAGAACATTACGTTACGTGAGATTAGCCAGTCACAGAAAGCGAAGGGTCGTGTTTTTCTCTTATATGCATAAACGAGGGAGTCCTTGGGATATAAATGGGGACTTCAGATACCGGAGGAGAAACTTCAGTGAAGCTAGGGAGGCGGAGGTGGTCTGGGGGAAGTGGTAGGGAGGGTGAAACAGGAAGGCATCACTTCCATTGACATCAAATATACTTGTGAGCATACCAGTGTCAATGTCAATATCCTATGTGGGAAAGTGGGGGATGAGGAGGGAGCCTGGGAAAGCCCGCCGAGTCCTGTGTGCACGAATGTCACCACCATCACTATGAGCTGTCTTACGATCTGAGGCTATATCGCACCAAGAAAAGGACATTAAAAAAGAAACAATACACCTTTGAAAAGAGTGAGCTTATAAAGAAAAATAAAATAATAGCATTTGCAAGAAGATGGGAGGAACTAGAGAACATTATGTTAAGTGAGATTAGTCAAGCACAGAAAGAGAAGGGACATATGTTCCCTTCTCTTATGTTCTAATATGTTCAAGCTAGGGAGTAGTGGTAATATCAGAGGGACTCCAGATGATGGAGGGGAAACTTCAGCAAAGCTTGAATGGAAGGATAGGAGAGGAAGAAAGCTGAGGTTGTTCAATGGAGGAGCTACATACGAATATGTGTAATAGAATACATACAACATGATTAACCTGGACACTCTCTATTGGAGAGGGAAATAAAAAATAAGAGTGAGCTTACATGATAATGCGGCCAATTGCTAGTCACACTTAAGAGCAACATAAATTGATGTTCACTAAAAAGAAGACATAAAACATGATTCTAAGCCTATATGAAAGATTCCAAAGAGCCCTGTATTTCATGTGCTTTTGGTTATTTTAATATCATCATTTAAGAGAAAGCAGACATCGTTTTTGATGGAACTGAGATACATCGGTACCCTCTCTTCATTATACATGGGCCACAGTGTTGAGTTTACATTGAAATTCATTCTCAGGGTACCCAGTCTTCCATCAGACGTTTGCTGTGTGTCACAACCTTTAGTGTCTCCCCCTTTTATTGCGGTCCTTGCGGAGGAACTCAGGGACATTCTACCTCTGAGCTACACCCCCCTGCCCTTTTTTTAATTCTTTGTTTTGAAACAGGGTCTTATTGAGTTGCAAAAGGCCTCGCTAAGTAGCTGAAGCTGTCTGCGAACCACGATCCTCCTGTCTTGACCTCCCAAATGCCGGGATTACAAGTGTGTGCCACCATGCCTGGCAAGAGTCTCTCTCTTTTTTTTTTGGTGGTACTGGGGGTGGAACCCAGGGGCTTCCTATCTCCGGGCTTTTTTATATTCATATTTATAAAATATAGACATATTTTATATTTTATTTGGAAACAGCGTCTCACTAAGTTACTGAGAGCCTCACTAAGTAGCTGAGGCTGGCTTTGAACCTGCGCGATCCTCCTGTCTCCACCTCCCAAGCATGGGGATTACAAGCGTGCGCCACCATGCCCGGCGAGTCTCTCTTTTTTGAAGGATACATGACATCCTATAGATGTTGTTATCTTTTTTAGCTACTGATTTAATGTGAACTATTTAATAAGCACTTTTGAACAGCGACACGCAAGAATGAGTGTTTTAGGCCTCTTAATTTGCCCAGGGGGCAAGCAAACTGTATTGTAATAGAAGAGGAACCCCAAGCAAATGCGCTAGGCCATGTGGTGACTTTGGTATTCATGTCCTGGCTCTGCCCTCCTTGGAGCTTATTGGCTTCAAGTGGAGCATCTGTGTGCACACATTTTGTGTGTGCCTGGGTACGTGTGCATGCTCACTCCACGTATACTTTTCCTCCCTTTCCTCCTCAGCAACACACATACATATTTATATAGTTGGAGACGATGAAAGGTCTGATTTTTCAGATGCCAGAAAGAGTCGCTTCGACATGGAATCCTGAGCCACAGCGCGGAGTTCACACTGGATTTGGTTCTCAGCGCACTCAGAGTGTTCAGCGGGATGGTTGCTGTGTGTCACTCAGCACTCCCAGCAAGGACATTGACTGAAGGGAGAAGCCAGAAGAGACCTATCATCAGTCATGATGCTGCTTCCTGGCTGTCAAGGACCGTGTAGACATCAAACCAGAAGGATCCGGGATGGTTATTACTGCATATTTTCATGGAGATCTAACTTTTCCCTCTGCAAGTGGCCCGGTCAACTTTAAAAACCCAAATAAAAACAACAACAAAAATCTTGGAGCATCTCAGTAGAACTCCACGGTAGGATTGGGGATGGGGAATCAGATGAGGGGGGAAAAATGTCATGTGGCCAGTTTGTGGTCTCCTTTTATTACCCCAAGATTTATCACATTCATTGTATAATTAAATCTCTACATCTGTGGGGCACAAATGTTTTATGTTTCCAACATTTATGGTTTGACATCGGAAACATCTGTGCAGTCCCAGTATACAACATCTGGAAGACATTTCTGAGCTTTTATGACATGCAGAGTGATCTTTGTTTTGGAACAAGTGTGTGGTTTTTCTCCAGTAGCTCTTCCTGCTGGTTATGTCCTTCTAATTGGCATTTCACTGGAGGATTGAGAGAAGCATGGCTTCCTGACCTCCCCCTGGGCGGAAGGGAAGAAGATGCTTCAGAACAATCTTTCCTGAGTCAAGATTCAGAGAGGGAGGGGATGCTGAGTCATGGGTTTAGCTGGCTGAAACCACAATTTGTTGATCCAGGGGAGTAGGTTGGGAGGAAAGAAAGGAGAAGCTTGTGTTATTGGGCCAAAAGAATTTTCCTGGGTGTTTTCTTTTTCTTTTTTTCTTTTCTTTATCTCTTAGATGAAAACATGGATGATAACATGAGCATCCTTGTCTCCATTTCCCAGGTGGAAACTGAGTCTCAGAGAGGCTAATTGACTCCATCTCCGAAGACGTGGATCTGAGATGGAAATTCAGGTCTGTCCAACATTGGATTAGAATATGGCAGCTTTGACCCTGATGAGTGGCCAATGTAGCTTAACATTCACTATTGTTTGAGCACTGACTAGGTGTTAGGAAGCATTTTAGGGGCTTAAAATAGACCGATGGACAGAACAGACAGAATTCCCTGTCTTTGTGCAGTTTACATTATTGCAATAGCTCATCTATTGCAACAGAATGTCCAGAACAGTGCAATATTATCGTGCACTTGGGTTTTTCTGGAGCAATGGAGTGACAATAAACAATAAATTCACAAGTTAGGTGGTAGGCATGAAGTTGATGACTGCTATGAAAGAGATAGGTATGGACCTAGGGATGTCATGAAGGGTCTTATTTTAGTTTGGGTTCCCCTAAGCAGAACCCCAAACAAGACCTTGGAAATGTGTAGTTTATTTGCCAGGAAGCAAAATGAGAGAGTGAAGAAAGTGACCCAGGTTGGGGAGAAAGGCCAACAACAACAACAACAACAACAAAACACGTGAAGAACTGACTAATTTGTGTGCACAACTGGGGCTCAGTTCCCCTTGGAATTCTCTGAAAAAAAAAAAAAAACCACTCAACACACATGATTCTACATCACAAGGGGAAGTTTAGGACTTTCCTCCCTCGCTGGTTAAAGGTTGCGCCTGGGGAATGTCCACTTCGCTAAATTCTCAGCTGCTAGCTGTGCAGAATGAAAGGTCTTCTGTGCTTCAAAGCAGAGAAGCAGAGAGACACCAGGTCACGGGCTTAGCGAGCTGAGTTCCAGTGCACTGCGGGCAATCCGTGTAGTTTTCCTCAAGCATCCCCAACAGGGCGGAGAATGAAAGCCTCAGTGGGTCAGGAACATTTACACCAAGACATGAAAGAGGTGGAGGGTGAACCTAGGGGTTATCTGGATTATATAGCATCTAAGACAGAGGTAGAAGAGGTTCAGTATGATGTGAGAAGCGGTCAAGGAACACTGAGTAGATCCACGTGGCTGGAACAGAATGAGCACAGGTGAGAGCAACAGAAGATGGGCTGACGATGGAGGGACTGGGTTTCATAAGCCTTGTGGATTACTGTCATGGCTTTGTGGCTTTTACAATGAGAGGGAAGGTGAGCCAGGCAGAGTTTTGAGTGGAGGAGGAACAAAACTTTTCTGAGAAGTAGTGGTGAGGAGGATGAAGAGGGCTGAGACCAAGGTGGGAGCTGTGGAGCTGGTGAGGAGCGGGTGGACTCGGGGTGTGCTTAGGTGGAGCCAACAGGATTTCCTGGTAGGTTGGATGTGAGTTCTGAGATAAGTGAAGAGGGTGCGTATGTGAATTTTTTCAGCCTCAGCGAGCAAAATAATACCATTGTTACTAAATGAGATGGAGAAGGTGGTAGAAGGAACAGATTGGCTGAGGAAGACCAGAGTTCCGATGTGGACATTCTCGTTTGAGGGGAAAATGAGGCAGACAAGAAGAGTTGCCAAGTTGAAAACTGGATCTGAGTCCAGAACTTAGCTTCAAGCCTGGATTGGAGATATAATTGTGGGAACCTTCAGCAGAGAGATAATGCTTCAGCGCCGCAAGACTGAATGAGATCACTAGAGGAGAAAGGTCGAGGGAGGAGAGAAGTTCTCCAGGGACTGTGCCCAGGGCCCCTCCAACATTTAGAAGTCAGGGAGAAGAGCCCAACAGAAAGGCTGGAGAAAGTATGGCCAGAGAAGAGAAGGGAAGCCAGATGTTGTGTCTGCGAAGTCAGATTGGATGCAAATTAAGAGGGAATTGGAGGGGAGTAATTTGAGATAGAGGGGAAAAAAAAACTTCTTTGAGACATTTTGCTGATGAATGGACTAACAGCTAGATGAGAAGAGGGTCTTTTTTTTTTTTTCTTTCCTTGAGAACTAATAGCAGTTCTTCTTCGGATGAGAATGATTTAGCATTTCTGTGTCTAAGGAGGAAAATATTGAAGATTGCGGCAGAGAGAGGGGAGAATTGCTGGATCAATGTCCTACCTACTGTAGTCAGGAAGTGATGGGTATAAATCTTGGGGAGCTTTTTAGTCTTTGATAAGGCAAGTATATGTCATCATTTTAATGAGAGATGTATGGGTTGTATATCATAGAGGATGTGGAGATGCACTGGTGGGAGTTGGTGAAGGCCTTTTCTGATTGTGCATAGAACATGAGATCATGGTGTAGGATATTAAGAGAGAGCTGTAAGATATTTACCTAAGAGAAAATGAACCCGTGAAATACTGTAAAACTCCCAGAAAACAGCACATACAAAGGGCATACTTGAGGAATATGTGTGTGTGTGTGTGTGTGTGTGTATCCTAACTATATATATATATGTGTGTATATCTATCTATCTATCTATCTATCTATCATCTATCCATCTATCATCTATCCTAACATATATATGTGAATTCGAATTTGTAAAGCAATCATTAAAGAGAGCCAGGCATCAGGCATGGTGGCACTCACCAGTAACCTCAGTACTTGGGAGGCTGAGACAGAGACAAGAGGAAGGATCCCAGGTTTGAAGCCAGCTTTAGCAACTTAGGAAGGCCCTCAGCAAACTGGTAAGACCCTGTTTTTTTTTTTTTTTTAAAGACTAGAGGTATAGCTCAGTGGTAGAATGCCCCTGGGTTCAATCACTAGTACAGAAGAAGAAGAAGAAGAAGAAGAAGAAGAAGAAGAAGAAGAAGAAGAAGAAGAAGAAGAAGAAGAAGAAGAAGAAGAAGAAGAAGAAGAAGAAGAAGAAGAAGAAAAAGGAGGAGGAGCAGGAGGAGGAGGAGGAGGAAGAGGAGGAGGAGGAGGAGGAGAGGAGGAGGAGGAGAAGAAGAAGGAGGAGGAGGAGGAGACGGAGAAGAAGAAGGAGGAGGAGGAAGAGGAGGAGGAGGAGGAAGAGGAGGAGGAGGAGAAGGAGAAGAAGAAGGAGGAGGAGGAGGAGGAAGAGGAGGAGGAGGAGAAGGAGAAGAAGAAGGAGGAGGAGGAGGAGGAGGAGGAGGAGGAGGAGAAGGAGGAGGAGGAGAAGAATTGCAGAGAAGAGTGAAGTCAATGTTGCTAGTACGTTATGATCACCTGCTGCATGTTCCCTGGGCATACTTATATGCCACAACTCATCAGATTTTATAAGAGAGAGTAGAAGAGAGTATTTTTTTCATGAATAAATAGCAATGAGAATTGATAGCACCTTTTGGAGAGCAGTTTTATCAGGGCAAATTTCTAAAAATACCTGCTTTCCTCCATTCCATAACATTACAGTGCACAGCTCAGCAATCCCCACCTTGGGACCCCCCACTTCTGCAAGACACAGAAACTCATCATCCCCTCCATTGAGAGGACTGACAGTACCACTGTCTTTCAGTGGAGTTGCTATCTGGGGGCTGACCTCAGTCAAAGAGAGTCCTACCTCAGCCCCAAGCAGCCCATAACTACTCATTATGCAATGGAGAGTCAATACAAAGGCCCGTCTTCTTGTCTCGATGTAGGATCATTCTAGAAGACTACACAGTTCCAGGGCTCCCTGTGAGATCCAGCTGAGGCCTCTGTTGTGGTTGTATCACAGCCCAGCAATCCCTTCTGTCCAGTTATATTTCCTGCATGTCTCTGGATCCAACAAGTGATGATATTCAAGACATTCCAACCACCCTCTCAGCCTATTTCCCAGGGAACCCAACCCATGATTCCTCTGATTCAGAAATGCTACCGTGAAGAATTTATCAACAGGAAATAAAGAGGGATGCAGAGATTTTGTTGACATATTGTTTGTAATAGTGAGAAATTGAAATGACATAGATAATAGGAAAGATTGCTTAAATTATTTATAGTATGGCCATTATATAGAGGCATCAATCTGATATACATGCACATATAAAGACATGGGAAGAGTTTTATGATACTTTTTCTGAGTGAAAAATGCCACTTACAAAGCAGCGAGCTCAGAAGTTCCTCATTAAAATGTCCTATATGAATATATTTCTATGAAATACGTGCATTCTCAGGAGATCTTGTAAAATAATCATCTAGGTCTTTAAAGTAGTTCATTGAATGCTGCAATTATGGGTGGTTTAAATATTTTTTGTTTATATTGGTTTCTATTATTATTATTATTATTATTATTATTATTATTAATTACAGTACTAGGGATTGAGGCATAGCAACAGGGGCATTCTAACTCTGAACTATGCCCTCAGCCCTATTTTTTCCCTATTCTTTATTTTTGAAACATGGTCTCACCAAGTTGCAGAGGGCCTCACTAAGTAGCTGAGGCTGGCGGCAAATCTCTCATCCTTCTGTCTCAGCCTCTCAAGTCCTGGGATTACAAGTGTGTACCACCATGCCCAGCTGGTTGTCTAACTTTTATATGCTGACCATAAGTAGCTTGTATAATGAGACAAAGCAAAATATTATTTTATTTTGAAGAAAGAGTATTAAAATCGTTTTATCTTCTGCATAAGAGGAACAGATGGAGAAAACTACCAGAACGAGCAGACAAAGTATAGTCATACACATAACTGGAATAAGCTTGAGTTCCAGACCTCTCAGAAAATATTCCAAGACTTCATGTGAACATCT
Organism: Muscardinus avellanarius; assembly: GCF_963383645.1. NCBI lineage: Eukaryota > Metazoa > Chordata > Mammalia > Rodentia > Gliridae > Muscardinus > Muscardinus avellanarius. Next base: position 11,083,662 of record NC_137802.1, on the reverse strand, counting down.
CTAGATGTCCAAAATTCAAAATGCATGGGCCTTTCAAGGGTGTACATGCTGCTTAGTGCATCTGTTCTAGGGATGTCAATGTCTCAGAACTACAGTGCATTTGCTAAAATATCCAAGTTTCCAGGATACTTCAGCCATGTCTGGAAACAATAAACAGGGCATTTGAAATCAAGACATTAGTAAAAAAAATAAAAATCTGACCCAGTCAGGCATGGTGGCGCACGCTTGTAATCCCCGCGCTTGGGAGGCGGAGACAGGAGGATCGCGCAGGTTCGAAGCCAGCTGCGCTGGCTTAAGAGACCCTGCTTCCAAATAAAAATATAAAAATAGGTCTGGGAGTGTAGCCCAGAGGTAGAAGGGTTTCCAGGAACCCCAGTACCACCAAAACAAAACAAAACAAAACAAAACAAAAACAAAAATACTAGCAAGACTCTGTTTCTAAATAAGAAATAAAAAATAAAATCAGGCTAGGGGTGTAGCTCAAAGGTAGAATACCCCTGTACTTAACCCCCTGTGCCTCCTACACACACACACACACACACACACACACACACACACACACACACAATCTGACCCCCTAAAATCACCATAAAGATTGACATTCCCATTCTAATCACAGAGACCATTGGAGAGATGCCAACATTATACTTCCAATGTTTGATACAATCTTTCTATTAATGATTTTCTCAAACTTCAATCATTTATATATTTATATGTTACCTTTTTATTGGTGTGTGTGTGTGTGTGTGTGTGTGTGTGTGTGTGTATTGGGGATTTAATTTAGGGGCATTTTACCCCCCCCCAGGTTTTTTTTTTTTTTTTTTGATGGTACTGGGAATAGAACCCTCAGGCTTTCTCTACCTCCAGGCTATACTCCCAGACCTGTTTTATAATTTATTTGGAAACAGGGTCTCACTAAGTTGCTGAGAGCCTCACTAAGTAGCTAAGGCTGGCTTCGAACCTGTGCGATCCTCCTGTCTCAGCCTCCCAAGCGCAGGGATTACAAGCGTACACCACCACGCCCGGCCTTACCCTTCAGTTTATTTTATTTTGTTTTATTTTATTTTACTGTTTGGAAACAGGGTCTCACCAGGTTGCTAAGAGTCTTACTACTTTGCTGAGGCTGTCCTCAAACCTGGGGTCCTCCTGTTGCTGCCTCCCCAGTACTGCGATTGTAGACTCGAGCCACCAAGCTCAGCTGTCTTCTTGATTTTTGACATGTGCACCATCTCTCTTACTTACCCAGTCCTTTTCCTTAAATAGACTCTTTGAAGAAATGTAAAACTTTCCTTAGCCTGATTCTAAGTAATACTATTCAAGATAAAACTGACTTAATTTACTAGTAATAATTTTAGGTACACATTAAAATAAATACATAACTATCAAAATAGAAAGTGTTTGTCCACATACCTCTGAAAAACAGCTCTTGCGTTTGTACCATGTTTTGGGAACACACTGCGCTAGGTTGTCAGGATCTGAAAGAACAGACATTTTTGGGGCCTACAGTGGTCCTGTTGATCTGGAAAGAGAAAGGGAGGAGGTTGAGAATGTTTAGCCTGGCCTGTTCTCAGCTCAGGCAAACCCTGACTTCTGCCAAAAACGTATTTGTAAGTCAATCATGTGGAATAAGAACACATTATATGTTAAACGGGGTTTTTATGAGCTAGTGGGGGAAGGTGATCACCACAAGGAAAAGTGAAATTTTATGGGTGCCTAACTCTGACGGTGCTAGATGCCACCACAGACATGATTTATGTATTTATTTTGGCTAAGGGTAATTTACCAGTTCCTGACACCACACCTAGTTGTGAGTGGTAGAAGCTTTCTCCTCCTCCTCCTCCTCCTCCTCCTCCTCCTCCTCCTCCTCCTCCTCCTCCTCCTCCTCCTTCTTCTTCTTCTTCTTCTTCTTTTTCTTTTCAATATTATTACTATTAATTATTTGCAGTACTGGGAATTGAAGCCAGGGGCATCCTACCTGCAAGCTACACCCTCCACAGCTTTATTATTTATTTATTTATTCATTCATTCATTCATTCATTTTGAAACAGGGTTTTGCTAAATCGCTCTGAGTATAGCTCAAGCTGCTGAGACTGGCCTCAAAGGCGCATCTTCCGGTCTCAGCTTCCCAAGTACTGGGATTCTAGGTGTGTACCGCCGTGCCAGACTGGATGTGTGTTGAATTTAATTGACTAAAAATGTTTAAAACTTTCCCTTGAATTTTCTTAGAAATTTTAGAAAGAGAAAAATATTCTCATTTGAAACTGAAAGAAATTCGGAAACCACATTGGGGCAAGGGACAGGAAGTGAGAGAAACTCTCAAGAGGATTTGTGTCTCTTTGGGGAAACTGTTGCTTCATTCCACCTCCTCCCCATAGGATGTGACAATTAACATGGGTAATAAAACTATACCAAACAATCAAATTCTTGATGTGTAGAGTTCAGTATCTGAGACACCCTCCCTGCCCCGCAGATACCCATCCTTCAGTCCAAAAATCTCTCAATTGCCATTGATTAAAAATACCCACTATGGAGCTGGACATGGTGGCACCCACTTGTAATCCTAGTACTGTGGGGGCTGAGACAGAAGGATGTAAGATTCGAAGCCAGCCTCAGTAACTTAGGGAGACCCTTTTTTTTTCTAAGCAAAAAGTAAAATAGGGTTGGGGGTGTAGTTTGGAGGTAGAACACCCCTGAGTTCAATCAATCCTTAATACCCCTCTCTCTTTCTGTTTCTCTCTCTCTTCCTTTCTTTCTTTCCCTCTCTCTCTCTCTCTCTCTCTCTCTCTCTCTCTCACACACACACACACACACACACACACACACACAGTATGGGAATTGCTTCTCATTTCCTAATCTCTCATCATTTTATTATCTATCTATCTATCTATCTATCTATCTACATACCTACCTACCTACCTATCTATCATCTATCTATCTTCCTTCCTTCCTTTATTTCTTATCATTCTTCTTTTTTTTTTTTGTACTGCTGGGAATTGAACCCAAAAGCATTCTACCTTTGAGCTACACCCTCTGCCCAATTTTCTACTTTTTATTTGGAAATAGGGTCTCACAAAGTTGCAGAGGGTCTCACTAAGTAGCTGAGGCTGGCCGTGAACCTGTGATCCTCCTGTCTCAAGCCTCCCAAGTACTGGGATTATAAGCGTGCACCACCATGCCTGTATTCTAAGCTCTCTTCCTACAACAACAAAAAAGCTAACTGATTGCCATTTTCACAGAATTCTCATCCTGATCCAATATGCCAACCCCAACACACTTTTCTATTTCTAATTCTAGGAAAGTACTGATAGTCATAGTTCCCATTAGTATATCATATACAAACACTTTTCTACTGGCTAAGTGGAACCCCTTTGAAGATTACTCAGTTGAAAAATGGTTATTAATAGCTTATCTCCTTCCTCAGTATTTGTATGTGGGCAAGGAAGAGGGGTTTGTGGGGATTTGGATTTACTTTGCAAGCTCTTAAAATTCTGTGCAGATATAAGGAATGATGGTTATTATTAATATTGAATTCCAAATGGGGTAGACGTACTTTGGTGGTTCCTGGCATCCAAGTTAGAGAGCGTGTCTTAACCATTCAGTCCAAGCTGCCTTGAGCCCTAATTCCTCTGTGTGGAAAAATGACCCTGATCTGGTGCTTCAGGTACATTTTCAAAAGGCCTGGGAGCTCCTTAGTTTCATATCTGAGGGAAGCCATCTACCAAGAAAGAAAGAAGTCTTATTACCCCCAAGACCTTAATGTTGTAAGGACCCCAAACCAGCCACACTGGAATTCCTGTGGAAGAAAACCCCAGTTAACAGATGAAAATATTTCACAGCTTTGGCCAGCACTAACTATTCAGCCAAAGGGGTGGTGTCATCTTGGAACTGGATCTCATTTCCCCAATGAGGATTCCTCAGCTGATGTCACATGGAACCGAGATGAAGGGTGTACTAGAGCGAGAGCGCTGCTATGACAAAGAAATACAAGCTGGGTGACTGAAAGCAGCGGAGATTTATTCTCTCATGGTTTTGCAGGCTAGAAGCCTGAAATCAAAGTCCTGTGTTGGCACTGCCATGTTCTCTCTGAAGGACCCCTCTGTGCTTCTTCCTGCTTCTTGAAAGCCTTGGCTAATCCTTGGCTTGTGACAGTAAACTCCAGCCTCTTCCTCCAGCTTCACATGGCCATCTTCCCTCTGTGGCTGGGCCCCAGGATTATTCTTCTTATAAAGACGCCAGTCTTTGGATTGGGGCCCACCCTAGTGATCTCATCTGAACTTTATTACATCTACCAAGACCCTATTTCCAAATAAGGTCACATGTACCACTTCTGAGGGCTAGGATTTCAACATATCTTTTTTGGGGGACACAACTCAGTCCATAACAAGCCATCTGCATTGAGCCCTGCTCTAATTGAAGAATTGTGGGAAAATAAACAGGCTGATGTTTTAGCCACTGAGTTTTGGGTTACTTTGTGGGATAAGCAGTAAATAATGGACACGTTAGGCTACAGCCTTTTAATGCTTTTACTGAAGAACTGTCATTCCCTGGAGCTTGCTTTCTTTCTTTCTTTCTTTCTTCTTTCCTTCCTTCCTTCTTCCTTCCTTTCTTCCCTTTTTCTTTCTATCCTGTCCTCCTTTCATTCTTTTATTTTAGAAATATTTTATTGGTGCAATATAATTATACATCATAGTGAGATTCAAAAGGATTCACTCATATATGCACATAACATCGCTTATGTGGTTTCTTCCTAAACTCACCCGACTACTCCCCTCCTTACTCCCTAAATATGCTAGTAAGGTTGTTGGTGATACCTTCATATATATGGACATAATATTATCTAGGGGGGTTACAAGGAATTTATCTCAATATCATAAACCCAATATATGAGAAACCCAAAACTAACATCATACTGAGTGGGGAAAATCTGAAAGTATTTCCTCTAAAACCACTCCTTATTTTCCTGTCTCTCTTTTTCCTCCCCAGGCTATTCCTGTTGAAGTGTCAGCGAATACAATTCTGTCTTATTCTAAGTTCTGATCGCTCCTCATTTTTTCTGATCCCAAGCAAGGCTGTATCGGGAGTCATGCCATTTCTTATTCCCCCAACACAATCATTCCAGTTAGACCTCTACATCATCCTTTTAGCATTCTCAGGTGCCGACATTTTCTCATACTGTCTCACAGTTTTAGATCTCCAGTGGATGGAGAGCCTGCAAACACCTGGCCACACCCCTCTTTCCAATATTAGTCTACACTGCCTCCCTCTCTGCAAGGACTTGACACCGGCTATTCTTGTCCTGAGCAGAGCTGACTCGGTAGCCCATGTTTAGGAGAAAAAAGGTATGATCTGGACCACAACCTAAGTACAAAAGATGTAATCCTAAAAAAAAAAAAAGTATGTCCAGGATCATTCTCAACCCGTAATATCTTAATTGGAGGTGAGGAGATGGGAACGGGAGGAGGAAGTGGGTAGTGGGTGGGCATGCAAGATGGAGAATAATGAAATATTGGGATGGGCATGCTATGGAATTATTCTATTTAATCCATTTTCTGCCCCATCTTAACTTTCCTGGCAGCCTTATGTATCTGAATCCTGGCATATTTCATTGCTAGTTCTGACTTCTCATTTTCACGTTTTTTTTTTTTTTTTTTTTTTTTTGGTGGTACTGGGGTTCCTGGAAGCCCTTCTACCTCTGGACTAAACTCCCAGACCTATCTTTATACTTTTTTATTTTTGGAAACAGGGTCTCTTAAGCCAGCACAGCTGGCTTCGAACCTGCGCGATCCTCCTGTCTCCGCCTCCTAAGCGCAGGGATTACAAGCGTGCGCCACCACGCCCGGCCTCACTTTCATATTTACCCACATCATCTTCCAGCCAAGAACTCACTTCTTTTTCTCCCTACTCTTCAGTCACTTTGAATCTCAGGAAATTCAGCCATCTTTCTCAGAGACCATGCGTACCCTCACATGAACCCAACACATACACATCTACACACAGAGATAGACCCTGGAGCCTCCGCAGGTTTACCTGACTGGTTTGATCCAAAGCACAACTTCTTGGAGACATTAAGAGTTAAGGGTAGAGAAGAGGTAAGGGATAGCTCCTTAATGTCTTAAGAAAAAGGGGATCAGAAAAACAGGGAACAAGGGTTTGAAAGGTACTTTCATTTTTCTCCAATTTTGCAGAAATTTTTGTGTGTCATGAGTTCAGAATGGATACTTCCCTTGTGAAAAATAAACAGACAGTTTGGTAGAACTTTCACTACCTGATCAATGCACCAAGAAAAAATAAAAACACAGGTAAAAAGAGGAGATTCATTTCTAGGAACATTTTATCTATTCATGCGCTGCTTGTGAGAGAAGTACTTTTTCTTCCATTATGTCCATGTTATTCTATAGGCCAGCTATGGAAGTTGGGAAATTCCATCCCAAGGGTACACTGAGACTGAGTTTTAAGGAAAAAGGATCTTTTCTTTATTTGTTCATTAATGAAGACCCATACCGAGCAACAGTTTTGCATTTGATGCTAGGTGTCTTTAAGTTTGGTTCCCTGGAGAAGACCTGAGTCAGAGATTTTGTACAAATCTTAAGAAAATTCTCCCGGGATTATCTGGAAAAAAGGTAGATTCTGAGACTTCCTGAGAAGCTCAGGAGATTCTACTAAGACTCCAACAGCCTAAAAGTTTCCTTTTTATTTTGAAGAAGCAAGGAGAGAGACCAACAGAGTCAAGAACTATGAATCCAAGGTCTAACTGTAGATTAGTTTCCTCAAATGCTTTCTCAAAAGCACTTGAAACCAATAATATAACATACAGTTTAAACAAATTCCCAATGAGAACCTTCTATGAAATAAGAACAGGAAGGTAATACAGTTACAGAATAAGCACTCCTACCATTGGGAGATTCCCAGCTGTGATAATGAAACTGGATTCTGAGTCAATGTGGCAACCACATCTTGTCCAGTTGGGGTTGAAGTTTAAATATGGCCTCTCGTTGACCCATAGAGTGGGGGAAGGGGTTTGGAGAAGGAAAGAAGGAAGGAAGGAAGGAAAGAAGGGAAGGAGGGAGGGAGGGAGGAAGGAAGGAAGGAAGGAAGGAAGGAAGGAAGGAAGGAAGGAAGGAAAGGGAAGGAAGGGAGGAAGAAAGGAAGGGGAAGAAGTACAGGGAATAAAATAGACCAAATAGTAGTATGGGCATATATGAATATATCACTGTGAATCTCACCATCATGTACAATTATAATATACTGATAAAAATTATTTTAAAAATACAAGCCGGGCATGTTGGCACATTCTTATAATCCCAGCATTTTGGAGGTTGAGACAGGAGGATTGCACAGGTTCAAAGCCAGCTTTAGCTATTTAGTGAGGCCCTTTGCAACTCAGTGAGATGCTGTTTCAAAATAAAGAATAAAATATGGGCTGGGGGTGCCACTTGTAGGTAGAATTCTCCTGGGTTCCATCCCCAATACTGAAAAAAAAAAAAATACAGCCTCTCTCCTAGTACTTGGGAGGCAGGCTGGGAGAGACAAGGAGGATTGCTATTCACAGCCAGCCTCAGCTACTTAGTGAGGCTCTTTGCAACTTAGTGAGACTTTGTTTCTCAAATAAAGAATAAAAAATAGGGATATGGGTGTAGCTCAGAGGTAGAATGCCCCTGGTTTCCATCTTCCCAGTACCTAAGAAAGGAAGGAAGGAAGGGGGAGAGAGAGAGGAGAGAGAGGAGAGAGAGGAGAGAGAGAGAGAGAGAGAGAGAGAGAGAGAGAGAGAGAGAGAGAGAGAGAGAGAGGAAAGAAGAGGAAATAAAAAATACAACTACTTATTAATTTAGAATCTCACTCTTGAATAGCTGTATAACAGAAATATACCCCTTTTGGGTTGAAGAAAGAACCACTCAAGCATGCTAATAAAGAGTTATTTGGCCCTGATCCAGCCCCTGCCCCTACCAAAATAAGTGGTGGTGAAATAACTCAAAATTCTAGTTCAGAGGCATAGCATTTTTGTACCTGGTTATGGTACCAGACTTTGTTTGTCCAAAGTAACCACTTACTTGCTTGGACCTGGCCAGATTTGAGAAAACCTCTGCTGAGAGGTAGCAGCCACGAGTTCAGTGCATAACAGGGAGGTGTTCCAGAGAATAAGACAGGTGAATTGTTAAGGGAGAAAGTCTGTACTCACCCAGAATTCATTTGTCCATTACCATCCCCTGATGGCTACCAGGCATTGTTCTAAGACATGAAGATTCTGCAATGGGTAGAACAAATATAGTTTTGACCCTCATGGAATGTTTATACTTGAGGAAGGGACACAGACATGAACAAAATAAATTTATTAGGTAGATGTAAGAGTGCTTCAGGTTATGATAGAGTAATGGAAAAAATAAGTTGGTGTAGAAATTAGGGCTGTGTTTTTATATAGGGAGGTCAAGGGAGGTGTCAGAAATAAGATGGAATTTGAAAGGAACTTTGAAGCAGCATTCCTGGCATAGAGGAGAGAGAGAGAGAGAGAGAGAGAGAGAGAGAGAGAGAGAGAGAGAGAGAGAGAGAGAGAGAGAGAGAGAGAGAGAGAGAGAGAGAGAGAGAGAAAAGGGAGGAGGGAGGAGGGAGAGAGGGGGAGAGAGGGAGAGAGAGGGGGGAGAGAGAGCTGAGAAAGAGAAAGAGAGGAGAGAGAGAGAAGAGAAAGAGAGGGGAGAGAGAGAGGAGAGGACAGAGGAGAGAGAAGAGAGAGAAAGAGAGAGGAGAGAGAGAGGAGAGAGAGAGAGAGAGAGAGAGAGAGAGAGAGAGAAGGGAGGAGGGAGGAGGGAGAGAGAGGGGAGAGAGGGAGAGAGGGGGGAGAGAGCTGAGAAAGAGAAAGAGAGGAGAGAGAGAAGAGAAAGAGGAGAGAGAAAGAGAGAGGAGAGGACAGAGAGAGAAGAGAGAGAAAGAGAGAGGAGAGAGAGAGAAGAGAGAGAGGAGAGAGAAGAGAGAAAGAGAGAGAGGAGAGAGAGAAGAGAGCGAGGAGAGAACGAAGAGAGAGATGGAGAGAGAGAGGAGAGAGAGGAGAGAGAGCAAGAGAGGAGAGAATCTATGAATGCATGTGGTGTGTGTGTGTGTGTGTGTGTGTGTGTGTGTGTGTGTGTGTGTGTAGAGTATTTGAGGAATAAACCAGAGGGGCTATAGGGAATCCAAGGAAGAGGAATAAGAGGTCACAGTGGTGAGAAGAGTGGGTTATATAGGACAATCACTCTCAATCTTTGCTGGATGTTAAAACCACTTGTGAAACTTAAAAAAAATTCCAATGTCCAGTTGGGCATGGTGGGATATGCCTGTAATCCCAGTACTTGGGAAGCTGAGACAGGAGTATCCCAGATTCAAAGTCAGCCTCAGTAACTGTGAGGCTCTCAGTAACTTAGTGCGACCCGGTTTACGAATAAAAAATAAAATAGAGTTGGAATGTAGCTTGGAGGTAGATCACCCCTGGGTTCTAAGATACGTAGTTAAATATTATTCTACATGCTTCTAGGATATTATCAATTTAAATTAGTGGACTTTGAGTAAATTATATTTTCTTCTACAATATGGGTAAGCCTTTTATTATTTTTTTTTTGGTGGTACTGGGGTTCCTGGAAACCCTACACTCCCAGACCTCTTATATGTATGTATGTATGTATGTATGTATGTATGTATGTATGTATGTGTGTATATATATATAATAATTTTTTTTTAAATCAGGGTCTCCTAAGCCAGTGAGCCTGGCTTCGAATCTGTGTGATCCTTCTGTCTCCGCCTCCCAAGAATAAAAGACTGACCTGCCCCAGACTATGAGAGACTTTTGGCTCCAAGATGGTATTTGGACTAGAACACTTGAACCATAATATCATAGGAATTGCTTTGGATCTCCAGCCCGGCAGTCCACTCTGTACAATTTAGACTTGTTCTCTTTCTTAATTACTGGAGCCGACACCTTAAAATAAACCTTTGGAAGTCAGGCATGGTATATCATGCCTGTAATCAAATTACTGAAGAGGCTGAGACAGGAGGATTTTAGGTTTGAGGCTAGCACACCATAAGTAGTGAGACCGTATTTCAAAATAAAAAATAAATTGGGCTAGGGTATAGCTTGGAGGTAGAAGCCTCCTTGATTACACACACACACACACACACACACACACACACACACACACACATACTCTTTATATAAGGGTATATCCTATTCTCTCAATCTCCCTGGAGAAACTTGATTGATTTAGAAGGATTACAAAAAAGGAAGGTATAGGATATGATTAGCCCTTTAAATATCTGTTTTCTGTGCTGTATTTAACTATAGAGGGGTCAAGGGTCAAAGTGTAGAGACACCTTAGAGAGACATTTTGATAATCCAGGTAAGAGTTAATGGTAGGCATTTCAGTCAGTACTGTCACTGCTATAGCTTCCTAAAACCTGATGGCAACAGATTAGAGGAAAATGTATTTGCTCACAGTTTTGGAGATTTCAGATTAGTCTATGTTAGGCCAGGTGAAATCTGTGGAGCTCAGAGCATGGTGCAGGAAGGAGAAAGGAAGAGGGAGAGAGAAAGAGAAAGAGAAAGAGGGAGAGGGAGAGGGAGAGGGAAAGAGAGAGAGGAGAGAGAGAGAGAGAGAGAGAGAGAGAGAGAGAGAGAGAGAAGAAGAAGAAGAAGAAGAAGAAGAAGAAGAAGAAGAAGAAGAAGGAGAAGGAGAAGGAGAAGGAGAAGGAGAAGGAGAAGGAGAAGGAGAAGGAGAAGGAGAAGGAGAAGGAGAAGAAGGAGGAGGAAGAGGAGGAGGAGGAGGAAGAAGAAGAGGAGGAGGAGGAGAAGGAGGAGAGTTGAGTTCTCACATCATGGATCCAGAAGCAAAGAGAAAGATTCATGGACACCTATAGAGACCCCAGGGATACATTGTACCTGTGCCCACAATGACTGCCTTGTCTATATGAGGTCTTAGGGACTGTTATAGTTAGAGAAAGATTGCTCCCTGAAGAGCTCATGTATTAATGTTCAGAATTCATGTCATTAAGTACTGAGGACTATTTTCATCAGTGGATAAATCCACTAGAGTGGATTTACTGGGTGGTAACCTAGGTAGGTGGGGTGTGTAGCTGGAGAAAGATGAGTTCCCAGAGGTGTGGGCTGAGGGACTGTGCTTTTGTCTCTGCATCGCCTTGCTTGCTTGTTCTACCTTGCTGTGTCCTCCATGATGTGAGAACAGGGCCTTTCTTATCTCCCCCTCTCTCTCTGCTTCCTGAGACCATGACCTGAGTTCCAGAGACCAGGCCTGAAATGGCCTGAACCCCCAAATCTCCAAAAACCGTGAGCAACTAAATCTATCTCCCTCTAAGTTGTGTGGTCAGTTGTCTGGGATTATGGCAGTGAGAATGTTAACCAAGACAGGGACATTCTAAATTCAGACCATAAAAATGGGCTAGACCCAGCTAGGAGCAGGGGAGGTGATGGGAAATTGCAAGATTCTGAAGCATCTCAGGAGGAAGAGCCACCTGCGTTTGCTGTTGGATGCATGACAACTTTGCCAGGGGTCATTTTGAGGCTTCAAGGCTTCCTTACATCAAATGCAGAGTCAGTCATTGATTTGATTTCATCTGGATCTCCCAAAGCTGAGCAGAAAAAGCACCGTAAGTGTTAACAGGCCCACACGGCAAAATGAAGGCCTTGATCCTTAGAGAATTCTGGCCTCCGCCGAACAATTCAAACGTTTTCAAGCACGCTGGAATAAGCAAGAAGCAAAACATACTTTGACAGATAATTTATTTCTAAACTATATGTATCTTAAGTGTAACTGAATCCAGCTGTTTCTCCTCCTCTGCTCTCTCTCTCCCTCTTTCTTTGATGAGGCACTGACAGGCTTAGAACACGTCAGGCGCAACACGCACACAGCGGGACAAAATGCTTAGTTATTCACGAGGACTCTGACCTCGGGAGGGCTGCGTCTTCATCTATAAATCATAGCCCAGACATCCACGGGCCGCATTTGGCAAGGCCCTTCTGACTGCAGTCAGGCCAAAGCCAGGCCTGCACCGGGAAAGCTTCCCCAGAAACTGCCTCATGCCTTGCATCTTGGGGGCCTCGTGGGAGTGCCCCTCTATCTGGTGGCCATTTCCCCTCGCCCGCTTCACCTGGATTAACCCTCGGTGGCTTCTCCAGGATTGGCAGATGGTGGGACAGGGACGTAAAAGCTATCTTCACATTGAAGCCTTCTCAAACTACCTTGTCTGCCCTGTTTCTGGTCTCCACAGCAAGGGCTATGTATGGCCTGAAAGTTTATGTCCCCTCCAGATCTCTATATGACATTCTCACCTGCATGATGATGGTTTGAGGAGGTGGGAGGGAGCTTTGGGAGGCAATTTGAACCTAAAAGCCCTCATGTGAGCGGGATTAGTGTTCCTAAAGAGACCCAAGAAGTTAGGTGTGGTGCTGCACACCCGTAATCCCAGTGCTTGGGAGGCTGAGATAAAAGGGTTGCAGGTTTGAGGCCAGCCCCAGCAGTTTAGTGAGAACCTCGGCAATTTGGTAAGACTGTTTCAAAACTGTTTCAGAATAAAAAATAAAATAAAATAAAAAAGGGCTGGGGCTAGGATGCCCTTGGGTCAATCTACAGTACCAAAACAAAGGAGAAGGAGGAGGAAGAGGAAGGTGGGGGAGGAGGAAGAAGAGGAGGAGAGGGAGGAGGAGAGGGAGGAGGAGGGGAGGAGGAGGGGGGGAGGAGAAGGAAGAAGAGGGAGGAGGAGGGGGAAGAGGGAGAGGAGGAGTCCCAGGAACAGGCACTTTGATCTTGGACTTTGACTTCCAGAGCTGTATGAAATAAATTCCTCCTCATTATAAACCATCCAATCTTTGTATAGCAGCCTGAATAGACTAAGACAACAACTTTGAATGGTATCTCCCAAACACCACTAAATACATTAATCAAAAACCGTCATGTATTATAAAAAGAATTTTTAGGACACAGTAACTTTTAAACATGTATCTCTTAATCATTGCTAAATCAATTAGGAAAAAGCCAGAGGGAAAATAATATAGATATAATTTAAATAGTGCAATTTATAGAATAGATTTGGTAGTTAATAAACAGGGGCTGGAGGGGCCCTTAATTCCACTAATGAATCAATACAAGTAGAAATGAATAGCCAAAAAATAATAAAATAATCTTAGTCCTCTGGAAATTTTAAAGCATTATTCTAAATGTTCTTTGGAAGAAAATAAGACATCCATCCTTAAATTATATTTAAGAAACAATGATAACGTGGCCACTATAAATCATAGTTTATGGGAATGAGCTAACACAATGCTCTTTAAAGTAGAACCTGTAATCTTAAGTACTTTAATTACTAATGTAAAATGAAGAGAAAATGTACCAATTCAAGAAATTACAAGAAGAAACACACACACACACACACACACACACACACTTAATAGGAAAATAAAAGAATATTATGAATAATATAACAATCAAATTAATGAATTTATAAATAATACAATAATAAAATAGTAAAAAAAAAGTTTAGCTTGTGTGATAAACTATAGAGACCGGTCAAAAACATAACTTTAGATACTAGGAAGTAATAATTACAGATGTGAAGTAAGTTAAATATTATGAAAATAAAGACCAAAGCTAGTAAATTTAAAACCCTAGAAGAACATGTTAGAGTCTACTGAAGTAAGAAACTTGAAATAAATCTTTTTCTTTTTTCTTTTTTGATATGGAAAATTGAACCCAGGGGCATTCTTCCTTCAAGCTATATCCTGAGCCCTTTTTATTTTGAGACAGAACCTTGCTAAATTGCTGCGTATCCTGGTAAATTGCTGAGGCTGGCCTCGAACCTGTGATCCTGCTGTCTCAGCCTCCCAAGTACTGGGATTACAAAGGTGTAATACTATGCTTGGCTTGCAGGAAATAAAAATAAGGTCAAGGTATCACTAGCAGGAGAGGAGCCACTGATAGATATTCCTATAGGAGATTTCATTTAGGCGTTTGAGGGACAGAGAATTCTCATAATGTGAAAACCCACTGCACTGTCTATCATTTTCCTAACTGTATGTTGGAAGAACTTTTAACTTCCCTGAAACTGAGTCTTGACTATTAAATGAAAGTAATAATATTGAATAAACTTGGCTATATAAACAAGAATTCAGAGGTGCACTTAAAATACTAAATTTTATAAGAACCTGTAGTTATGTGGTCAATTATTTAAAAAATCATTATAATAAAGCCAGCATAGTTTTAAAATGTAAGAGGATAAAAATCCCATTCATATAAATAGCCCAAAAGGTACAAATATCCCAAGATGCATCAATTCACTGGGAGCTATAAAAGAATACCTGAAAAAACAGACATAGAGTACAGACTAGGGAAAAACTGGCATGATTCTGATTGTGGACAATAGAAGGTATCTGGGCAGCACCATGTTTAAGTTATAACTTTTCTATGAAAGCTACTTTCCCATTTGGAGTTAATTCTGTTAAATTTTTAACCAAAATATTTTCTGTACTCAGGCGTATTTATTCTCTTATGATTCTCTAGCAGATAATTTTCTACTGAATGCTAATGACCAAATACATTTCCTGTGTTTAATTTGTAGTATTAGTGGGTTTGCATCCATATTCTGGAGAGATCTCCTCTCTTGCTTAAATGATGACTCACATAAATTAAGTACATGAGGATTCGGGAACCAATGATTAGGTCACAAAGGAGACATGAGGGACCTCCCAAGAGGCCAGCACAAACAAGCATCTCCACTGTCAGTCTGGCACTTGGGGGCAAGAAGCAGAGGACACACAAATAGACATAACAGACCTCAGAGAAAGCCCAGGGTGACTCTCCACTCCCAGGGATCTGGATTTATTAAAAAAAAAAAAATGACGTCAGCGATTGCAGCTGCTTTCCGAGAAGAGACCCGTATAGCTGCAGCGTTATCATCTAGCAGAGACTCAAGATATTTTTCCACCTGGGGATTTGGTCCAGAAGCAGGAACTCCAAATTGAGTCACAGTACTGGAGGGTCTTGAATTTTCAATATACTCCCCCAAGGCTGGACCCGTGGAGATATCAGCCCATTGCCAGATCACACCAAACCATGCCCCAACCATGGCAAACCTTGGCAATGTGGACACACATGGTGTGCATGTTCTTCAGAACAGGTGGAAATGAATTTCACATGTATATACATTCCTTACTTATATATTCTCAACTAGATTAATCTCCATTTTATGTTTCAGTGGTGGAATTTTTTCACTTGACTAATTTCATATGATATGCATGCTGGCTAATATAGTATGATTAAGTTGTTTATCTGGGTCCTTTAACAATTCTTTCTCCTCTTCTCCTTCTCCTCCTCCTCTTCCTCCTCCTCTTCTTCTTCTTGTTCTTCTTGTTCTCCTCCTCCTCCTCCTCCTCCTCCTCTTCTTCTTCTTCTTCTTCTTCTTCTTCCTCCTCCTCCTCCTCCTCCTCCTCCTCCTCCTCCTCCTCCTCTTCTTCTTCTTGTTCTTCTTGTTCTTTTTGTTCTCCTCCTCCTCCTCCTCCTCCTCCTTCTCCTCCTCTTCTTCTTCTTGTTCTTTTTGTTCTCCTCCTCCTCCTCCTCCTCCTCCTCCTCCTCCTCCTCCTCTTCTTCTTCTTGTTCTTCTTGTTCTTCTTGTTCTCCTCCTCCTCCTCCTCCTCCTCCTCCTCCTCCTCCTCCTCCTCCTTCTCCTCCTCTTCTTCTTCTTGTTCTCCTCCTCCTCCTCCTCCTCCTCCTCCTCCTCCTCCTCCTCCTCCTCCTCCTCCTCCTCCTCCTCCTCCTCCTCCTCCTCTTCTTCTTCTTCTTCTTCTTCTTCTTCTTCTTCTTCTTCTTCTTCTTCTTCTTCTTCTTCTTCTTCTTCTTCTTCTTCTTCTTCTGTGGTACTGAGGATAAAACCCAGGAGCATGGCGTTCTATATCCCCAAGCTATATCCCAAGCCCTGTTTTTTGTTCTTTATTTTGAAACGAGGTTTCACTAAGTTGCAGCAGACCTTCCTAAGTAACTGGAGCTGTATATGAAACCTCAATCCTTCTGTCTCTGCCTCCCAATTACTGGGATCACAAGCTTGTGCCACCATGCTTGGCAACAATCCTTTCTTTAACATTGCAAAAAAAAATTTGTTGAATACCTTGGAAACAGGGATAGGACCTGGAGTTACAGACAAACTTTAGATATAGTTTCTGCTATTGAGTGGTAGACATTTTTAGTAGTGTAGGATTATATTTTTTCTCTTTCTTTCTTTCTTTCTTTCTTTCTTTCTTTCTTTCTTTCTTTTTTTTTGGGGGGGGACCAGGGATAGGACCCAGGGGCATTCTACCTCTGACCTTGCCTGTCTTGCTTCCATTAGCCCTCAATGACCCTTAATTCTTCCACCCCAAAATACCATTACTATCTGTGGTCTTCACCATTTATTTACCTTTGGGGCCACATTGCTTTACCTTGAAATTGTTTGGAATTCATAGTGGCCCAGTAATGAGGCAAGAGGGAGGATCCAGCTCCTTCAAGAAAGTTTCCTCACGTGTTGTTATCAATGGCAGGATAGGGGCAGTGATAGTTATAAAACTTCACCCGGAGCAAGAGCAGGTCATCCTTTGGCAAGATTTGCGGATGGGTTGGGTTGAAGTTCTATAGTTGGAATGGGCCAGGAAGAAATTATTCTAGAGAGGGAATGTAACATGAGATTTTACCTGGAGAAAGACATCTTGTGGCTTATTCAGAAAGCATCTGGAGGGGTAGACACTAAGCGGTAGACACATCAGAGCCCTAATCCTCTGCGGGCATTTCAGGACCTGCATGTGGGATGGAGGATTCTCAGGAATTAAATAGTAAAAGGGTTTTTCTCCTTTTTGTGGGTGGGAGACCCCTCTGCCCTGTTTGTCAGGGTATAGAACTGGAGAAAGCATGGGCTGGATTTGCACAGGAGGACTCTGGAAAGATAAGCCCGAGTCTTCAGCTGAGAAGACACATGAAGGCGATATATGAGAAACAGGTTGAACCGCATCCTGATACTCCAACCCCTCTTTTGATCTGCTACTTACAGCATGGTCCATGGACCAGGAGCATCACCATCCCTTTATGGCTTCTTAACAGGCAGAATCTTAAGCTCCACCTCAGAGATCTTTTGAAACCAAACCTGTGTTTTAACAAGATTCCCAGGTGACATGTAGGCATATTAAAGTTCGATGAGTATCACTGAATCACACAGGTGATTAAAACTCTAAGCTTCCCTTGAAGTCTTAAACAGGAATAGATGGCTTCGTAATGGAGCTAATGACTGGACTTTGAATCACTTCCTTGACACTTCCTCCAGAGCCTCTGAGCCTCATTCGTAGAGATAATATATCAAAAGTTCTTGAATTTCAATGAGCACGGGAGCAACCATGCTCTAAACTAGGCTCCAGCTCTCTCAAGGAATTTCAAGACTCATGGTCCTGAGACTACCATATGAGTAGTTCTGGGCTGAAAAACCCTCTTAGCATCATCAAGTAAAGAATTCTGGGAAGAATAGGAAGTTTGACGATATCAATATTTCTTGCATTGAAAAGTTTTGGCTTTGCTGTATTGGTCTTTAACTTGCCCCAGCCCTGCTTCAACTGGACATTTATCATAGTTAAGGCAGAAATAATACCATGAGCTTTCCAAGCAGTGATAAAATTAGCAGTATAAACAAATTAAGTCAGTGTTTTTAGTCATATCCCTTGTTGACTCTGACCCAACACCTACTAAGACTTCAGTGGTCAGGGTGCAGGAGGACAGGGCAGAAGGGTCCTCCACCCACAAGGAAGAGAAAGATTCTCTTACCATTTACTTTCTGAGAATCCTCCAGCCCACATCAAGTCCTAAAGTGCCTGCTGATGATTAGGGCTCTGATGTGTACAGCTTTAGCCCCAACACGGTGCCAGACTGTGTCATAGTTATTTTTCTCCATGAAGGGAGAGTTCCTTCCAACTTATAAAATTTTGCCGTTAATTATTCTGGCTTCCTGAGAAGGGAGCATTCCCTCCTAGAGTTCAATGAGGCACGCTGCAGGGCAGGGTCTGGCAGCCATGGGCATTTCTATTCAAAGATGGGCTCTTTCTTGAGCAGATGGTAATCTTGCCCGTTGGTGTGAGACAGACCCCAGTATACACCCCATCTCTTCCAATTCATCTCCCTTTATCAGGTCCACAGTGAACAATCCTTTTTATAAATTGTTCCTTTATAGTACTGATCTGGGGCCCTTCTGTGGTGCTCCCTTTTTATTACATAGTCTCCTCTCTATTGTTAATTTTTTGAGGCAGAGGCCCTGCATTCTATTTCTTGCCTTCCTTGTAAAAAGAGTCAAGAGTCTGAGTCAGAAGGTCTGACTTATTGTCTTACTTTTAAGAGAGCAGGGTGGGAAATACTCCTCCTGTCCTGTATTTAGTGCCACCCAGGAGAATAAAATCTTAATGGAGGTCAGATAACAGATATTAGGGACCCTATCGATAAGCACTTATTAGAAGACCCAAGTTTATGGGTGGCAGAGTGCACTTGTGCTTATGTATGTGTGTGTATACAAATATACACACACATGCACACTCACATGTATTCCTGTATGTGTAAGTTTGTGTATGTGTTCATGTGTGCTTGGGCATATACATATACATGTTCATGCATATTTGAATGTGCTTCTGTGTGTGTGTGTGTGTGTGTGTGTGTGTGTGTGTATTATCTTCCTCCTCCTGGCTAGCTGAAGTCATGGGCTCACAGCCTGAAGGTGTAGTAGGTCACCTCTCTTTGAATTTCTCATTACCCACATGCCAAACAGGCCAGGTTCATTGGAAATTAGTCCAAGCTAGTAATAGTTATTCATGACACATAGAGAAAACATATGTCCTGCCATGACTAACTGAGCTCTGTTCTCTCCAACTCTTTGTAAGCAAGCCTAGCATCTTGCAGCTGGATGCAGAAGAGAACTCAAAAATTATGCTCACAATTCCATTTGCCACTGCTTCTCTCGTGTGATTTTCTTCAGGAATCCTCTTATAAAGGGATCATGGTTTGGACTTCAAATATTCTCCTAGACCTCAGGGAAACAAGTCAGTCATGTTGGAGATGAGCCTTGGTCCCTGGGGGAAGGTGTCCCTGGAGGTGTGGTCTTGGGGTTTATATAGGTTCCCTTTCCCCAGCTCATTCTCCTCTCCTCCTCCTCCTCTTCTTCCTCTTCTTCCTCCTCCTCCTCCTCCTCCTTCTTCTTTTTCTTCTTTTCTCTCTCTCTCTCTCTCTCTCTCTCTCTCTCTCTCTCTCTCTCTCTCTCATTTCCAGCCTTTGTGAAATGAGAACAGAGCCCTTATACTCTCTCTTCCTGCTCCCAGTGCCATTACCTGAGCTCCACAGTCTTCATCTGACCTAACATGGATTGAATCCCTGAAATCTCCAGAACTGTGAGCAAATGAATTTTCTTTTCTCTAACTTGTGATGGTCAGGTGTTTGAGATTATAGCAGTGAGAATGAACTAGAAGGATGTCTTGAGTATAATTCCTATTCTGGTGCCATCAATTAGCATCCAAATCCCAATACTTCCCTCACATCTACTCTTTTTTATTTTTTTTCTAAGCACTGATACTCTCTTGTGAATCACATAAACTCTCCGAACAAGCTTTCTCCTCTGTAAATGTGGTGATCATGGTAACTGACCATACTGATAGAGTTAAATAAAATAACATGTGACAAAGCTTGGTAAATTTTAGAAATATTAAAATAGGAATTTCTTATTATCTTCTTCCTCGGGCTCAGTAGGGTTTCTTGATGAAATGGAGACAAGTATTCACAGGATTTTTAATTGCATAAACAGATGATATTTTTAACCTATAACATATGATCCAATAGATTGATTGGAAGTGATTTTATATTTTTAATTAATTAATTATTGCTGCTGGGGATTGAACCCAGGGGTATTCTATATACACACTACACCTCCAGGCTTTAAAAAAAATTAATCAGGGGAGAGTGATGGAGGAAGGAAGAATTAACACAGGAAGCACTTCCATTGATATTAGGTACATACGTGAGAATACCAATGGCAATCTCAATATCATGTATGGGGAGGGGGAGGGAGTAGGAGGGAGCCCAAGGGAAGCTCACCACATGTATGTGACTCTTAACTGGACATTATGATGTGAGACCACAATGCGCCAACGGAAGTATTTTTAAAAACTTGAAACAGGGTGTCACTAAGTTTCTGAGGGTCTCACCAAGTTATTAAGGCCGGCCTTGAAGGTGCAATCTTCCTATCTCAGGATTCCAAGTACTAGGACAACGGGTATGTACCACAAAGCCTGGCAAGTTTATATTTTTAAAAGAAGACGCGATGAAGTAGAACTCCTTAATCACAGTTTGGCTCTTCTAAGGACACCTAGGAGATCCTGTCATCTATGAAATTGATCTGCTGTACAAGATGTTCTAGAATAAGTCTCTCTTAATTAAACCAGTATGGTTTGGACAACCCCTCACCATTGCCCCATATGCATTTGGATCGACTTTTATGTTCTATATGTTTACAGAAAGCTTGACCCCCAGAAACATATGTTCAATATGAAAAGAGATGGATGAACACACAGCTATACCCATCTCCCATCGGAGAAGAATCCAGCTCTCTTTTTCTTATCTACTGAGTCTTCTGTGCCCAAGACTGTAGGAAACCAGACACGTGTAACGGGGACAATCTTCTGGTAAAAGTCCTGCGGGAATCCTTCCTTGCTTTGCCTGGTATCATTGCTTTGCCTACAGGCCAGATGATTTCCAATCTTATCTCACACAACTGACTACGGAATGAGGTTAGAGAAGTGCACCACTCCCGTAAGCCCTCCGCCTCCTCTTGTACATCCTTAGAAATCAAAACACGTGAAACCCTTGAGGAATTCAGCCCAAACTCTTCTAACTCTCTCCTCCTTCCCTCTCCTCTGCCGACCAGCATGTTTATGTCTCTTGTTCACTAAAAGACAAAAACAAATCTAACCAAACAAAATCACTGTCCTCTTATCCTAACATCTCCCTGTGGTTGAGACTGCTTTTCTCTTTTTTTGTTTTAGTGCCATGTGTCTGCAGAATATGTCGTCAGACACGGCTTCTTTCTTTTTATAAAATAAATGGCATTGTGTATATTCTGAGGTTTACAACATGATCTTATGGGATACACACAGATAGTAAAATGGCCATTGAAGTGAACAAATGAACGGATCTAACATTTCATATAGTTGCTTCTAATTTGGTGACTAGAGCAGCTAAAATTTACTTTTAAGGGTGTGTGTAGCATGAGAGATTGGACTCATGGGCATTCTACCTCTGCGCTAAGCCTCTAGCCTCATTTATTTTGAAACAAGTTCTTGCTAAGTGACTGAGGCTGACCTCGAATCTGGGATCCTCCTGTCTCAGCATCCAAACTACTAAAATTACAGGTGTGTGTCATCACACTGGCTATTGTTAAGAGTACTGCTTCATGGTTAATTTAATCGGCAGGTGTCAAACCTGTGGATATAGAGCCCTGGGATATGGAAAGGCAACTCTAGATTTGATTTTTCCCCCTTAGAGTCCACATAGAAGTGAAATCACGTAATATTTTCCCTTTAGTGTTTGGCCTGATACCTCAGTTAGCACAAAGACCTCCACGTTCAACATGATTTGCAAATGGCAGAATCTTTTTTTTAAAAGCTGAATAATAGTCCATTGTAATATACACCCCATTTTCCATACCAACTCATCCATCAGTACACTTTGATGTTGTTTCACTTGTTTCTATAAATATAATAAATAATATTATATAATGTTATAATGATATATAAAGTAATAAATAATATATTATGTAATATTATAATGAACACGGAAGGGGAGAGGTCATGAGGGGCTGATTTTATCGTGAACATTCTTTGTTTTACTTTCTGTTTTTTAGAGATAAAATATTTTTGTGGGTACATTATAATTATACAAAATAATGGGCTTTATTGAGACATATTCATACATGCACATAAAATAATTTGGTCCGTTTCATTCACCACCAACCCCCTTTTCCTTCCTCAGTCCCTTCACCACTGATTTGATCTGAATTCCTTTTGCCCTTGTCACTCTGCCCAAATTGCTTTCTCAAGACGTTCACAATAGCCATTCACCAGGAAAGTCTGATACTTATAATATTTATTTATGTATTTATGTATTTATTTATTTATTCCAATTTCTTGGGCTTGTTTGCTAATTTGACAGTACTGTTCATTGTTTTAACTTATGTTGGCCACAATATTCTGTTATTTTTGTAATGCTGGGAATTGACTGAGCCATACCCTCAGCCCTTTGCATTTTTTGTCTTGAGACAAGGTCTTGCTAACTTTCCCAGGCTCTGTCCAAGCCTGTGATCCTCCTGTATCGGCTTCCCAAGTCCTGAGATTACAGGCATTTGTTTGTTTGTTTAATTTTGTTACTGGGGATTGAACCCAGGGGCATTCTACCTCCACATACACCCATAACTCTGTATTTTATTTTGAATTAGGGTATCTCTAGGTTGCTGAGGGTCTTGCTAAATTGCTGAGGCTGGCTTCATACCTGAGATCCCCCTGTCTCAGCCTTCCCATGTACTGGGATTACAGGTGTACCCCCACTCTGCTGTGCCCTAACATCTTTTTATGTTAACCATGCACTTTACATTTTGTTTTGATGCTCTGACATCTGAGACCTTGCAGACCCCAGAGAGCAACTAACCCCTTAGACTAGCTAATTCTTACAATACAAGGATTTGCCCTGCAGCATGCTTAAGAAATGCAAATCCCCAAGCACCTCCCCTCTAGAGGTCCCACAATCTCTATTGTAAGGCGCCAGCATTCCCCTATCCTGATCAATCCAGGGCCAGGCACCAATCAGAGATGACCCCTCTGCTCCAGAGCTCACTGAAATCAAATTAGCCAGTTCTAAACCTGTGTACCCCGCCTGCCTGCTCCTGCCCATGGAAGCCAAAAGAAATGCTGGTGCCCACATTTTCCCTTGCCCTCTGCCTCCTGCAGCACTCCAGCGTGGCTCTGCTTAGCTTAACACATTTACTGCTTCTAGGGACTTATAAATATAAAAAAAAACTCCTTCTTTCACAATGAAAGATATGGCGGGTCCCCCTGGTGCACAAATACACGCAGAGATCCATTATATGATATGGATGCCTTTATTCATGGGAAGTCGTGCCCGCGGGGGCTGGTGGGGAGAAAACCCATCTCTCTGTCTCTCTCCTATCTCTCTCAGGCTCCTCTCTTAACTCTGAACTCACTTCTCCCTGACCCGGGAGGCGTGGTCCCCTCTCAAAATCACCCTGTGGGGCAGGGGCGGCTCGAACCTTTCACTCCGACCTTTTTGACTAAGGGGGGAGGAGGGTCAATGATTGGCTCTTCTAGTGACTTCCAGCTGTGAAGGGGCGTGGTCAGTCAGTCAAGGGCCCCAGGTCAGGAGAAATCGGAATCTGAGCCCCCGGAAGGGAGCAGGTGGGTGTGGTCGCAGGGAGAGTTGGAGGTTACCATGGAGAGCTCGGTGACTGGTTTGCTTTGAGGGGACTAACAGGCAAGGTGCTATTAAAGAAAAAGAAAATTGTGAGAGTGGAACCCAGGCTGGGCAGAAGCCCTTTTAGATACAAGGCAGATTGTCACTAGATCTATTAATACAAATAGCACTCCCTGAGGGAGACATGTGTCGCCCCTTTAGCAGTTTTTCATTAGACCAGAGTTATTAATAGCAGCAACTCCCGAAGAAGACCCCACACCATTCTTTTCAGCATTGAGTGAGTATGGATTTGTCTGGTCAAACAAACACCTGTTACTGCGTTAGGAGCATCAGTATCAGTTACCCATTTTAGAAGTTTAATACTTAGGCAATTTGGCATCCGAGGAGGGAGAGCACCATAGTATATAAACAAGTGGACCTGCTAAAATATAAACATCAAAGAGAGTTATGTCGAGAGAAACAAAGTTTAGTGGATCCCAACACCGTGCAAGAGAATTTGTCCTGGAGCTGTTGTAATGGAGCCCTTTTGGATATAGCCTAAGCCGTGGGCAGAGGCAGGAGAGCTTGCTGTCATCACCCTGGACCGAGATTTGGGAAGGAAACTAAGGCCTGAAAGATTGAGCAGGCCACCAAGGAGGAAACTGGCTTACCCTGTACCTGTAGTTACCCTGGGCCAACAAGGAAGATGGAGGAAGGAGGATGAGGGATTCCAGGAGCTGTCAGTCCTTGGTCAGACCAAATAGGGCCAGCGGCGGATCCTTGTCCAGAAGGGTAGACCCCCTGTAGTGAGATACCTGAGGTCCATCACTTTTTAAAGGACACTCGCCTTTCCAATGGCCATTTACTCCACACCTGAAACAGGCTCCTGGAGGTGGTTGTCTTTACTGCCATCTTCCCCTGGGTGGCACTTGCCACCCGGAGGGCTGCCCTTCCTCCTCCGGCCTCAGGGCTGCTATCAGGGCTTGGGACTGTAAGTCCACCATCTGACAAAGATGGAGGGTACGCTCCACTTCGGCCTGTTCCTCTCTGGAGTTAAAGACTTTAAATGCCATGTTCATCAAATCTCAAACAGGGGTCTGCGGGCCATCCTCAGCTTTCTTCAATTTTTTCTGTATGTCAGGAGCCGCTTGCCCAATGAAATGGGTGGCCAATATGATCGAGCCTGCCTCAGAGGATGGATCTAGATGGGTATAGGGTGTAAGGGCCTCTCACAACCGGTTAAGAAAAACTGCTGGGTTTTCGTTTGGACCCTGGGTGATTTCCCTAAGCTTACCATAATTAACTGCCTTATGGGAGGCATCTCACATACCATCAAGAAAACATTGTATCATATAATTTCTTATTTCTATTCCCTCCTTTACATTATAATTCTAGTGGGGCTCCTCGGATGGAACTGCAGCTGTGCCAATAGGAAGCCCTGGATCTGTTAAATGAGCTTGATCGGCTCTCTCCCTGGCTGCTTTCAGGATCCGATCACGTTCTTCTGGAGTTAGAGAAGAGATTAGAATGACATGCAAATCCCACCAAGTTAAATCATATGCTTGCACAATATGTTGGAATTCCTTGATAAAACCAGAAGGATTGGTAGAAAAGGACCCCAGTCTTTTTTCCAGTTGAGTGAGGTCCGGAAGGGAAAAGGGACATGGACCCGGACCACCCCTTCT
Source organism: Muscardinus avellanarius (assembly GCF_963383645.1). Lineage (NCBI taxonomy): Eukaryota > Metazoa > Chordata > Mammalia > Rodentia > Gliridae > Muscardinus > Muscardinus avellanarius. The sequence continues at coordinate 11,058,509 of NC_137802.1, read as the reverse complement.
GCACCAGCCACTTCGCGAAGTGGGGCCAGGAGAGAGGAAGATGGGGCTTGTAACCCAGCTGGGTCAGATCCCGGCCCCCATGTTTCATTGCAAGATGGCAGCTGTGGGTCCGCAGAATTATAAGCCTGTGACCCAGAAGGGCCACCAGGTGGCACCTCTGAGATGCCACGTGGTGTCCAAGATGGCGGCTGTGGCTGGCGGGAGTCCCCAGCCAGCATGCCTCGGGCAGCAGTAGAGTCGGTAGAGGGAGAAAACAGAAAATGCAGTTGCCAGAAGGGCTGTACATACTCGAGGTCACACCATTTTGCCGACCGCGTGCAAAATTCACTGAGAGCCTTCAGCATCCTAGGATCTAGCGTGCCCATTGCAGGCCATCGAAAATTATTAGTTAAATCATATGTCGGCCAGACCTTAGTGCAGAGAGACACAAGCCTCTCCGGGGACAGTTCCCCGGAGAACCCCAAAGTCTGGAAATTAGCCAACACACAGCCCAGTGGAGACTGAGAGTCAATCTCAATCTTTGATAGCTGACTTCCCCCCATGACTTGTAAGTGGGAAAGAACAAAGGCAGGAATCCCCAGCATCCCAAGGCCTTGCCCAGTTTGGAACAGATCAGGTGTGCCAGAGAGAAGACATCTCTTTTCTTTTTACACCCCTCAATCGGTCCGACCGATTGGAGAACTGGAGGATACCGGTATACTGGGTTTAACAGCAGTCAGTCAGAATCCCCTGAGTTAGGCAGAACCCACTCACTCCCTTAAGAGGAAGCTTACCGCTGAGAGAGGCTGATGTGGAGACCTGGCCTGAAAATGGCTGGAAAAAGTTTTTTAAAAATGGCCGCCGACTCCTAGGATTGGTTAGGAGTGGAAAGTGGGAGGGGTTAAAGATGGCGAGGCCTCCAGTGAGGCCATGAGGTGGGAGGGTTTAAGGATGGCGAGGCCTCCAGTGAGGGGTTAAGGATGGTGAGGCCATGATGGCGGCCCCCAGTGATTCCATGTGTCCAAGATGGCGGCCCAAAGCTGGCGACCCCCGCCAGTGATTCCATGTGGGGCAAAGATGGCGGGCCAAAGCTGGTGCCCCCCCCCCCAACAGTGATTCCATGTGGCTGCTTACTTGAATGGCCGGGCCCAGGCAGTGGGGGTAGGCAGGCATAGGGTGAAGGGCACCAGGGTGCGAGTCCGAGTGGAGGAACCAGCTGGAGCGCGGGCTGGACTTGGCGGGCTGAAGCTGATCAGCACAGAGCTGGCGCAGGGGCCCGGGCCGTCTGGCAGCGGCATCGGCGGGCGGGTCTAAGCAACGCCAGGCTCAGAGAAGGCATAGGCGCGTGGCGTGGCACAGTCCGTGGGCGGCAGGAGTGGCGCGGTCCACGGGCGGCGGGGTCCACGGGCAGCAGGAGTGGCGTGGCGCAGTCCGCGGGGTGGCAGAAGTAGCACGGTGGATCCGTGGCCGGCGGGCACATATCTTCTTTCAGCTTTTGCAAAAGCCGGCAGGGCGGGCGGGCGCGCAGAGAAGGGATGGAGCCGGGGCTTAGAAGCAGCTGCAGACAGAGCGATGGAGGGTCCACTAAGCGCAGGCAGCCAGGTCCCATAAGTCCTATACGGGTTTCGGTACCAACTGAAAGATATGGCGGGTCCCCCTGGTGCACAAATACACGCGGAGATCCATTATATGATATGGATGCCTTTATTCGTGGGAAGTCGGCCGCCAGCCCCCGTGTGCCCGCGGGGGCTGGTGGGGGGGAGAGCCCGTCTCTCTGTCTCTCTCTCCGGGCTCCTCTCCGAACTCTGACTCGCTTCTTCCCTTCCCTGTGGGGCAGGGGCGGCTTGAATCTTTCACACAACAGTCAAGTAAGTGCCGTGTCTGCTCATCTTACCACACATGGTTACAACAAACCCCGGGCATCCTTAAACTACCTTTTTTGTTTTTGGAAAGTATTGTGTCTCTTGCTTTCAGAACAGCTCTCTGGTCTTTTCATTTTTTCCCCCTTGTTCTTCTTGCATTAAGCTCCCTTTCTGCATTTTTTTTTTTTTTTTTTTTTGGTGGTACTGTGGGTGGGACCCAGAGGGTTCTCTACCTCCAGGCTATACTCCCAGACCTATTTTATACTTTATTTGGAAACAGGGTCTCACTGAGTTGCCGAGAGCTTCACTAAGTAGCTGATGCTGGCTTCGAACCTGTGCGATCCTCCTGTCTCAGCCTCCCAAGCACTTGTATTACAAGTATGCGCCACCATGCCCGGACCCCCTTTTGCATTTTTAAAAAAAATTTTGTTTCTCATTGGCTTACAGAAACTCTAAGTGTCTGAGAGATATCTGCAAGGTAAGGAATGTTTAACTGTGAGACAAGGTGGGTGGTGAGTGAAAGGAGGGGTGTGTGTGTGTGTGTGTGTGTGTGTGTGTGTGTGCGTGTGCATTTTTTTTTAAAAGAGTAGGGAGTAGGGAGTGAGATTTCAGGGAAGACCAGGGTTAGAATAAAAGTCTTGTCACCCATACACTGAAAATGCACAGTGTACCAGTATTGGGAATGGCTTAGGAATATTTGAGAAAGCTCTTGATTATTAATAGATATATTTCAGAAATAATTGTGTCAAAATGGTAGACCTGGAGAGAGAAATGCTTGGCTTTGGTCAGGAAGCAAAAAGCTATTGAAACTTAGATTGACTTAGCTAAAAGTAATTAACAAGTCAATAGGAGAGGGGAACTAGGCCTTTCTCTGTCTAAAGACAGATCTACATGATTAGATAAGCTAGCTAAGATGGTAGGAGGGCTTGATCTTCCTGAAAGGAGACATCTTGCCACACCTTGCTGGGGGAGGTACTTTACAGGGACATTTACTATCTCAGAATTAAAGAAGATGAAGGTCATGGGTATAAAAAGTCCAGTGCACGTGCTGTATCTTTGGGGTGGTGAATTGGCTTGGATCACACACACACCCCCATGCCATTCTGGCATGGGGCTGTAACTATCTTCTGTATTTCTGTCTTTTTAATAAACTTCTTTAAATCTTCAGCAAGTGTCCGATCTATGTATACTTATCCTTAGCTCAGGACAAGAACCTGCTTTTTTTTTTCTTTCTGTTTTTGGTTGTTTGGGGTTTTGTTGTAGTTTGAGGGAAATTGTGTCTGGGACCCTAACAGCGTACCCCGGGGACAGTTTCCCCCAAACCATATTCTCCCCAATCCATAATACACAGTCTGTGAGATGGGATCAGAAAGAATCTTTCTTTTATCTCCCAGTCTTATTAAATTTGATTTTCCCATTGGCTGACAGGGCCAGTTGTAAAATGGCTGCTCCGATCCCCATGCTGTGAGGAATAAAGACAGTCTTTTCTATGCAAGTAGCAAATTATATAGAAGTGCACTCCTTTCTATGTTGTGACTGTAAGCATAGACATTCGTTTTGCAAAGGTACATGTGTCATACTGTATGTTCCACCCTGAATCCTCCTGTCAGTCATTCTTTGGTTGACTCAAATCTTCCAGAATGTCAGCCATCATAGCTCATATGACCTTTGGTTGACCCAAACCTTCCAGAATGTCAACCATCTTAGCTCATATGCTCTTTGGTTGACCTGAATCTTCTAGAATACCAGCCATCTTAGCTCATATGACCTATGGTTGACCTGAACCTTCCAGAATGTCAGCCATCTTAGCTCTTATGACCTTTGATTAACCTGACTCTTTTAGTTGACCTGGAATCTTACAGAATGTTAAAATTTGTTTCAGACTTATAGTCTTAGAAAGAAGCCAATGGAGCCAGGCACATTGGTGGCCCATGCTTGTAATTCCCACAATCGGGATGCTGAGATCAGAGGATTGTGGTTTGCAGACAGCCTCAGCTACTTAGTGAGGCCCCTCCGCAACTCAGTGAGATCCGGTTTCAAAATAAAGAATAAGAAATAGGGCAGGGGTGTAACTCGGAGGTTGAATGCCCCTGGGTTCCATCCCCAGATGCCCCCCCCCCCAAATAAAGAAAGTAGCCAATCACACAGAGCTGTGAACCCAAGCCCTGACCAATCAGGACAAGGGACAGAGTCATATTTGAGATAAAAGCTGAGTGAACTGCCTGCTCTGTGTGCTTGGATGCCAGACTTTTTGTCCGGCACACCTTTCTGTACAGAAGTAAATTGCCTTGACAAATTCCTTTCAATTTCATCCCCTCCTCTCCAATCACAAATTTATGTTCTTTCCTAACTTGAAACATGGGAAGAGAAGATCACCAAAATTTCTTGCTTGACCGATGCCGTCACATAATGGTTTTCCTCTTTCTGGTACCAACAAGGGTTAGAGTCGGCTGTTCCTCTGCGGGGTGTGTTTGTGGGTCTCCAGAGATTCTGATGCTCTTGGCCCATCTCAGCCTCAGATCCTTGACTTTTCTCTTTAGGCTGCTACCCCATCCTTGACTCATAGATTTCCACTTGGCTACTTGGCACAGGATTTTCTCAGTTGGTTCCACTGTTCTTGCAAGCAGGATTTAAAATAACTCTAAGCTACCTTGCCCTTTCTGCCATGAAAGGACATGGCAAGAAAGTACTGCCTGTGAATCAGAAAATAGACCTGTTGGGCATGGTGGCATAATCTTGTAATCCCAGTTCTTGAGAGGCTGAGACAGGAGGATTGCAGGTTCAAGGACAGCCTCAGCCATGTAGAGAAACTTTCAGCAACCTAGCAAGATCCTGTTTCAAAAAAGAAAAGAAAAAAACAAACAAACAAATTTAAAATAGGGGTTGAGGCCAGGCATGGTGGCACATGCTTGTAATCCCAACGCTTGGGAGGCCGAAACAGGAGGATTGCCCAGGTTCAAAGCCAGCCTCAGCTACTGAGTGAGGCTTTCAGCAACTTAGTGAGACCCTGTTTCTAAATAAAGTATAAAATAGATCTGGGAGTATAGCCCGGAGGTAGAAAAGCCCCTGGGTTCCACCCCCAGTCAGTACCACCAATAAAAGTAAAAAGTAAAAAATAAATAAAAGAGGCTGGTGGTGTAGCTCAGAGGTAGAATGCCCCTGGGTTCAGTCCTTAGTAACCCCCACCCACCCACACATACAAGAAGAAAGAAAGGAAGGAAGAAAGAAAGAAAGAAAAGAAAATTGACCAAATTAGCCATTAAATCCGCCAGTATCTTCTTCTAGAGCTTCCCAGCTTGCAGAACCAAGAGATATAAATTTCTGTTGCTTATTTTTAAAAATAGCTCTCAGATCACATTCTTACATAGGACTCATTTTCTGATCTCGTTCCATCAAAATGGGCAGTCACCTCTCAGAGACCTCGACCCTTCCGAAGCTAGCATCTGCTTTCTTTTTCCATGTTGAGCCAGACTCCAGATTCAGAGCCACTGTGCTTCCCAACGACAGGAAACACATCTCCAACCCTCCCAGTGCCCGGGTTCAGCTCCTCTCTGCAGTCTGGAGATCACCACCCAACCCCACTACCTTACAGAACCGTGAACGTCACCTTAGCTGTATCCTTTTCCCAGGAAATCTTTCCCTTCTTCTTTGGAACAGAACCTTGGAAATGTTCTCTCTTGAACTCTCCTTGAAACCCTATTTAAGTTTCATGAACAAAACTTGCACTCAAACATCACATAACACATTTTCTTAAAAAGAGCAAAAAAGTAAGAAGAATCCTTCAGTGATTTTCACATACCTACGTTTTTTAATGGACTTCAGTTAAACAATGGCACTGGGTGTATTTAAAAATCATATATGCAAGGGAGCCATTAAGTATTGCGTTTCTTCTTGCAAATGTAAAGAAAGATCAGGCGATACTTTCTAACACTTAGGTTTCTAGGCCTGTGCAAAATCTCTCTGTTTGGACAAGGCCATGATCTATATTAGCGATTCTCAAACTTGGCAGTACATCAATAAAACCTGAGGAACTTATTTAAAATTCATATGTCGGACTCGATGCCAGATCGACTAAATCAGTCTCCAGGGTTAGCAGGATTTCTGTCAAGCTTCACTTGTGATTCTTTTGTACAACTAGGTGTGTAGCCCTCTGGGTGGTAGCTAGTCAGAAATGTTGGTGTCACCCGGAAGGATGGGAACAGGACCTGACAGGCAAGACTTATACCTGAAAATCTGTAAAAATCTCACTGGGCATGATAGCACAAACCTGTAATATCCCAGTACTTGGGAGGCTAAGACAGGAGGATCGTAGGTTTGCAGCCAGCCTCAGCAAACTTAGTAACGTCCTCAGCAATGTAGCAAGACCATGTCTCAAAACAAAGAAAGAAAGTAGACGGGAGTGGTGGCTCATGCTTGTAATCCCAGTACTTGGGAGGCTGAGACAGGAGAATCGCAGGTTCATGGCCAGCCTCAGCTACTTAGTGAGGCCCTCCACAACTTAGTGAGACCTTGTTTCAAAATAAGGAATAAAAAATAGGGCTGCGGGTATAGCTCAGAGGTAGAATGCCCCTGGGTTCTATCCTCAGTACTTCAAAATAAAAAAAAAAATAGTACAGGTGGTGTAGCTCAGAGATAGAAAAACTCTGGGTTCAATCCCCAGCATCAGAAAAATATTAAAAATATATTTATTCTTTGCAAAATTTCAGCCTGTCTAGTAGTTCTACTGGAATTAAATTCCAACTCTTTTTTTTCTCCACTTACTGGTAACAAAAGCTTTTCTTTAATTAGTTTCTATGCCTTCCCATAGTAGAACCCCATACTTAGGCTCAGCAACCAGCTTCCTGTCCTATCTGTTATAGAATGTTTCTGTTTAACAGAGTTGCTGGGAATGCCTGACCTATGACCTTTAACCCCACAGTTTCTGTGTTCCAATGTTAAGTCCCTCATTAACCAGTTTATCCTCTTGTTCTGTGCCGGGCTTGGATACCTGGGTCTCAGCTGCCAATGCTCTTGTTGGGTGTCTTGGTAGCCTTGGCGATTTTAAACATTTCATCCCTTCCAATTTCTCCATGGTCAAAGAGCTGAAGTTTACCATGGTTGTCATCAGTAACCTCTGGGTATGAAGAATCGTACCCAAAGTTTGATTTTTTGTCCTCTGCCTGTGGCAAAAAGCTCCCTGTGTCCAAGGTCACAGTCTCAGCTTTGATGCTGGAAATTATTGATGGTCCCCTGAGAGAGGTAAGTAGTGATAGGTTAAGGCCAAAGATGTATCTGGGTTCCTCCTCTTTTTCCCTTATGGAGTCTAGGCAACCGGGAAAATTCTACCTCATCTATTTCCAGCCTTCCGTATCCTTCATCTCCTTTGTTTCTCTATTAATATAGTTATTAGAGTTAATCTTCTAAATTGTAAATCACCCAAGCCTAAATTTCCCCAACCCCCACTCATGCCCAAGTTCCTTGATAGCGTCCCGTTATCTATGAATTTTTTGGCAGGATTAGGAATTGAACCCAGGGGCATTCTACGTCTGACCAACACCCTAGCCTTATTTTTCATTTTTTTAAATGTCAAAACAGGGTCTCACTTAATTGTAGAAGGCCTCACTAAGTAGCTGAGGCTGGCCATGAACCTGTGATCCTCCTGTCTCAGCCTCCCAAGTACTGGGATTACAAGTGTGTGCCACTACACCCGGCTCCATTATTCATGAATTTTTTGAAGCTCAGATGGCCTGATGCCAATGTACTTTTCCAGTTTGGGCTTCTATTTCTCCCTGATATGATCCTGTCTTATTCACATGTCTCTCAATCCTCTGACTGTGGTGTTGTCTTCGTTCATTTGGCTGCTAGAGCCAAAACCATAGACCGGGTAGCTTCAGAAACAAATGTGACTTCTCACAGTTTTAAAGTCTGGGGAGTTCAAGATCCAGGTGCCAACCCACTGTCTGGTATTTTGAGATAAAGATCTGCTTTTTGGTTCATATACCTTCATATGGTAGAAGGGGCCTGGGAGCTCTTTGAAGTCTATTCTTATAAGAATACTGACCCTATTCATTAAGAGCTCTGTCTTTATAACCTCATCACCTCCCAAAGTCACTTTTTCCAAATAGTCTCACTGCAATCTCCTACCACAGAAAGGTAGACCATTTAATTGATCTTGTCTAGAAATACATAATCATCAGGATCAACCTGGAACGAATTTGCATCCATCAAAGCCAGGGGCTCTCCTGTTCACCTTATGCCTTCCTGATATTAACTCTCTCCCAGATGAATTTACTTGCTACTTCTCCCAAGAAATCTCTTTCAACCTTCCTCAGTTTGTAATTTTCACTCCTTCATGCACAGCTAAGTTTTTTGTTGTTATTCTGTTTGGTACTGGGGACTGAACCCACTATTCTGCCTCCAAGCTATATCCCCAGCCTGTGTGTGTGTGTGTGTGTGTGTGTGGTACTAGGGTTCCTGGAAGCCCTTCTACCTCCGGGTTACACTCCCAGACCTATTTTTATATTTTTTTAAATTTGGAAACAGGGTCTCTTAAGCCAGCGCGGCTGGCTTCGAACCAGTGTGATCCTCCTGTCTCCACTTCCCAAGAGCGGGGATTACAAGTGTGCGCAACCACGCCCGGCCCCAGTCTTTTTATTTTTTAAATTTATTTTGAGATAGGGTCTTTCTAAGTTACCAAGGGTCTCACCAAGTTGCTGAGACTGGTCTTGAACCTGTGATCCTCTGGTTCTCAGCCTTCTAAGTACTGGGATTACAGGCAGGTGCTACCATGCCTGGCTGCAGTTAAGTATTTTTGAGAATGTTCTTTGTGTCAAGTACTAGACACCATGCCAGTTCTAGGAACAAGGGCAAGAACAAGACTGAATGTATCTATCTCGTGGGGAGATAGATTAATATTCAAGTAAACAAGTGACTAAGAAAATTAAAGCGTATGTAAGTGTTGAAAAAGTGAAAAACAGGGTCATAGCCAGTGGCGGCGTCTGGGTAGAATCTGCTTAAGATACAGACAATTAGAGAAGATCTCTAGGAGGAGGCTGTATTTGAATTGTGACTTAGAAAATGAGAAAGACCAAATAAATACAGGGCTAAAGGAGGAGGAATTCCATGCAAAGAGAAAAAGCACAAAGATCCAGGGTCAGGAAATAGCTTTGCAGATATGTGAACCACATTGTCCAACCGTGTGTGTGTGTGTGTGTGTGTGTGTGTGTGTGTAAAGATTAGATAAAAAATCTATGCACAGCCACAAAATTGTCAATGCCACTCTCAATACCATGTATGGGGACAGGGAGGCAGTGGGGAATGGTCAGGGGGAAGCCCACCAAGTGCTGGGTGCGTGTATGCCTCTAGATCTCTGAATTTTATTACATTGTATGATTACAATGCATCAATAAGAGAAAAATTAAAAATAAAAGAAAGGTAGGTAGGCGCCCAATCCTGTGGAACCCTGAGGCCACTTTAAATTTTATTTTAAAAGCACCGCAAACCCTTTGTAGTATTTTTAATAATGGTGTTATCAAGGTATACAAGTGACATAAAAGAACATAGTTGAAGTGCACAATTTTTTTTTTTCGGGTCTGGGGATAGAACCCAGGGGTATTTGACCTCCAAGCTATACCCCCGGCCCTATTTTTTATTCTTTATTTTGAAACTGGGTCTCACTGAGTTGCAGAGGGCCTCGCTAAGTAGCTGAGGCTGTCCGCGAACCGCGATCCTCCAGGTCTCAGCCTCCCGAATGCTGGGATTACAAGCGTGCGCCACCACACCAGGCTGAGGTGCACAATTTGATAAGGTTGGCATATCTGTACACCCATGAGATTATCATCGCGATCAAGGTAATGCACATGTTCATCATTCCGTAAAATTTGGCCCTGGGCCTTTTAATCTCCACTTAGAACACAACGTGGCTTCAATTTAAACAACCACTGATGTCTCTCTAGTCACCATAAGTTGGTGTACATTTTCTAGAATTTTACATAAATGAAATCATAAAATACCTAGTTATGTGAGTGTGTGTGGCTGGCTTATAGAATCTTCATGGGTGCCACTTACTGGGTTAAGGAAAATGTTTTCTGCATTTGCCGAGGTTGTTTTTTTTTTTTATTAAGAGTGGGCTCAGCATTTCAACAGATGTTCTTCTTTATCTTTAGAGATGTTCATTGTATCCACTGGCATTCTTGTAGCTATATAATTGGTTTGGTGTTCAGTCCATGTGAGGCCAGGGACCGTGATCTCAGGACATGGCAGCAGAGAGTGCAGAGATGGACCATCCTCACATCATGGAGGCCAGAAGCAAGCTAGAGCACAGGGCAGTGGGACCATTTATATAATCCCCAAGGCTGCATCCCCAGGAACCCCCTCCCTAGCCACACCCTAGCAGCCCCTGGGGTACTACCCACATTCCACTTCTGGGATCACAACTCTCTTGACTCACGTATATCAACCCTGAATATTAATAAATGAAGTCTTTAGGGAACATTTTATATCTGACTCTATTATCTTGGCTCGCCCCCTTCTTAATAATCAGCTCTTGATCATTTCAAATGTTAAGCTAACTTGCATTCCTGGAATAACTCCTACTTGATCATGGGTCGTTATCCCTTTTCGACATGATTTCAGCTGGATTAAATTTTCTAAGTTTTTTATCTAGAAAATTTGCATCCATCCAGTTTTGTTGTAATATTTATTTTTATTTTTTTAAATTTTTTATTGGTGCATTATATTCATATATCATCTTGGGGTAAAAAAAAAAACAAACTTGTGTGTACATACGTGTACACATCACTGATTTAACCCCTACCCAATTCCCACCCCATTCCCTCCCCGTCCCTCCCTCCCTTGCTCGGCTTAGTGGTTGACTTCGATATGTTTAAGTTTTTGTCTTGATTTAACGTCCATGTAATGCTGGCCTCCCAGGATAAGTTCGATTTCCTTTAGGAATTTGTTCAAATCTGTATTATTTCTTATGAATGTCTGGGTGATTTCACTAGGGAAGCCAGCCGAGCCCAGAAGCTCCCTCGGTTAGAAGGTTTTAAAATAGGAGCTCAGTGTTTTTAAAAATAGGTATAATGTTATGCATTCAGTATATCTATTCATTCTGGAATGAGCATTGTCACCTTCCAAGACATTTTCCCTGTCTTCTAAGCTGTAAAGTGTATTGTTATAACTTTGTCACAAGGGTCCTTTATTGTCCCTTTTGTTAGGATAAGCAGCCCAGTCATGCCAAAGATGGCACCTCTCCGGCTTCTCTTCCGGATTGTGCTGATGACCTCATAGCCAGCCAAAGGGGCCACGGGATGCCCAACAGCCAGTCCCCTGATAACACACCCACTGGGGTATGAGCCACCCAATCAGTAAACGCCCGTACTTTGTGCGATCTTCCGCTGTGAGCGGAAGCCCCTCCTTTCAGAAAATCCCCAGCTGCCTGATATAAAAGGGAGCTGGGCTGTCTTAATAAAGCTTTTGCTTGCTTGCTTGCTTATCTCTGACGGCTGGACTTGGGTCTTTCCTGCGCCGACCCCCCTTCACTGGTCCCGAAGACCCCAGACCTTCACCTTTAATATCTGTATTAAAATTATATATATATATATATATATATATATATATAATTATTTTTTTGGTGGTGGTACTGGGGATGGAACCCTGCTACCTCCTGGATACACTCCCAGACCAAATATATATATATATATATATATATATATATATATATATATATATATTTTTTTTTTTTTTTTTAACTTGGAAACAGGGTCTCTTAAGCCAGCAAAGCTGGCTTCGAACCTGCGCGATCCTCCTGTCCCCGCCTCCCAAGTGCAGGAATTGCAAGCGTGCACCACCACGCCCGTCTATCTGCATAATTTTTTATTGATGCTTCATTAGAGAGGTCTCATTTCAGTTATCTCTCGTTCCTGATATGGCCCATTTGACTCTGTCCCTCCCTCCCTCATGATGAACCTGGCCAGGCTGGCTAGAGCTTTATCAGATTTATTGATCTTTCCAAACAACCAGCTCCCAATCACATTTATTTCCTCTATCATGTTTTCTGTTTGATATATAACATTGTGTTTTGTGCTAACCTTCATTATTCCTTTGTTATTTTTACTTTAATACCTTAATTTCTAGTTTTTAATGTTTATTTATTTTGGTACTGGGCACAGAACCCAGAGGCATCCTATCTCTAAGCTACACTCCCAACCCTATTTTATTTTATTATTTTTTATTTTGAAACAAGGTCTCATTGAGTTCCTGAAGAGAGCCTCGAAACTGTGACCCTCCTGTCTCAGCCTCCCAAGTACTGGGACAACCAACATGTACTGCTATGCCAGGCTCTAGTTTTTATTTTTGTTTTCTGTTTTTTTTATTCTTTAGGAGGAAGGTAAGATCAGCGACTCCAGATCCATCTTCAAACTTCATTGTGGCTGGTAGTAAGATGCACTGTTCTGGGTCCTGCGTGCCTTCTAAGATGTCCAGTGGGCCTTTCTCGCAGGTATAGACCCAGCACACTCAACACAAGAACAGAGAGGACCCTCTGCAGGTCCCTGGAGCACTCCGCTGCTCTGTCTCTTCCTGTAATCTCTTGTCCTCGCCCCTGAGCCTTGGTTATCTTGGCTTCCTGGACTCCCTGTACTGTGTCCTCAGCTCAACAAGACCATACGCTTAACATGGCGCCCTCCTCCCTTCCTCTGGGCTTTGGGAATTCCCTTCAGGCAGGAAGCCGGGGCGATGGTAGAACTCGACTTCGCCTCCCCTTTTCCCGGAGGGTACCTGAGGACGCCTGACGTTTTGCAAGCCGTCGCTTCATCTATTTTGCAACAACTGTGTAGTTATTTCCTACGGGAGAATAAATCGAATCCCTTACACTCTATCTGAATGAGAAGTCTCAGCCCTTTGGAGAATTTTAGTTAGAGGGATGACAACTCACCACTCAGGGTTCAAAATGATCACAGAGACCTTTGTGCTGCTCCTTGGGGGACAATGAAAGTCGAAAGAAGGGGTCTTGTAGGAATGCAGGCAGGACGTGATGGGTGTGTTGGAGTGAGGCTTCTTCCGGGGCCACAAAGACAGGGAGGGTCCGGGTCCTTTTGGAGATGGAATACACAGGACTTTTCAACCACTTAGATATGGTGACGGTAGAAAGGGAGGACTCGAAGTGGCTTCCTGTTTGTTTGTTTGTTTGTTTGTTTGTTTGTTTTTAACGGGGGATCGAACCCATGGCCATTTGACCCCCAGCCCTCTTTATTTTTTATTTTTTATTTATTTTTTATTTTTTTTATTTTTTGGTGGTACTGGGGTTCCTGGAAGCCCTTCTACCTCCGGGCTACACTCCCAGACCTATTTTTGCATTTTTATTTGGAAACAGGGTCTCCTAAGCCAGCGCGCATGCGCGGCTGGCTTCGAACTTGCGCGATCCTCCTGTCTCCGCCTCCCAAGCGCGGGGATTACAAGCGTGCGCCACCACGCCCGGCAATTTTTTATTTTTATTTTTTAATTTTTTTTATTTTTGGTGGTACTGGGGGTGGAACCCAGGGGCTTTCTACCTCCGGGCTATACTCCCAGACCTATTTTATACTTTATTTGGAAACAGGGTCTCATTAAGTTGCTGAGGGCCTTACTAAGTAGCTGAGGCTGGCTTTGAACCTGCGAGGGCCTCCTGTCTCTGCCTCCCAAGTGCTGGGATTAGAAGCATGTGCTACCATGCCTGGCCTCTTTATTTTTTTTTTTTTTAAATTTTGAAACAGGGTCTTGTAAGTTGCTGAATATCTCACTAAATTGCTGAGACTAGCCTCCAGCCTGAGACCCTCCCAACTCAGCCTCCCAAATACTGGGAGTACAGGCATATACCATGATTCATGGGTTCCTGGTTATTTTGTTGTTGTTGTTGTTGTTGTTATTGTTTTATTTTATTTCTTTTAAAACAAGTAGGTTGCCGGGCGTGGTGGCGCACGCTCGTGAGCCCCGCACTTGGGAGGCTGAGACAGGAGGATCGCACAGGTTCGAAGCCAGCCTCAGCTACTTAGTGAGGCTCTCAGCAACTTAGTGAGACCCTGTTTCCAAATAAAATATAAAATGGGTCTGGGAGTATAGCCCGGAGGTAGAAAGCCCCTGGGTTCCACCCCCAGTACCACCAAAAAATAAAATAAAATAAAAAATAAAATAAAACAGGTAGGTGGAGAAAAAAAATTGAGGAGAGTGGCATGGTGGACAGGCAGAGGTCTAAAATTACTATATGGAAGTAAGCTTGACGTGTCTTTTTAATCATTCAGATGGCTCTGGTCAAACAAGGGAGTGAACTATTAGAATTTGGAGCTCCCAAAAGGGTCAGAGCTGGAGATTAAAAAAAAAAAAAAAAAAAAGATGAGTCATGAACTCAGTCTTGTCCAGAGCTCTGGGATCGGAAGAGATCATTACGGTGGAGAAGGTAGAGAGAGGAGGAAAAAGAGGATCCAGGCTGCGTCCGAGGGTCCTTTGGTATCTAGAGGTCAGACAGCAGAAAAAACTGGAAAGGAGATGGAGAAGACCTTCCTACCAGATTGTTAAGTCCTTTGAGCACGTGCTGCTCTGAATTATAACGAGCTGTTCAGCCACCTGTCGCTCTATATGCCCAGGAACCCTCCAGGTCTTGTTCAGCATCACTTTGTCAAACACAGTAACCCAGACCCTACAGCGACATTTGAATAAATGAATGAAGCCGGGCGTGGTGGCGCACGCTTGTAATCCCCGCGCTTGGGAGGCTGAGACAGGAGGATCGCGCAGGTTCAAAGCCAGCCCCAGCTACTTAGTGAGGCTCTCAGCAACTTAGTGAGACCCTGTTTCCAAATAAAATAGGTCTGGGAGTATAGCTCGGAGGTAGAAAGCCTCTGGGTTCCACCCCAGTACCACAAAAAATAAATAAATAAATAAATAAATAAATAAATGAATGAATGAAGACTGAGGGGTTTAAGAGATTATTGGGGTCAAGTCCAATAAGACAGAGGAGACAACTCTGGCAAAATTAGAGTCAGAAAAGAAAGAAAAAGTAATGGTCCAGATGCAATCTCCTGGGGGGTGGGCGCCCATTTTCAGATCGAAGAACTCAAAGTTGCCGGGCGTGGTGGCGCACACTTGTATTTTCAGTACTTGGGAGGCTGAGACAGGAGGATCCGGGTTCGCGGCCAGCCTCAGCTACTTCGTGAGGTCCTCTGCAGCTTAGTGAGACCCTGTTTCAAAATAAAGAATAAAAAAAAAATCGAGCTGGGGATGTAGCTCAGAGGTGATATGCCCCTGGGTACAATCTTCAATACCGCAGAAAGAAAGAAAGAAAGAAAGAAAGAAAGAAAGAAAGAAAGAAAGAAAGAAAGAAAGAAAGGAAGGAAGGAAGGAAGGAAGGAAGGAAGGAAGGAAGGAAGGAAGGAAAGAAATAGGAAAAGAAAAAGAAAAAGAAAAACTCAAAACCCCCATAGAAGGGTGTAGCGTCCTGTCCATACAGGCAGTGAACGCTGCCCGGAGCCCGCTGCTTGACTCTCCGGTACAGCACCCGTTAGAAGACAAAACAACTGTCTCCCTCTGTTGATATTTCTATTCTTTGGAGCTTCGGTCTGTTTTCTTTTCTTTTCTTTTCTTTTTTTTTTTTTTTGAGCAGATCAAAGTACGTCTTGTGAAACGTTTTGGCCCCGGATTAGAATTTAAGATGCACCCAGGGGAAATGCAGACATTAATAAAAAAAAAATACACATATGTGGATGTATATATTTTTGACCCTTTTGAACGGGGGAGCTGCCGCTGGGGTCAAAAGAGGCCAGGTGTGTCCTGGGAGCCACTCTCATCTCCAGAGACATAAAGATGTCTTTCTTAAGAAGGAATGGGGCTGGGGGTTAGTGATGGGCTCTGAGTCTACCCCCTGCTCTGCTGGGAGCCAAGCCTCCCTCT
>NC_137802.1:11012769-11037769 GCF_963383645.1 Muscardinus avellanarius | reverse complement strand
CCGGTTCCCTCTGCCCTCAGCCCATGATCGATCACCTCCTCACAGAGGCGACTCCCACCATCCTAGGAAAAGTTCTACATATGTTTCTTTGGTCATCATCAGATGCCCCCAGTCCTTGGTAATGTGGGCTCTATGACCACAGGAACCTAACTTTTCATGACCACTTCTGTGTCTGCCCGAAGAGTGTCTAGACGTGGCGGGTGTCCCATAAGTATCTGCTGATGAGTTGCAGCTGCCATAGACGGGGTGAGAGTAACATTCTGTGCACATTGGAGATGGGTCTTGAAGGATGGGAGGGTTTTGACAGATAGACACGTGGGATGAGGAGGGCAGGCAATTTGTCTCTGAATTTACCCCCACCCCTGCACAAACTTAAAAGCTTGTAAACAGAAACCTCCTTAATGGCCTTATTTTACGAGTAAACCAGAATGCTGGCCATCAGAGAGTTCTTAATATCTGACCTGAAAACTTCTTCTTTTGTTCACCAAGTTCTTTATCGCCCATCCCATCCAGTAGAAATATTATATAAAATTCTACTCATGCTCCTTTTCTGTAATTTTTTTTTTTTTGCAGTACTGGGGATGGAACCCAGGGGCATTCTACCTCTGAGCTACACTCCCAGGCCTATTTTTTTATTCTTTCTTTTGAAACAGGGTCTCACTGAGTTGCAAAGGGCCTCAGTAAGTAGCTGAGGCTGTCCGTGAATCATGATACTCCTATCTCAGCCTCCCGAATGCTGGGATTAAGCATGTGCCACCAGGCCTGGCTCTTTTTTGTAAATCTTGTGTGTGTGTGTGTGTGTGTGTGTGTGTGTGTGTGTGTGTTAGTGGGGATTAAACCTAGAGGCATTCTACCTCTGAGCTACATCCCCCAGCCCCATTTTATTATTTTGTTTGTTTGATTTTGTTTTTGCGGTACTGGGGATGGAACCCAGGGGCATTATACCTCCGAGCTACACCCCCAGAATAAAAAAAATATTTTTTTTTTATTCTTTATTTTGAAACTGGGTCTCACTGAGTTGCAAAGGGCCTCACTAAGTAGCTGAGGCTGTCCGCGATCCCGGATCCTCCTGTCTCAGCCTCCCAAATGCTGGGATTACAAGTGTGCGCCATAATGCCAGGCTTATTTTATTCTTTTTATTCAGGAACATGGTCTCACTAAGTGGCTGAGGACCTCACTAAGTTGCTGAGGCTGACCTCGAACCTGCAATCCTCCCCCTGTCTGAGCCTCCCAAATACTGGGATTACAGGCATGAGCCACCACACCTGAATCTTTTTGTTTTTAATAGATCCTTACATTTGGAAAAGCGACCTTTGCAAGTGAAAAGCAATGATGCTCATATGTTCATGAAAAGAGCTAAGATACTGGGAGGCATGAACCATTCTACAGTCCATGGGTGGCTTTGGGTTTGTGTCTGAGACTTTTTTTGAGTTTTCAAATGGATGAGTTAAAGGGCTTTGGGGAGCACCACTTCCCAAGATAAGGTGTTGGTAATCATCTTGGCCTGGATCTTAAGGGCACAGGTTCTGATCTAATGCGAACCAGTGCAGATATCCATTCAGCAAAGATCTAAAGACAGCGCCCAGGGACCAGACTTTGTATCTGGTGCCGACTCATCCCCACAGCATGACAGAGACATGGTGCCATGCATGGGGCAGATGGAGTGAGTCCGAGTTCTTTGGCATTGGTACATGTAGAACGGGGCTAGTCCTGAAACAGAGCAAGAAGGTTTCCAAAGAAGGCTCAACAGCCTGGCCTTTCCCAGGGTCCAAGAGCATCCCCTCCTCCCCGTTCCCCAGAACCAGACTCCTGAGATCCTGCTGATGGATGAGGCTCGGTCTACACCTCTCACTGTGGAGACCACATAAATTCAAGTTCAAAAGCAGGACAGAAGCTAAGAGGAGGGGGCCGACTTTGAAGTTTAGAGCCTTAGGTTGAAGGGAATTCTCTTGGCCGGGTTACAAAGGGAGTGATATGCCATCATAAAGAGAGTAGCTTTAGATTTTTTCACTTTATCTTCAAAACAAAAAGATTAGGGACCCGATTCTGGTTGAGATGGCTAAGCGGGTGCCTGTATAATTGAATTTCATGCTCATTATTTTCCTCTGAAGTGGTGTACACAAGCAGTCATTGGAAAGCAGGTTTGACAAAGACTCTGGGGCCAAGGCCCTGCTGAACTTTACAATGTTCCCAGTTCTTTACAATTTCCAAGTTCTCATGGTCTTCTTCACGATGGCTGCATCATGGGAGCCCGGCTAGGCTGATAGAGACTGCAGCCAGGCAGCTCCGAGATTAGCTTCTCTTCCATCAGCAAACTTTTTCTTTTTCTTCCTTCCTTCCTTCCTTCCTTCCTTCCTTCCTTCCTTCCTTCCTTCCTTCCTTCTTTCCTCCTCCTCCTCCTCTTCTTCTTCCCCTTCCCCTTCCTCCTCCTCCTCCTCCTCCTCCTCTTCTCCTCCTCCTCCTCCTCCTCCTCCTCCTCCTCCTCCTCCTCCTCCTCCTCCTCCTTCTTCTTCTTCTTCTTCTTCTTCTTCTTCTTCTTCTTCTTCTTCCTCTTCTCCTCCTTCCCTTCCTTCCTTCTTTCCTCCTCCTCCTCCTCCTCCTCCTCCTCCTCCTCCTCCTCCTCCTCCTCCTCCTCCTCCTCCTCTTCTTCTTCTTCTTCTTCTTCTTCTTCTTCTTCTTCTTCTTCTTCCTCTTCTCCTCCTTCCCTTCCTTCCTTCCTTCCTTCCCCTCCTCCTCCTCCTCCTCCTCCTCCTCCTCCTCCTCCTCCTTCTTCTTCTCCTTTTTTTCTTTCTCTCTTTCTCTCTTTCTTTTTACACAAGATTAGACATGGTCCAAGGGATCCCGTAGGTTACATTGCATGGGAAATTCGTTGCATCTCATAGTTGAGATGTGTCGGAGTTCAAAGTAAGACGATGGCACCAAATTTTGCTCTGCTACTACAGTGGGGAATATATGTCATTATACACTTGTTCAAACCTGCACAGCGCCAAGAGTCAGTCCTAATATTAACTATGGGCAATAGCGATGTGTCTATTGTACGCAGCACACTGCTCTGATGTGGGATGGTAGTAAGAATGGAGACCATGCAGATATGTAGGCGAAGGGGTGCCTTTGAGATTTCTGCACCTTTATTTCAATTTCACTTTGAACCTAATGGGTGTTCTAAAAAACTAAGTCTTTGGAACAGAACATTATCTAACTGTCTCCTTTCTCAAGCATCCTGTTTTCTCTTTCCACCTCCCTCTCACCACCCCCTTTCACTATTATTTTGTGTGTGTGTGTATGTTTGTGTGTGTGTGGTACTGAGAATTGAACCCAGAGGTCTTCTATCTCTGAACCGATTTTATTTCTTATTTGGAAACAGGTTCCCGCTAGGTTGATGAGCACCTCACTACTTGCTGAGGCTGTCCTCGAACTTGCTGTCCTCGATCTTCCTGTCTCAGCCTCCTAAGTACTAGGATTACAGGCATGTGCCACCACGCCTGGCTTCTGTTTCCACTATTTTAATTGGTGTCTCTCATCGTTGACCACGAGTCCTTTTAGTTTCCTGTTTTCTCTCTAGCTTCCACATATTAAAAAAATAATACCTCTGACCCTTGATTTTCCGAGACTGGCTAATCTCACTTAGCCTAATGTCTTCTAGTTCCATCTATTTTCTGGTTAACGACATCATTTTGTTCTTCATTGTGGCTGAGTAAAAAGTTCATTGTGGGTACACCAAGAGATGTTGTGTGCATATATGAAAATATCACTTTGAGTCTCACTATGTTGTATAATTACAGTGCACCAATGGAATTCTGAAAAAAATAAATTTTTTTTGCAGTACTGGGAATGGAACCCAGGTGCATTCTAACCTCTGAGCTACACCCCCAGCCCTATTTTTTTTTTTTATTCTTTATTTTGAAACCGGATTTCACTGAGTTGCAGAGGGCCTCACTAAGTAGCTGAGGCTGTCCCTGAATCGTGATCCTCCGGTCTCAGCCTCCCAAATGCTGGGATTACAATGAACAAAATAATTTTTAAAGGAAAGTAAAAAGAAAATAGTTAAGTCTTTTGAAAAAGAGAATATAACAAAGCCACCATTGTGATAAAAGTGAAAGAGGTGGTCTTCAGGGTCTTCACGGTGGGCACTTTTTTCTGTGCTTCTCAAAATTTAATTTTTAAAAAAGGCACCTTAGCAGCTGGATGTGGTGGCACACGCTCGTAATGCCAGCATTCGGGAGGCTGAGACCGGAGGATCGCGGTTCGGGGACAGCCTCAGCTACTTAGTGAGGCCCTTTGCAACTCAGCGAGACCTTGTTTCAAGATAAAGAATAAAAAATAGGGCTGGGAATGTTGCTCAGAGATAGAATGCCCCTGGGTTCCATCCCCAGTACCGCAAAAAACTTTTTAAAAAATAGGGCTGGAGTGTTGCTCATAGGTAGAATATCCCTCTGCCCCTGGGTTCCATCCACAGTAACACACACACACACACACACACACACACACACACACACACACACACAAAAGGTGCCTAGCTGCGTGCATTGGCACACTCCTGTAATCTAAGTACTTGGGAAGCTGATGCAGGAGGATTCGCAGGTTCGAGGACAGCCTCAACAACTTAATGAGACCCTCTGAAACTTAGCAAGACTCTTAACTTAGCAAGGCCATTAGCAACTTAGTTAAGACCCTGTTTTTTATTTTTGTGGTACTGGGGTTCCTGGAAACCCTTCTTCCTCCAGGCTACACTCCCAGACCTATTTTATACATACATATATATATATATATATATATATATATATATATATATATATATATATTTTTTTTTTTTTTAATTTGGAAACAGGGTCTCTTAAAGCCAGCGAGGCTGGCTTCGAACCTGCGCAATCCTCCTGTCTCTGCCTCCCAAGCGCGGGGATTATAGCGTGTGTAACCACACTCGGCTAAGACCCTGTTTTGAAATAAAAAGGTTGGGGTTTGGAGATAGAATGTCCCAGGTGCAATCTCTAGCACCAAAACAAAACAAAACAAAACAACCAACCCCCTAAAAGTCAATAATGAAATGCAAATTTAAAAAAAAATGCCTGCAGGAAAGATACAAGAATCAGTTGGGGAACACTCTAGCTCCTTAGAAATATCCACTATAGAGCTGGGCATGGCCGTGCACGCTGAGACAGGAGGATCTCAGGTTTTCAGCCAGCCTCAGCTACTTAGTGAGGCCCTCCGCCACTTAGTGAGACCCTGCTTCCAAATAAAGAATAAAAAATAGGGCTGGGTTGGGAGGCTGAGACAGGAGGATCATGGTTCTAGGACAGCCCCAGCCACTACTTAGTGAGGTCCTATGCAACTTAGTGAGACCCTGTTAAAAAAAAAAGAATAAAATCTAGGGCTGGGGGATCATGCTTGGAGGTAGAATGCCATTGGGTTTTATCCCCAGTACTCCAAAAAAGAGGGGGGCTGGGGATGTGTCATGGAGGTAGAATGCCTCTGGGTTCAATCCCTAGTACCACACAAGAAAGAAAGAAAGAAAGAAAGAAAGAAAGAAAGAAAGAAAGAAAGAAAGAAAGAAAGGGAGAAAGGGAGAAAGGAAGAAAGAAAGAAGAAATAAAAGGAAAGAAAAGAAAAAAAAGAAATGACCACTGTATAAATTAAAGCTTGATCTGAAATAAACATGGTCTGTTGATTCTAGGGCACAGGACCTTCTCTGAGGCTGAGAGTCAAGAAGCTTCATATGATATTCAAAATCAATTTGGAGACAACAGTCACATGGTCATCTTTCCTTGCTTGTGGACCTTGTGGGTTGACTACAGGATACTGTCTTCTGTGGGACAGAAGAATGAAGGGACCTAACATTTCTTGCATACCTAGGATACGCAGGCACCTCTACGAAGCTTCCCCAAGCATCTCAAAACTTCTGCAGGGAAGGAACGGGTGTCATCTGTTTCTACTCTTCCTCTCTTTCTTTTCCCACCCCAATAAACACTATATTTTTTGTCTATAACCTGTTCAACAAGATGGGACCAAGAATCACAAGCATAGTTTTTTCAGTAAAGTTAAACTCCCCATGAGCTTCCTAAATAATTTCCTGTTTATGTGCTTACCTTGGCCTGGGTTGGGTATGCATGGGTCACGCCCAAACCCCATCTCTGCAGCAGAAAGACTTGTAGGGCTGTCATAAAGGCTAAGCTACCTGCCCAAGTTCATGCTGCAGGTGAGACCTCGAAGCCTGCTTCAGGTCAGGATAACTCCAGCATTTATACATAAAATCTTAAAAAAAAAAGACTCTGAAAAAAAGTACTTCAAATTAGTGGATTTCAAGTGAATTCTGCATAGAAAGAAAATGGGAGGAAGGGCAATCACTTTCTCCTCTAAATTCTACTCAAGGTTTGCTATCCCCAGCCCTTCAAGTGGGGACCAGGAGTCTTGGTGATATTTTTGTTTTAGCCTGTCTCTGCTGGCAAAACTCCTTATTATCCCTTCCCACAGCCCTCTCAGTGCAGAGTATGGAATTCAAGCAGGGATAGGGAGGCACAAGAGAACGAGGAAACATCTTACAGTGTCCAGAGAACTCTCAGGAATCCCAACCAAACAAAATTATTATGTTTAATGTAAAAATTGAACTTAAAATAATTCTGCTCTGTGTTTAATAACAACAGGTATGGCTAAACTAAGCCAAGTCAGCTTGGTTCTCCCAGCCAGGCAGCCTGGCTTCTCTTAGCAAAAAAGAAGAAGAAAAGATAAAAGGAATGAGAGTCTTCAGAGGTTAATAGAATCTATCACCTCCGAAAGAATGCAAACTGTATAAATACTCAGGTTTTAAAATAAAATCCCCCCAAAGCCAGCGTTGCAAAACGAGGTCACGTGGTCTGGCAGGGCCCTCTGGTTTGTCTTTCTGTGAGTGGCAGTGCGTCTTGTGACCAGAACACCCGTGACATATAGACACAGCCTTTGCCTCGCTAGTATATATCGAAGCCGGGAAAACAGAACTCCCATAGCTCAAGTTTATAGAAATACGTGACAGTGTTTGAAGTAGCTTAGCCGAGACTAAAACAGTCTGACATCACGGCCTTGGGGAGGATGATGGAAAATTCTTAATTTCTTTGGAAAATTAAAAAAAAAAATTAAAAAAAAGCAAATTCTTTTCAGGTATTCCAGCGGCCACCCAAGCGCAGCTCTGGGGTGGCTGTTCTTTTCTGATTTTAGAAAATCATATGGAAGTAGAGACTGTACACTGAATTTCTATGCATCTAACTGCTGGGTGATCCCCACTCCCCCACTTCCTCCCATTCCCTTTTCTCCTCTGTCTGGCTCTGCCACCCCAGGGACCGGCCACATCCCTCCCCAATGAATTGCATTGCTTGGATTTCTATTACCCATTTCTTCCTAGTTTTTGCATATTAGGGAAAGTATCTGATTTTTTTGTTTTGTTTTCTGTGATATTTCTCTGTGTATGCCGCATTGCAAGTTCTGATCCCACTCTTTTAAGGCCCCGGCACCAGCCTGGCCACCCAGTAGACTCTAATCCCGGCCACGCTGGCTCCAGTACTGGCCTTGCCTCATGGCAGGCTCCATCTTGGCCTTGGAGGCCCCAGCACCGGTCTTGCCTTAAGGCAAGCTCCTATCCCAGCCTCGTTGGCTCCAGCTATGGCCTCACCACATGGCAGGCACCGATTCCGGCCTTGGAGGCCCTAGCACCGGCCTTGCCTCATGGCAGGCCCAGATCCCAACCTCACTGGCCCTAGCACTGGCCTTACCCTTCAGCTGGCTCCGATCCTGTTCTCGGAGGCCCAAGCACCGGGCCTGCCTCACGGCAGACTTCGATCCCGGACTCACTGGCCCTGGCAACGGCCTCACCCCTTGGCAGGCTCCAATCCCGGCTCAGAGGCCCTAGCACCGGCCTTGCCTCATGGCTGGTTCTGATCCTGGCCTCACTGGAACCAACACAGGCCTCACCCCTTGGCAGGCTCTGATCCCTGCCTCGGAGGCCCCATTACCGGCCTTGCCTCATGACAGGCTCTGATCCTGGCCTCGTTGGCCCCTGCACTGGCCTAGCCACCTGGCAGGTTCCTATCCTGGCCTCAGAGGCCCTGGCACCGGTCTTACTGTGCATCGGGCTCTGGTCTCTGTAACTATGAGGAGGTCATCTACAGATGTTCCCTTTTTTCTGCATTATTATTATTATTATTATTATTATTATTATTATTATTTGTAGTACTAGGGTTCCTGGATACCCTTCTACCTCTGGGCTACACTCCCAGAGACCTATTTTTTAATTTTTTATTTTTTTAATTGGTGCATTGTAATCATATATCACATTGAAATACAAGACTTGAGAGGATATACAAGCACACATCATCCAATTAGCCCTCATCCAGTCCCCATCCCATTCCCTCCTTCTCCCTCAATCCCATGCTTGTTTGGTGATTAACTTTGATACATTTGTTTATGTACCTCCTGTGTTTTAAAGAGGCTCCATCCTCCCCTATTCCATACCCTCTGATTGGTCACCTTAGTTGCTTTACTATAGGGCCCTTTCTATAGCTCAACCTCTTCCTGTTGCCCCTTTCCTCCTAGTTTTTGCTGATTAGGG
This sequence comes from Muscardinus avellanarius, assembly GCF_963383645.1. NCBI lineage: Eukaryota > Metazoa > Chordata > Mammalia > Rodentia > Gliridae > Muscardinus > Muscardinus avellanarius. The sequence goes on along the minus strand of NC_137802.1, from coordinate 11,029,197 downwards.
GAAGCATCTGATTTTTATTTTCTGTGATATTTCTCTGTGCATGCTGCATTTCAAGTACCGATCCCACTGTTGACAGCCCCAGTAGTGGCCTGGCTACCTGATGGACTGATCCAGACCTTGCTGGCTCAAGCAGTGGCCTTGCCTTATGGGAGGCCCCAATTCTGGTCTCGCTGGCCCCGACACCAGCCTAACCACTCAGCTGGCTCCCATCCCAGCCTCGGAGGCCCCAGTAGCAGACTTGCCTCATGGCAGGCTCCGATGCTGGCCACTGGCCCTGGCATTGGCCTAACCCCTTGGCAGGCTCTGATCCCAGCCTCGGAGGCCCCAGTAGCGGCCCTGCCTCCTGTCAGGCTCTGATGCCGGTCTCGGAGGCCCCAGCACTGGCCTTGCCTCACAGTGAGCTCCAATCCCGGCCTTGCTGGCCCCGGCACCGGCCTAACCCCTCGGCAGGCTTCGATCCCTGCCTTGGAGGCCCCAGCACCAGCCTTGCCTCACGGCAGGCTCGATGCCGGCCATTGGCCCCAGCACTGGCCTAACACCTCAGCAGGCTCTTATCCCGGCCTCGGAGGCCCCAGAACCGGCCTTGCCTCACGGATGCCGGCCTCGCTGGCCCTGGCACCGGCCTAACACCTCGGCAGGCTCTGATCCCAGAATCGGAGGCCCCAGTAGCGGCCTTGCCTCATGGCAGGCTTCGATGCCGGCCATTGGCCCCGGCACCAGCCTAACCCCTCGGCAGGCTCTTATCCTGGCCTCGGAGGCCCCAGCTCTGGCCTTGCCTCATGGCAGGCTCCAATGCTGGCCGCTGGCCCTGGCATTGGCCTAACCCCTTGGCAGGCTCCGATCCCAGCCTCGGAGGCCCCAGTAGCAGCCTTGCCTCACAGCAGGCTCCGTTGCCGGCCATTGGCCCCGGCACTGGCCTAAACACTTGGCAGGCTCTTATCCTGGCCTCGGAGGCCCCAGCACCGGCCTTGCCTCATGGCAGGCTCTGGTGCCAGCCTCACTGGCCCCAGCACTGGTCTAACCCCTCGGCAGGATTCGATCCTGGCCTCAGAGGCCGCAGTAGCGGCCTTGCCTCACAGAAGGCTCCGATGCCGGCCTCACTGGCCCTAGCACCGGCCTAACCCCTTGGCAGGCTCTTATCCCAGCCTTGGAGGGCCCAGCACCGGTCTAACCCCTCGGCAGGATCCGATCCTGGCCTCGGAGGCCTCAGTAGCGGCCTTGCCTCACAGAAGGCTCTGATGCCAGCCATTGGCCCCGGCATTGGCCTAACCCCTTGGCAGGCTCCGATCCCAGCCTCGGAGGCCCCAGTAGCAGCCTTGCCTCACGGAAGGCTCCAATGCCAGCCGCTGGCCCCGGCACCAGCCTAACCCTTTGGCAGGCTCCAATCCAGGCCTCAGAGGCCCCAGCTCCGGCCTTTCCTCACGGTGAGCTCTGATCCTGGCCACACTGGCCCTGACACCGGCCTAACCCCTTGCCATGCTCCGATCCCGGCTTTGAAGGCCCCAGCACTGGCCTTGCCTCACGGCAGGCTCCGATCCCAGCCTCACTGGCCCCAGCATCGTCCTAACCCCTCAGCAGGCTCCGATCTCAGCCTCGGAGGCCCCAGTAGTGGCCTTGCCTCATGGCAGGCTCCGATGTCAGCCATTGGCCCCAGCACCGGCCTAACCCCTTGGCAGGCTCCGATCCTGGCTTCGAAGGCCCCAGCACCAGCCTTGCCTCACGGAAGGCTCCAATCCCAGCTTTGCTGTGTCCATCGCCGGCCTCACCCCTCGGCAGGCTCTAATCTGAGCACCCTCTTCGCCCAACTCTTTGTCCCACGTTCTTGAGGGTGCGTGGTGGTGGTAGCATTCTGCCTCTGGGGTTATTATTTCAAAGGTCCCAGGTGTCATGCATCAGATCTCTGCCTCCCCTGAGTACTGGCCACTGCCATTGCCACTGCCTCCACCATTTCAAATCTTTCCCAAGCTCTTTTTCCATTCTGAATGCTGTCCAGTGTTCCTAAGCATGCGTGATGGTAGCATTCGACATTTGGTGTAATTTCTCCAAAATAAGGTTGGTAGGATCCGATTTCTGCTTCTCCTGAACACAAGTCTCCACCACCATCGTGGAGACCACTTTCAATACTGCCTTTCTCCTTGGTCTCCGCTAAACTCTCTCCTTACAGGTGATGTCCAAGATTCTTAACAATATAGAGAAACAGCAGACCTTCACGGGGAATTTTTCCATAAGTTCCAGTGCATTTGGATAAGTTTTGTCTGCATCTCCAGTATCCTGGCATCCGCAACGCCTTCTTAACCCCTCTCTGATATTTTTCTTTTTTATTTTTCTTTTCTTTTTTTTTTTTCTCAATAAGAGAAGACAGTATGTGTGGTTTGAGGAGGTAGTGGTATCAGACACTCAGCGCTGTGACCCGGCCCGGTTTCCCCATGGGTCCAGCGTGCTCCGCACTACTCTGCGTGGGGCCTAGAATCCCGCAACCCGGGCCCCGGCTGGCATACCCCGCACGACCCCCTCCCGGGACCCAGGGCACTGGGCCCGGTTTCTCCAGGGGTCTGGCGTGCTATGCTATGCGCGGTCCGGCCCGGGGCCCAGAGTCCCGTGATCCGGGCCCTGGCTCAGACCTATTTTTTTTAAATATATTTTTATTTTGAAGCAGGGTCTCTTAAGCCAGTGAGGCTGGCCTTGAACCTGGGCAATCCTCCTGTCTCCACCTCCCAAGCATGGGGATTACAAGCGTGCGCCACCTCGCCCGGAGTTCTTCAAATTTTTTTTTTTTTTTTAATATGAGAGAGCAGTATATGTCTTTTGCGAAAGCTATGACCCCAAATACCTAGTGTCAATAAATTTTGTCTTCCCTCCAAAGGCAGAGGTCCACAGCTTCACTTCAGAGAGCAGGCTCTGCTGCTCCACATGCACTCTGGCCTCCCGCTCTGTGTAGAGGAGCCTGGTGGCCATGAGGGCTGATGACTCCCAAAACATGCAGCATGGCGCCCCATCCCAACTACACGGGACTCCCTCTGAAACTCCCCAAACACTTTTAGCACTTAACATCTTGTCCAGAATTCCCAAGCATGTGTTGCAGGAGATCCTGGGATGCGCGGCTGGGCTTTCCGACCATGCGCTGAGCTCCTAGGATGCAACGCACCTCCATGCTACACCCTCAGCCCTATTTTTTGGTCTATTATTATTATTTTTTTTTTGGTGGTACTGGAGTTCCTGGAAGCCCTTCTACCTCCAGGCTACACTCCCAGACCTATTTTATACTTTTTATTTGGAAACAGGGTCTCTTAAGCCAGTGAGACTGGCTCCCAACCTGCGCGATCCTCCTGTCTCCGCCTCCCAAGTGCGGGGATTACAAGGGTGCGCCACCACGCCCGGCTTAGTCTCTCTATTTTTGAAACAGGGTCTCACTGAATTGCGAAGGGCCTCACTAAGTAGCTGAGGCTGTCTGTCCACAAACCTCAATCCTCTAGTCTCAGCCTCCCGAATGCTGGGATTACAAGCATGCGCCTCCACGCCTGGTCCTCTAGAATTTTGAAAGTGGACTTAAACACATACAGCTGCCCCTCAGCATGGAGGGAGATGGGCCTTTATTTCCAGGATCCCCCAAACCCACAGATGCTTAAATCTTTTATGTAACATATATTACCAAATAGGATATAAATGCCACAAAAATAGATGGTGCATGGTATTGTTTAGAGAAAAATGAAATAACAGCCCTGAACCTGTTCAGTACAGGTACAACTTAAAAAATATATACTTTTAATCCACAGTTGGCTGATTCCACAGATATCAAAGTGCTGTAGGTAAAGCCAATCATGCTAAGAATATTCTGGGTCCCAAGAAGAAGAGAACCCAAACCACAAAACACTGCCAGCGGGTTTGGTAGGACTTTTTCCCCTCTCTCTTCTAAGACTCAGATCTTGTGTTTAGTTCAACCCCAGCCTATAGTCACCGTCATGCCCCTAAATTGGATTTTGATTGCCGTGGTATTTAGCAAGCTGGTTGGTGAGAAGCCAAAGTCCAAGCTTTCATTCAAATTGAAGTGGAGCCTGTAAATGTTTTCATTATATTGTAGACACACAGATTTTAAAAACATGTGTTTGGGTCTAAGAGAAGAGAGAGGAGAGATGCTCATTAAAATCTGCTGGGGGAAAAAAATATCTTTGTAAATACGAGCTGCGATGACAGCCTATTGGTGTCACCCTTGCAGAGAAGGGACAGTCCTGATGGTTCCTTTCATAGTGAACCATCGGCATCTGTTCTCTCTTCATCCCGTGGTCCCCGCTGGAGTTCAGACCCTTGACCCCTTACTTGTCTGACAAAGCAGCCTCCTGGCTTCTTCAGCCGGCCTCCTACCATGGACCACCAATCCATGTTGTCTCGTGCAACCAGCCACCTGGGCAGAAGGATGAACCTCGTTTTGGAATTTAGCTTAGGCCTCATGAACAGCAATTTAAAATCTCCAACCACATATTTTTTTGGGGGAGGGGGACAAGCTAAGGGGTTTGCTATTAACAGAGAAGGGGCCAAGTATGGTGGTTGTACACATCTATGATCCCAGGACTTGGGAGGCTCAGAAGGTTCGAGGCCAGCCTCAGCAACATAGTGAGACACTAAGGAACCGAGTGAGACCTTGTCCCCAAATGAGAAATAAAAATGGGATGGGGCCGGGCGTGGTGGTGCACGCTCGTAATCCCAGCATTTGGGAGGCTGAGACAGGAGGATCCAGGTTTGCAGACAGCCTCAGCTACTTAGTGAGGCCCTTTGTAACTCAACTCAGTGAGACCCGGTTTCAAATCAGAGAATAAAAGCCAGGTGTGGTGGTGCATGCTTGTAATCCCAGCATTTGGAAGGCTGAGACCAGAGGATCACGGTTTGCGGACAGCTTTAGCTACTTAGGCCTTTGCAACTCAGACCCTGTTTCAAAAAACAAAGAATAAAAAAAAAAAATAGGGCAGGGGGTGTAGCTCGGAGGTAGAATGCCCCTGGGCTCCATCTCCAGACCTGCAACAAAACAAAACAAAACAAAACAAAAAATAAGAAATAGGCCTGGGGATATAGCTCAGAGGTAGAATGCCCCTGGGTTCTATCCCTAGTACTGCAAAAAAAAATTTTTTTTAAAGATGGGGGTAGGTAGGTGTATTCATTTCGAGTCACACCCCTCTCATGCCACTTTGGCATGGGGCTGTACTTCTATTTTCTGTATTTCTATCTTTCTAATAAACTTCTTTAAATCTTAAAAAGATAAATAAATAAAAAATAAAAAGATGGGGGTATAGCTCAGAGGTAGAATGGGTCCAATCCCCAGGACCAAGATGAATCCAAACAGGACTTGTGCTAGGGAACCTGTTAGTCTTCAGAGATACCGCATAAAAAAAGGAAGGAAAGGATTAGGAAAGAAATTCCCTGTTCTGTGCAACATTGAGACAATACTCACTCCATTGTGAGAAGCTTGGTCAGCAAGATAAGAAGCAGGGAAGGAAGTTTGTCTGTCCTCTACCAGTATTGGGAATGGCCTAGGAAGATTTGAGAAAGCTCTGATTATTAATAGATATATGTCAGAAATAATTGTGTCAAAATGGCAGACCTGGAGAGAGAAAGGCTTGGCTTTGTTCAGGAAGCAAACAGCTACTGAAACTTAGATTGACTTAGCTCAAAGTAATTAGCAAGTCAATAGGAGAGGGGAGCTAGGGCTTCCTCTTTCTAAAGACAGATCTACATGATAGTCTAGGGAGGAATTGGAGGAGCAGGGGGTTGACCTTTGGCCTTCATGAAAGGAGACACCTTGCCAAAGCTTGCTGGGGAAGGTACCTTACAGGGACCTTTACTATGTCAGAATTACGTAAACAAGATGGAGGTCATGGGTATAAAAAGTCCGGTCCACGTGCTGTATCTTTGGGGTGGTGAATTGGCTCAAACACACCCCCATGCTGTTACTATCTTCTGTATTTCTATCTTTTTAATAAACTTCTTTAAATCTACAACAAGAGTCCGGGCTAAAGTGTATCGACCCTTAGCTCAGGACAAGAACCCGCGGTTTTTCGGTTTTTCTGTTCTTTGGGTTTTGTTGTGGTTTGAGGGAAATTGTGTCCGGGACCCTAACAGGGGTCCCTGCGGATAGTTTCCCCACAACCATAACATTCCCACCGCAACATCTCCCACCGTAACATGTCCTGCTGTCAGAGCTCCACTAAGCTTCAAGGAGTCAGTCACGCCCAAGGAAGACGCAGGCCAAGCGCACGAGTGCCGCAGGCTGTGCCGGGGATGAGATGGAGTGGCCGAGGACTTGCCACAGGGGAGGGAGTCTGACTTATCCAGAAGGTTTGAGATTGCTCAGTTTCAGCCTTAGAAAAAACCTTTCACTATTTTTCTCCCCGAAGAAACCGGACATGTGGATTTTTACGTGCAATTTTATAATTTTTGCACGCAAAGCCATGCACTGGATTTGGCCAAGCTAGTGATTTCTGACTCAGTCTGTACTCTTATCTGAGAGTTTATGTGTGTTCTTGGGAAGCAGCGGTGGTGGCCGGGTGTGATGACACAGTTTACCTGGACAAAGAGAGGATGAAAAGAAAGTCTTGACTCGCCCTAGCCATGAAAGGACCGGAGGTCCTCCCTCCACCTCGGGCTCCTTCCAAAGTGCTCTTCGCCCATGCCCATCCTTTCTCCATATCCACACACACACACCAATAATAGATGTAGACAGGCTGTAGAATTTCCACTACCAGTCCCTGGAGCATTTTTCTATAAACTAAAAACTCTCAGATTATTAATCTACTTTATTGCATCCTTCCTGAACCTTTTGCCTGCTACAGTCTATTTGTGGTTGTAAGGAGCGGGAACGCTCATAATATTTTTTGCAGGGCTGACAGTGACATTTCTACTCATCTTATCTATCATTGCAATAAGAAGCTCGATGTGATTTCCTAATGTAAAAGCATGTTTTTTGATTCAGGGTTTGGTGGTAGGGAGGGGCAGGGGAAGGATTATCTGGTGCTATCAAGAGTTACAATAGGTGAGTTTAATCTCTGTTGTTTTCTATTAAAATTTGTGAAAAGCCCTATGCTAATATTTTCCCCATCTAGCCGGGCCCGCGCTTGGTTAGGCTGAGACAGGAGGGTTGCGCAGGTTCAAAGCCAGCCTCAGTTACTTAGTGAGGCTCCCAGAAACTTAGTGAGACCCTGTTTTCAAATAAAATATTAAAAAATAGTGTTGGGAGTATAGCTCCCAGAGGTAGAAAGCCTCTGAGTTCCACCCCCAGTACCATTAAAAAAAAAAAAATTTCCCCATCTACTTAAGAAAATCACTCTTTCCCATCAGAGACATGCTGATATCTGAAATTTTGCCCCCATTTAGAGAATGCCATCAATGTACCAGTATTGGGAAGAGGTTTCAAAGTGTATTAATGTACCAGTAGTGGGAAAGATTTCTAATTTTAAAAATATATCTTTGATAGTAAAGGAAGCCAGGACTGTCAGGAAAAAGGGCCTTTTTACATTTCTAAAGAGAGGCAGGGTTCCTCAAGGATGGGAGGAAATCCCAGACTTAACACATCTTGGGAATGTAACAAAAGGTGTGGGGGGTCTGTGCCTGAGACAGAGCCCCCCACCTGCCTCAGAGGGGGTGGGTCTGGCTGGGATGGAAACAGCTGGATACCTGGGCTAGACATAGGGCAACATATCTACATATCAAAGGACCTGTCACAGACTTGGTCAGGATACGAACACTCAGTATGCAGAGAGTGTTGGTGAAGTCACTGGAATCGCAGCCCTCCCCATGCCATTTCTGAATGGCATGGGGCTTTAACTGTCTTCTGTATTTCTTCTTCTTCTTCCTTTTTTTTTGTTTTGGTGGTACTGGGGTTCCTGGAAGCCCTTTCTACTTCTGGGCTACACTCCCAGACCTATTTTATATTTTTAATTGGAAATAGGGTCTCTTAAGCCAGTGCAGCTGGCTTCGAACCTGCGCGATCCTCCTGTCTCCGCCTCCCAAGCGCGGGGATTACAAGTGTGTGCCACCACGCCTGGCGCTGTCTTCTGTATTTCTATCTTTTTAATAAACTTTTTAAAATCTTCAGCAAGAGTCCGGGCTAATGTGTATTCACCCTTAGCTCAGGACAAGAACCCGCAGTTTTTCTGTTTTTTTTTTGTGTGTTTTGAGGGAAATTGTGTCTGGAACCCTAACAGGGGTCCTCGGGGACAGTTTTCCCAAAACCATATCATCTCGCACCGCAACAGTCAAGTCTTTGCCTCTGATAAAATTCTAAGCATATCTTGTTATTCCTCTAACAATCAGATGGCAGAAAGGAGGAGAGAAATGTCCCCCACTGACCTGGACCACTGATGATGAAGAGGGGGCCTGCGCCCGGCTTTGTGGACACCTTTGCCCAGGAACACGCACTCCTTCCATGGCTCCAGGATTCTTTCTTTTCTCTCTTGTCCTTATACTTTGATAAATATCAGTTTATTATTAGACATAATTCTTTCTTTCTGGGAGATTGGTTTTTAAACATTGTTGTTGTTGTTTTTTTCCATTTGGTTGAAACTGTAAGACAGGAGAGAAATCTCACAAGTGTTATGTTCTATACGAGTTTTCTCAAAAACTCAGAATGAGAAGCTCCCTGAAGCTTCTTTTACTTACTTTTTATATCCTTGTATTTTTATCTTTTTATGAAAAAAGAAAACTATTTGTATTTCCACTGTCAGCCTTTTTATCAAGCTTTCTAGAAACAGCACCCTGTATCCTTCTGGGGTTAGTTATATCTCATAAAGTTATGATTTGTTCTTCCTGGGTATATTTTCAAGTCTTTAAGTGTGACAATATAGGATTAAATAATAATATATCTCCCACAAAAAGCTAGCATGCACCTATGTTTACTTGGCTTTTGGATGAGTGACTTGGGCACTGACGTCTTCTCTGTTCTGTAGTTTCTCCACCTATATATAAATTTTTACTTTCTCATGGAATTTTTATGAGGATTAAATTAATAGGTAGATTAGAGACATACTGATTGAGAGATAGACAGATAGATAGATATCCATGTTATAGATATAGTTATCACTATCCATGGGGGATCTGTTCCAGGACTTCCTGTGGAGACCCACACCCATAGATTGTCAAATTTCTTATATAAAATGGCATAGTATTTGCAAGTAATCTACACATATCCTTCCGTATATTTTAATCCATCTCTATATTATTTATGATATCTAGCATCATGTCTATGCTATGTAAATAGTCGTTGTACTGCATTAAGGGACAGTGATAAAGAAATAGGTCTGTACATGATCAGGACAGACATAATTTTTAAAGAACATCTGAAATCCATAGTTAGTGGAATCAGGGATGCAGAGCCCACAGCATGGGTATAGGGGGCTCACCGTATAGATGGAGACAGAGGGAGATATACTTTAGAGCAAGACCTGGTTCATGGTAAATGTCATTTAAGTGCTTGCTACTATTCTTTCTGTTAATGTGGATGCTAACATTTGTTTCAACTCTGGCTACCCTGATTTCATTACAACCCCACCTTCTCCTTCACTCTGTTTTCCAAGAATTATGTTAGCGTCTGCTCCAAGCACTCCCACGGCTCCCCCTCCCCCGCCCCCATATTGTATTAGGACTTCTCATTTTATGAGGATTGTTTATAAACTCCAGAGTGTTCATTGTCAACAGTCTTAAATGCCCCGAGGGAGGTCTGACATTGTGGGCTGCAGTTTCCATCTAATTCGCAAAGCTATTTTAAGTGCCCTGAGTCTCTCTTGGCTTTGGGGATCCAGGGCTACGGTCAGGTCATTTCTCCCTTGTTTTCACAATTAATGCAAATATTGCATTAGTCAGTATTTTTTTTTTGTTACCGTAACCAATACCTGAGGAAAACAAGTTGGAGAAGGAAAGAGTGACTTGGGCTGGTAGTTTTAGAGGTCAGTTTATGGTCGGCTGGCTCCATTGCAGGGCATCATGGTGGAGGAGAGTCGCTCAGCTCATGGCAGCCAAGGGGAGAAAGAGAGAGAAAGGGCAATCCCTCAAGGATCCACTCCTTCAACAAAGCTTACCTCCTGCCATCTCTACCATCCCCCCGTAGTCCATTCAACCATCAATGAATTAACCTACTAATGATGTCATAGGTCTTAGGGCCAGCCAATCCCCAGAGGACCCACCTCAGAGCACTATGGCCTTGAAGACCAAGCCTTCAACACATGAGGCTTTTCCTCTGAGGGAACTTTCTTAGCCAGACCATAGCGTGGGAGGTCAAAACAGCTTCCAACATTAACTCCTAAAATCAGTGTCTCCTCTTTTGCATCCTAGGACCCTAATTCGTTTATTGAGGGATACAATACATCAAATCAAAAGCATCCTTTGTATATAATAAATGCAAGGCCCTGTATTAGGCAGAAGAGAGGAAAAAGATGGATAAGGTACAAGCTTAAAATATCTTCTTCAAAAGATTCATAAGTAATACTGTTCCTCATGGAGACCTGGAAGAAATACAGCAGGATTTGGCTCACATGGTTATATATACCAATAGAAAGAAAGAACATAGTAAACTGGAATCAAAGAGGAACGAAAGTCTTACCTCTGAAATCTCAGTGTCCTCTAGACAATGTAAAATAGAGTATCTAAAGAATTGAGACCTGGCATCCACACCTTAATCACATTTACATCCATGTAATTTTTTTTGATGGTACTGAGGTTCCTGGAAACCCTTATACCTCCAGGCTACACTCCCAGACACCTACTTTTTTATATTTTTATTTGGAAACAGGGTCTCTTAAGGCAGCGCGGCTGGCTTCAAACCCGCGTGATCCTCCTGTCTCCGCCTCCCAAGCGCGGGGATTACAAGCGTGTGCCACCATGCCCGGCATACATCCATGTCTTAATCAGGCCAGAAACCATATGTAGGGGCCAAGACAGTGGGAGCAAATTATAGAAAATTTTAGAAAACTTATAGAAAAAAATATGTCACTGTTATGCTCAAACCCAAGGAAGAAGACGGAGGAGAGAGAAGAGGCAATCTAGGTGAAAAATCAGCAGCTAACTCAAAACAGCAAAAAGACCTCTTCAACATTAAGCTCTTCCCTATCATCATGACAAAACTGCAAATGGAAAGAAGCTGAAAAAAAAAAAAAAACACTGTTAGAAATGACATGATAGTTTTACTTGGAAGGGCAGATAAATCTCCCAGAAAAGATGCTCTCTAATAATAAACTGATATTTATCAGAGTGGAAGGATAAGAGAGAAAAAAAAAAAGAATTCCAGAGCCATAGAAGGAGTGTGTGTACCTGGGCAAAGATGTTCACAAAGCCGGGCGCAGGCCCTCCTCTTCATCAGTGGTCCAGGTCAGTGGGGGACATTTCTCTCCTCTTTTCTGCCATCCAACTGTTAGGGGAATGAAAGCAAGAGAAGATGTGCTTATAATTTTATCAGAGGCAAAGCTTGATTCTCTAAATGGGGGCAAAATTTCAGACATCAGCATACCACTGATGGGCAAGAGATATTTTCTTGAGTAGATGGGGAAAATATTAGCATAGGACTTTTCACGAATTTTAATAAAAAAAAAAAACAGAAACTCAACTCACCTATTTTAACTCTTAATAGCACCAGATAATCCTTCCCCTGCCCCTCCCTACTGCCAAACCCTACATCAAAAAGCATGCAGCTACATTATAGAAAGTTCATACTGAGCTTCTATTGCAATGATAAGCAAGAAGAATAGAAACCTCGGTGTCAGCCATGCAGATAATATTATGAGCTTTCCCGCTCCTTACAACCACGAAAAGAATGCAGCAGGCGAAAGGTTCAGGAAGAATCCATTCCGATGGACTCTACAACAGAATCTTCCATCTCTAAAAGGACTGAAGCAGACAGGAATGTATGAAATGAGGGATAAACAATGTTGCAAAACAAGATGAGATAAAAAGAAAAAAACTGAGGGAACACATAAGGAGTCAAAAAAGGGGATCAAATTTTTTTATTTTTTAGTTTGAAACAGAATCTCACAAAGTTGCCGAGTCTAGCCACCATCTGACCTGTAGTGCTCCTGCCTCCTCCTCTTCCCTCTCCTCCTTTCTTCTACCCTCCTCTTCATCTTCATCTTCCTCCTCCTCCTTCCTTCTTCCCCTCCCTTTTCTCCTTCTCCCTCCCTTCTTTCTTTCGTTATTGCCTTCTTCCTTCAACCTCCTCCTCCTCCTCCTCCTCCTCCTCCTCCTCCTCCTCCTCCTCCTCCTCCTCCCTCTCTCTTTCTTTCCCTCAGTTCCTCCCTCTCTGCCGTCTCTAATTTCCCCAGCCTTCTGGGTTTTCAGGTCAGCCCCAGGAGCCCCAGGTCTCTCCGGGGTGTAGTGACATCTCTGAGAGCTTGTCACTATCGTTTGGATCAGAGTTCAAAATCAGGGCAATTCGTGGACTCGCATCCCTACTGCACCTTCTTCCTTGACAGCATCCTTTCAGTCTGAGTTACATGCATTATTGCTTCTTTCAACTATGCCATGCTGTGGCCATTCTAAGGTGGGGGGGTTTTGTACATTTTCATGGGAACACTTAAAGAGTCAAAAAAAAGGGGGTCAATTTTTTTATTTTTTTGTTTGAAACAGAATCTCAGAAGTTGCCAAGTCTGGCCACCATCTGACCTGTTAATGCTCCTGCCTCGGCTTTCCAAGTACTGGGATTACAGGTGTGCACCACCATGCCTGGCTTTATGATATATTTATTATAAAGAACTAAAGACAAGCACTTGAAGGCTCTCAACATAAAAATGCAATCAGTGTTTAAGGAGCTAAAAATGCTAATTATCCTAATTTGATCATTATACATTTTATTTGTGTCTTGAATTATCATGTGGTAATCCATAAATATGTAATTTTTATGTGTAAATTTAAAAACTAAAAGCAAGGAAATGAAAAGTAGCTAGACAGTAGATAAGAAATATACATGGCAGAAGATGTTGTAATACATGGGTAGTAGAAAAGTACAATGAAAACACATTCATGTATATGAGGGAACGAATTGAAATAAAAGAGTTGAATCTGGAAGTGGGAGGGCATATTGTGTTCTAGAAAAACTCTTAGAACAATCTGCAATGAAGCATAGCCTAAGAATTTTCCAAGATTCAAGGATAGAGAGAGAATTCTATAGACATTCAGCCAGATAAACCAGTTCACTTACAGTGAGAACCAAGGTACAGAGATAGGAATTTGCCAAGCTTCAAACTCCCCATAAAAATATTCACTGTGAGGACATCCTGGAAAAACATCTATTAGATTCTAAAATTAAAAGAAAAAAGGATCTAAGAACTTTTAAGAGCAGTTAACCAGTCATTCAGATATAAAAGACGGCAGGCTGGCATGTCCACAAATCAAGGACTTAGAAAATACAATTCAAACAAGGTAGGATTTCCAGATCAAATACAGAACATCCAGTTAAGCTTGACTTTCTGATAAACAACAAGTTATATTGTAGGATGAGTATGCCCTTGAGATTGCATATATATACTAAAAATGCAATAACAGGGAACATACTTACCTCAAAATATTATTTGTTGTATACCTAATATTCAAACTTCACTGGAGAGAACCTTTGCATTTTCCTGTGCTAAATCTGGCAACCTAAAATACAAGGCAATTTTGGCAAACTATTTACAGGAAAATGTAGACAGTCAGGAGCTAAATTCAGGGAGGCAAGAAGAAATCAAGAAGAAGAAGCAGAGGAAGAAGAAGAAGAAGAAGAAGAAGAAGAAGAAGAAGAAGAAGAAGAAGAAGAAGAAGAAGAAGAGGAAGAAGAAGAAAGAAAAGAGAAGAAGGAGAAGAAGAAGGAGAAGAAGGAGAGGAAGAAGAAGAAGAAGAAGAAGAAGAAGAAGAAGAAGAAGAAGAAGAAGAAGAAGAAGAAGAAGAAGAAGAAGAAGAAGAAGAAGAAGAAGAGGAGGAGGAGGAGGAGGAGGAGGAGGAGGAGGAGGAGGAGGAGGAGGAGGAGGAAGAAGAAGAAGAAGAAGAAGAAGAAGAAGAAGAAGAAGAAGAAGAAGAAGAAGAAGAAGAAGAAGAAGAAGAGAAAAGAAAAGAGAAGAGAAAAGAGAAGAAGGAGAAGAAGAAGGAGAAGAAGGAGAGGAAGAAGAAGAAGAAGAAGAAGAAGAAGAAGAAGAAGAAGAAGAAGAAGAAGAAGAAGAAGAAGAAGAAGAAGAAGAGGAGGAGAAGAGAGAAGATAAGATGGAGAAGATGGAGAAGAAGGAGGAGGAGGAGGAGGAGAAGGAGAAGAAGGAGAAGAAGGAGAAGAAGAAGGAGAGGAAGAAGAAGAAGAAGAAGAAGAAGAAGAAGAAGAAGAAGAAGAAGAAGAAGAAGAAGAAGAAGAAGAAGGAGAAGAAGAAGAAGAAGAAGAAAATATTAGTGAGTCTGTCACAGAAGCACATACCTGTAATCCCAGTACTTGGGAGGCTAAGACAGGAGGGTTGCAGCTTCAAGGCCAGCCTCAGTAACTTAAGTGAGATCTTATTTGAATTTTTTAAAAAATAACTGGGGGTGTCTCTTGGAGATAGAATTCTTTTGGGTTCAGTTTCTATTATCAAAGAAAAAGATAAAGCTAAACCATAAACTACTTGCATAGGAATCCCCTGTATTTTAACATAGAGTGAATTGAAGGATAGAATGCCATAGTTTCAGGGGAAAAAAAATATACAAATATTTCTAATTTTGAAAAAATCCCCAAATTCTAACATACATACATACATACATACATACATACATACATAATGAATATATACACATATTAAAATTCCCAGCAATTATGACAAAAAATTGAGAGAAAGAAGAATGAAGCTGTGAGAAATTGTAAGTGAACTGATTTCCTTGTCTTTGTTGGTAAAGAGCTAATACTCAGAGCTAGAAGAGCTAGCCGTAAAGCTCTAGTGAAATCGCATCTTCTGGCTGGGCCTGTGTCTCAGGCAAGCACAATCAGAAACCATGTTTATGGACATATTTGCAAAAAGTAAAGACAAGTCCAACTGGCCTTCAACAGGAAATGAGACTTTATTGAGTCAATTGCAAAAGCTTGCATTGTGAGCATTTCATGTCTGAGCTGAATCAGGGGCACAACAATGTTATCAAGCCCGATTCTTCTCTTCTGTTACCTTTTTTTTTTTGCTTGAAATCAGCTTCATGCAAAGGACATGTAAGATGCCTACAGACAGCATGGGGGATGTGCTCACCCCCATTCAAATGTAAGATTCTGGCTGGGCATGGTGGCGCACGCTTGTAATCCCCGCGCTTGGGAGGTGGAGACAGGAGGATCGCGCAGGTTCGAAGCCAGCCGTGCTGGCTTAAGAGACCCTGTTTCCAAATAAAAAAGTATAAAGCTGGGCGTGGTGGCGCATGCTTGTAATCCCCGTGCTTGGGAGGCAGAGACAGGAGGTTCACGCAGGTTCGAAGCCAGCCTCAGCTACTTAGTGAGGCTCTCAGCAACTTAGTGGAGACCCTGTTTCCAAATAAAATATAAAATAGGTCTGGGAGTATAGCCCGGAGGTAGAAAGCCTCTGGGTTCCACAACCAGTACCACCAAAAAAAAAAAAAAGTATAAAAATAGGTACTGGGAGTATAGCCCGGAGGTAGAAGGGCTTCCAGGAACCCCAGTACCACCAAATGTAAGATTCTACAGAGAGTGCCACTCTTTAAAGCCCTTTCAAAACAGTCACGTGATGGTTTGGACTTAAAGTGTCCCCTAAAAGACGTATGTACTGAGGGCTCATGGTCCTCAGTGGAACAATGTTCAGAGCTGGGGCTCTGGGAAAGTGGCTGGACCATGGGGTCCCGACCTCATCAGTGGATTAATAGTTGGAAGGCATTATCGGTAGCAGTAGGAGGTAGGACCTAATTAAAGGAGTGGGTTCTTGGAGGTGTGCCTTTAGGGACTGTCTGAGTCAGCATTCTCACCACTGCGAGCCCCCAAATACCTGATCACCGCAACTGAGAGGATTTGCTCATGGTTCTCAAGATTTCAAAAGTCTCATTCTGGGTCACATCCATTGCTGGAGCTCTGGGCATTGCAACAGGACGCAGAAAGAGAGGAAAAGGGCTCTGCTCTCACATTATAGAGGTCAGAAGCGAGAGAGAGAGAGAGAGAGAGAGAGAGGAGAGAGAGAGGGGGGGGGGGAGGGAGGGGATCCATTGACATATGGTGTGTGTGTGTGTGTGTGTGTGTGTGTGTGTGTGTGTGTGTTTGGTGCTAGAGACTAAACCCATGGGGCATTTTGCCAGCCCATTTTTTTTTTTTTTTTTGGTGGTACTGGGGATGGAACTCAGGGGCATTCTACCTCCAAGCTACACCCCAGCCATATTTTTTTTATTCTTTAGTCACCAAGGCTATACCCCCAGTGACCCATCTCCCTGGGTCATACCCATCTGCCTTCCTTAGACCTAATAAATCCTTTAATCTAGTAATGGATT
>NC_137802.1:10769743-11012569 GCF_963383645.1 Muscardinus avellanarius | reverse complement strand
GGTGACGGTTGACGTTGATGTATGTAGGTGTGAGTCACGTGCCTACCTCCTAGAGCTGGGAGTGGACATAATGTGCCCATTCCTGGACAAGGCTGACATGGGATTGGTTCCCAAAGGAAAGGTAAAGTTGTTACCAAGAGAATGAGAAACGAACTCTGGAGAAGCAGTCACAACATCATCCACTGCCATCTCCTACAATCAAGTTCGTTTCTACAATCCTTAAGGAAGGCACCATGTTGGAAATTGGCTCCCGTTTCTTGATAAGTTCATCTCAGCAAATTTTCTCACCAGCCCTTAAATGGGTCTTTTTTTTATGAGAGGAAAGGTGATTAGCAGGTATGAAGTTATAGCTATATACCTACATAGTTAGAGATAGGGGGACAAGGGATGTTTTCAACATAAAAAAATGTTAAGAACACTTGGGAGGCTGAAACAGGAGAATAGTAAGTTGGAGGGCAACTCTAGCAACTTAGACTGTTTCAAACTAAAAAATAAAATAGGGCTATGGGTCTAGCACAAGTGTTGAATGCCCCTTCTGGATTCAATCTCTGGTAACACACACACACACACACACACACACACACACACACACACACACACTAATAAGTAGGTTTACCCTGGTTGGAACATTGTGCAATCTATACATGTATTGGAACACCACATGGAACCCCAGAAATATGTACAATTTTTATGTATTGGCTAAAAATAAGTATTAGAAAAAATTTTAAATATTAAAGATATTTTTCTGAGCCCCTGTCTTTAGGAGATGTGTGGTATAAATAGCACACATGCGCAAATATGAGTGTAAATTAATGTAAAATGGGAAGAGCAGATTGCCATTTCCTGTCTCTCTTGTCCTCCTTCCATATAATCATTCAGCGGAGAGTGGGAAGAACTCCCTATCTAAATAATCATTGGTCTTTCTCCCTTTGAAGAGCACGTCTGATAGAGTACAATTAAGGGTGTAATGGACAAACTTATAACCACCATTGGAACTAAAAAAGGAAAGATCATAAATCTTAGACATAATTAGAAAGGAAGGACCTTTTTTAACAAAAAGAGGAATCAGAAACCATAAAGCAGAAGATACTAATAGAGAAAATCAAATTAAAAAAAAAACACCAAGGAGGTATTAAAACTGAGGCTGAATTACAAGAAATATGGGCCAGATGTGGTGGCACACACCTATAATTCCAGTATTTGAGAGGCTGAAACAGAAGGATTACAGGTTTGAGACTGTCCTCAAAAACTTAGTGATAATTCAAGCGTGGTGGTGCACACTTGTAATCCCAGTATTTAGGAGGCTGAGACCGGAGGATCACGGTTCGTGGACAGCCTCAGCTACTTAGTGAAGTTCTCCGCAACCCAGTGAGAACATATTTCAAAATAAAGCATAAAAAATAAGGCAGGGGGTGTAGCTCAGAGGTAGAATGCCCCTGGGTTCCATCCCCTGTACTACCACAAACAAACAAACAAACAAACAAACAAACAAACAAACAAACTTAGTGAGGCCCTTAGCCATTTGATGATACCCTGTTTCAAAATAAAAAATAAAAGAGGACTGGGATTATGGCTCAGAGGTAGAATGCCCCTGAGTTTAATTCCTCCCACACACACATTAAATACAAGCAAAACAGGTAAACTAATAGTGTGTTACTTTGATACCTTTCTTAAGTTCAAATACTATAGGATCAACATGTGTAAGTCCAAAGCTGAAGACAGGTGTCTTGATCAACATTCTCTCAACATTCTGCTATAATCCAAAGCAACTGACCACGCAACTTAGAGGAAGGAATATGCATTTGCCCACAGTTTTTTGGAGATTCAGGGTTCAGTCCATGTGAGGCGGGCCTGCAGAGCTCAGGGCCCGGGAGTGGGAAGCAAAAAGAGGGAGAGAGCAAGGGCTCTGCTCTCACATCATGGAGGCTGGAAGCAAGAAAGCAAAAACAAGTTTCAAAGCCAAAAGTACAGTCCCCAAGGTCTCAACCCCAAGGGCCTACCTTCTCCAGCTACACTCCACCTTTCTAGGTTACCATCCAGTAAATTCATTACAATGGATGTATCCACTGGTAACCCTCATGACTCAACTACATCAACTCTGAACATCAATACGTGAGTTCTTCAGGGGATATTCTATATTTGATATATTTAACCATAACAACAGGGAAGAAGGAACAGTGGACAGAACAGTGATGTGTAACTTTCCCTCGGTCCTTTCAACACGTGACACTGCTTTAGACAGAGAAGGAGCATGCAGTGAATCTGATTAACATGAGGACAATCTAGTGAAGGTAGAACCAACTGGAGACACTGATGAAACACAAAGAAATAGACATTTTCCCCAAGTGCCTCGATGATATATCAGAACATTAAAAAACTCAATGGATTCTAATGTGCAGAAATAATACAGACCTCGTCTCTGAACTGTGCGGCAATAAAGCATAAAATAGTAAAAATAGAACCAGGCAAACAAAAATCCCAAGTATTTGGTAACTAAAAAGAAAAGAAAACTCCTCAGTTACTTTTAATTTAATGATGAAATTCAAGCCATTTTATATAGAATAACCATAAAAACCTATGGGAAGAGAAGTCTACTGTGGAAAAAAGGGAGCTTCTACAGTCTTAAATATAACATAAAATATAACTTAGACACTCAAATCACGGAGTTGAGAAAAGACTAGATTTAATTCAACCAATCTGTGGCTGGTAGTTAAAAAATAAACAAATCTATATTAATTAAGGAAAGAACAGAAATCAGAAACAGGCAAATTAGAAATAAAACAAGAGAAACAGATACAGAAACAGATAATAATACATGTAAGAAGATACATTTTAAAACTCCAGGCAGAATTTGAAAACCTGGTATAAATAAAAAATGCTTCCCTCTGTAAATAAAAATGACCCAAATTTTCTCCATTGAATGTTTAGAATTTCTGAGGCAGTGTGATACAAACAGGGTGAAAGTAGATACTTCATTTATATCTCTGACTTTAATCTCCATGAAAATGGGGAAAGAGAGAACAGGGAAAGAAAGTCTAGATACAGCCAACAGTCATGGGCAAACGGTAAAAGGTTTTCAAAGATCTACCTTCACAGCCAGGCGTTAGTGTCACACACTTGTAATCCCAGTACTTGGGAGGCTGAAACAAGAGGATCGCAGGTTCAAGACAAGCCTCGGCTACTGAGTGAGGCTCTCCCCAACTTAGTGAGAACCTGTTTCAAAATAAAGAATATATAAAATAGAGCTGGGGGTGTAGCTCAGAGGTAGAATGTCCCTGGCTTTAATCTCCAGTAAAACACACACACACACACACACACACACACACACATACACAACATTAAACTCAGAGAGTCGCATAAGGGAATCCTCTGTACTTTTCCATGAATAAAAAGGGGAAGTATTGCTATTATTTCAAGAGAATGGAATACAGAGAATGGAGGAAATAGTAGTTTTTAAGTTTCTTTTTCAGTCAGTATAACAGGACACACACACACACAAAAAAAAAAATCTAGAGAAAAATTTCCATTGTATCAATGCAAAAGTCCTAATGGTATGCTAGCAAATGTAAGTCAGCAATGAACTCAAAGGATGCTGCGTAACAACCAAGTACACTTCATTCTAGGAAAGTAAAGATGGTTGCCTGTGAGATTATGTTCTTCATTTAATCAGGATTTCCATCATTCAAGAGGGGAAAGGCATATTATCAGAGTCATTAGTGCCCCTCATAAGATCAACACACATGTCTAAGGATAACGTGTTTCAGGGAAATAACATAGACAAGTATTTTCTTGCTACTCTTTTATACGTACATTTCCTGAAACCTAGCAAAATGCTTGATGGAGAAATAATAGAATCAAGTCTGTGTTCATGGAGACCGAGGAAAGTGGGCATCAATGCCCACTTTCACTCCCCTTAATATTGACCCAGAGATTCCAGGCAATGAAATTAGACAGAAAAATAAAATGACAAGGAGATTCTTTGAAAGTAGGAAACAAATCTGCTACTTGCAAAGCAGCTATCTAGAAAACACAAGAGAATCAGTATGAAACATATTAAAACTAAGAAGAGAATTCAGAAACATACAAAATCAAAGGCTTTCTTTTTTTTTGCATGTGTGGGTCTGGGGGTGGAACCCAGAGGCATTTGACCTTTGAGCTACACCTCCTGCCCTATTTTTTATTTTGTATTTTGAAACAGGGTCTCATTGAGTTGCGGAGGGCCTCACTAAGTAGCTGAGGCTGTCCGTAAACTGCGATCCTCCGGTCTCAGCCTCCCGAATGCTGGGATTACAAGCGTGCGCCACCACGCCCGCCTAAAGGCTTTCTTTCATAAAACATGCAATGGCTTTCTAGAAGATACATAAATGTTAATTATCATTATAAAGCCAGGCATACAAATATTAATAACTTAGTGAGACCCCATTTCAAATAAAAATAAAATAGGACCAGAGTATATCTCAGAGGTAGAATGCCCCTGGGTTTAATCCTTAACCCTAATGATGATGATGATGATGATGATGATGATAATAATAATAATAATAACAACAACAACAAAACAACATTAATGACTAATATTTTTGAAGTACTTTCTTGAAGTACTAGAGGGGGTACTGGGGTTCCTGGAAGCCCTTCTACCTCCGGGCTACACTCTCAGACCTATTTTTTATAATTTTATTTGGAAACAGGGTCTCTTATACTAGCGTGGCTGGCTTCAAACCTGCGGGCGATCCTCCTGTCTCCGTCTCCCAAGCACGGGGATTACAAGCGTGCACCACCACGCCCCCCGGCTATGAAGTACTTTCTATGTACCAAAGTTCCTTTAAGAGCTTTAAATAAACTCATTTAATGCTATAAACAACTTTACCATTAAAAAACCCTTATAATGAGAAAAAAGATTACCTTTGAAATTGTAAGAAGATAAACTACCTAAGAAGAAGTATAATAAAGTGGTCAGGAGTTCAGAGCTCAGCTGATTGAACAGGCTACCTGTGTGATCTGGAGTGAGTTACTTTACCCATCTGTGCCTCTATTTCTGCATCTGCAAACTGAGGCTAGTTCTTACTTCAAAATATTGCTGTAAAACAAAATGAGCTAAGACAAAGTGCTAAGACCTGATCGGTATTCTAAGTGTTAGCTATCAGTATATTAAAAACTAAACCCAGCAAGAAATGCAGTTGGCCGAAATAAAGAAAACTTTAGAATCCTCCAAAGGGATATGTAAGTTTTCTCTCCCCTGTCATGGTTTGAACGAGTGTCCCCCAAGGCCCATGTGTTTAAGGCTTAGTCCCCAGCTCATGGTGCTGTTGGGAGGTGGTGGAATCTTTAAAAGGCAGGGCCACATCAGGCATGGTGGTGCATGCTTGTAATCCCAGTACTTGGGAGGCTAGGACAGGAGGATTGCAGGTTCTTGGCCAGCCTCAGCTACTTAGTGAGGCCCTCTGCAACTTAGTGACACCCTATTTCAAAATAAAGAATAAAAAATAGGGTGGCAGAGGTGTAGCTTGGAGGTAGAATGTCTCTAGTTTCAATCCCTAGTACTGAAAAAAAAAAGGTGGAGCCTAGAGGGGGATCTTCAGGTAATTGGGAGGCATGGTCTTCAGCAGGATATGGGAACACCTTCCCCGTCCTCTTTCTCTCTTTTTCCTCAAGGACTCCACTCTGCGATGCTCTGCCTCCTACAGGCCCTGAAGTGATCCTGCCAAGTGGTCATGGACCAAAGCCTTCAAAACTAACCCTAATGCACCAATAAAAGCACACACACACACACACACACACACACACACACACACACACACACCCTTGTAATCCCAGCATTTGGGAGGCTGAGACAGGAGGATCGTGGTTTGCGGACAGCCTCAGCTACTTCGTGAAGCCCTTTGCAACTCGGTGAGGCCCTGTTTCAAAATAAAGAATAAAAAAATAGGGCTAGGGGTGTAACTCGAAGGTAGAATGTCTGAGTTCCATCCCCAGTACCACACACACACAAAAAGCACACATACACATACACAAACCAAATCAAAAGAAACCTTTCCTTGTCATAATTTGACTCTCTCAGATGCATGTCACAATAACAAAAAGCTGACTTAACACAGCCACGTTTTACTTTATCTAGTTTAATTTCCCACAATTTTTTATGCTATCATGTGAACACGTAAGGACATTCAAAGTGATTCACAATGGCTCAGAGGCCTCTTCCGACAAGGGGGGAGCCTCAGGTAAGAGCCACATGTTTTCATGACCAGAGTAATGAAATTTATGAAAGAACAAGTTTCTTTTGGTATCTGATTACTAATTAACTAAGTCACATTTAAAGCAAGAAGAAACAAAACTTTAAGGGACAGAATCTTTTTTAGGATACAGCTGATATCTGAGACTGCCATTTCTGTTTTCCAGCTCTATGACATTTCATTCTGTTTAGCTTAAAATCTGAAAGACTGGGCTGGGGAAGTAGAAAGGGAGATTTTCATCTGTGGAAGACACATTTCTACCTTGTAGAAATGAAATAATTTTGTATATTGATTTTGCACGCTGCCAAACTTATTTTTTTCTTAAGAGTTTTATTTTTTGTTTCTTGTTGGAATCTTTAGAGTTTTCTGTATTTAAGATCACGTAATATGCAAACACAGATAAAAATTTCTATTTTTCTTTTCCAATTTGGGTTCTCCCCCTTTTTCTCTGTCTTTATTTCATTCACTAATTTCTTTAAGACTTCTAGTACTATTATCTGTCTCTCTCTCTTTTTTTTTTTCCAGCACTGGGGATGGAACCCAGGGGCATCCTTCTTTGGAGCTACACCTCCCGCCCTATTTTTTATTCTTTGTTTTGAAACAGGCTCTCACTAATTTGCAGAGGGCCTCACTAAGTAGCTGAGGCTGGCCGCGAACCTGCGATCCTCCTGTCCTAGCCTCCCGAGTACTGGGATGACAAGTGAGTTCCACCACACTTATAACTGTATGTTGCTATTTTAATGCAAGTTTTTATCCCTTTTTATATGTGGTTGTTATTCTATCACTCATGATGTGACTGAGAACATGAATTCTCCAGAAATACAGAATGAGGTAAGACATGTTAGCTCAGCCCCTGTTTAGTTAAACAGGGAATAAAAATGGGCATTGTGTGGGACAGAGTAGCTTTTGGGTCAAGATCTCTTTCATTGTCTAACCTCAACGAGAGCTCCAGTTAGAGGGAAATCTAAATTTACCATTCTCTCTAAATAGCCCCGGTGTTGAACGGGGTAATGGAGAAATTGAAAACAGAAGGGAGAGAGAAACAGCTTGGGGCACGGAGGAGGCGAGGAGCTGGAGAATCCAGTGTTTTATAAACTTGAAATTCCTGACCGCTACGCTATAATTCTGTCTCGAAGAGTCCATTACGTGGAAGTCGTTTGGGTGACTTGGACGAGGTCCACGGGGACGTGCCTCCCCGACTAATTTGTGAGTGTGTTATAGTGAGATCCCATTAGGAGCCGCACAGCCTCTTTGGAATGCGTGAGGGAGGGTGTGTTTATTTGATGGTCCTGCAGTTAATGCTGCTGGTGTCTGGGAGCATTCATCCATTCATTCATTCACTCATTCATTCCTTCACCCCGGCACACTGGATGAATGCTCGCATCCATTTTTTTTTTTTTTTTTTTGGTGGCACTGGGGTTCCTGGAAGCCCTTCTATATCCGGGCTACACTCCCAGACTTATTTTTTTATTTTTGGAAACAGGGTCTCTTAAGCTAGCGCGCCTGGCTTCGAACCCGCGCGATCCTCCTGTCTCGGCCTCCCCAGTGCGGGGATTACAAACGTGCACCACCACGCCCGGCTTGCTCGCATCCATTTTGAGTACCGCACCTTGCCAGAAGTTCCGCATTTCATGGTGAAGAATTCAAGCCAAGCTACTGAGGCCTCCGAGGCCTGGATCAGAGCCTGACGAGGGGTTAGGCCGATGCCGCGGCCATCCGCTAGCATCGGAGCCTGCCATGAGGAAGGCTGGTGCTGGGGCCTCCGAGGCCGGCATCAGAGCCAGCTGAGGGGTTAGGCCAGTGTCGGGGCCAGCGAGACCAGAACCAGGGCCTTCCGTGAGGCAAGGCCGCTGCTTGAGCCAGCAAGGTCTGGATCAGTCCACCGGGTAGCCAGGCCACAACTGGGGCCGTCAAGAGTGGGATCGGTACTTTCAACACGGCATGCACAGTGAAATATCACAGAAAATTAAAACCAGATGCTTCCCCTAATCAGCAATAACTAGGAGGAAAAGGGCAACAGGAAGAGGTTGAGCTATAGAAAGGGTCCTATAGTAAAGCAACTAAGGTGACCAACCAGAGGGTATGGAATAGGGGAGGATGGAGCCTCTTTAAAAAGCAGGAGGTACATAAACAAATGTATCAAAGTTAATCCCCAAACAAGCATGGGATCGAGGGAGGGGGAGGGAATGGGATGGGGGCTGGATGAGGGCTAATTGGATGATGTGTGCTTGTATATCCTCTCAAGTCTTGTATTCCAATGTGATGTATGATTACAATGCACCAATAAAAATAAATTTAAAAAAATAAATAAAATAAAATAAAAAATAAAAAAAAGAATTCAAGCCTTGAGTTAAATCACTAAGGTAAAGAAATCAGCTCTTCACTGTAGAGCAAGAAGGGGTGCTTTGTAAGCGAACGCGTCTTGTATTTGATTCAGAATACTGGTCGACTGAAACATACGTTTGCCTGGGGATTTAGTGTCCACCTAGTTATCAAGGAAGAACTGTCACAATTCTCCTTTGGGGGAACTTATCCTCAACATATACTTGGGCATGTCTAAAAGACAGACAGATACACACACACACACACACACACACACACACACACAATGAACTTGCACCTCATCATAAAAGATTGTCTATAATCTAAAGGCAGCTGGCCCTCTTTAACGGCTTCTGCATCTATAAAAAAGCAACCAATTGCAGATGGAAGATATTTTTTAAAATTGTCTTTATTGACAATTTTTCCTTGTCATTATTCCCTAAATATAGAATAACAACCATGACATGGCATCGGCATTGCATTAAGTATTATATATGTCATCTAGAGATGATTTGAAGGATGTGAGAGGATGTGTATGGGTTATGTGCAAATGCGACGCTATTCTATAAATGGCACTGAGCGCCCGATGATTTGGGCATCTGTGTGTGGGGGTCCTAGAACCAGCCTCTCATGGATACCCCAAAGGATGCCTGAGAAAACTCGTTAAACAATAGTACATTCATACAATAAGAAATAAGCAAGTATAAAATAGAACCAGTGTGCTTCTTATATATGATAGGAAATTATTTCTAAAAAATGTAATAATTTCTTCTACCCCTCCTTCTCTTTTCCCTCTTTCTTTTTCTCTCCCTTTTCTGCCCCTTCCTTCCTTCCTTCCTTCCTTCCTTTCTCCCTCCCTTCCTTCCTTTCTCCCTTCCTTCCTTCCTTTCTCCCTTCCTTCCTTCCTTCCTTCCTTCCTTCCTTTTCTCCCTTCCTTCCTTCCTTCCTTCCTTTCTCCCTTCCTTCCTTCCTTCCTTTCTCCCTTCCCTCCTTCCTTCCTTCCTTCCTTCCTTCCCTCCCTCCTCCCTTCCTTCCTTCCTTCCCTCCTTCCTTCCTTCCTTCCTCCCTCCCTTCCTTCCTTCCTTTTCTCCCTTCCTTCCTTCCTTCCTTCCTTCCCTCCCTCCTTCCTTCCTCCCTCCCTTCCTTCCTTCCCTCCCTCCTTCCTTCCTTCCTCCCTTCCTTCCTCCCTTCCTTCCTTCCTTCCTCCCTTCCTCCCTCCCTTCCTTCCTTCCCTCCTTTCTTCCTTCCTTCCTTCCTTCCTTCCTTCCTTCCTTCCCTCCTTTCTTCCTTCCTTCCTTCCTTCCTTCCTTCCTCCCTCCCTTCCTTCCCTCCTTCCTTCCTTCCTTTTCTTCTCCCCTCTCTCACCATTATTTCTTTTTCATAGTCTGGGTTTATTTGATTGTTTGATTTGTTTGATTGTTTATTTGATTGGATTTATTTGATTGTTTCTTCATAGCTAGATCTAAGTGAAGGGCTTGTCAAGACTATGATGAGATTCTCTCGATGAGATACTCCTCAAGCCCCTGTGGTTAAGGGAGTGTCTGCAATCCCTCACTGTAATTTCCTTTATGTTTAAGACATATAGAGGTAAGCATGGTGGTTCATGCATGGGAGGCTGAGGCAGGAGGACTGTGGGTTCGAGGCCAGCTCACCAACTTAGTGAAACCCTCTGTAAACTGAGTCCCTGTTTCAAAATAAAAAACAAAATGGCTAGGGGCATAGTTTAGATGCAGAACGCCTCTGGGTTCAATTTTTAGCACTAAAGAAAAAAACAGAATTAAACCCCCCTGCTTCCTAACTATATCCGATTTATTTATTTTTCTTTATTTTACAATATACTCAAAATAGTTTCATAATAGCCATCCTCCTATCATTTGGAAACAACAAATAAACTGAGTGGAGCTCGGGTTTCTTTTTATAGTATCTTTTATCCTTAAAATATACTATCCTACTGAGTCTGTAGAGTTGAAATATACTGGGTTCAAAACTTACCTGAATTAATTGTTTTTCTTTCTCTATGTTTATCTTACAGTAATTTAAGATAGGATTATTTTATTGATGTGTGTGTGTGTGTGTGTGAGAGAGAGAGAGAGAGAGAGAGAGAGAGAGAGAGAGAGAGAGAGAGAGAGGAAGGCCATTGATTGAACCCACAAACATTCTGTTTCTAAGCCAACCCCCTAGCTCTATTTTATTAATTTTTATTTTGAAACAGGGTCTTGCTAAGTTGCTGAGGCCAGCCTCAAACCTATGACCCTCCTCTATCAGCCTCCCAAGTACTAGAATAATCGGTGTGCACCACCACCTCTGGCTTTGATGTTTCTTGTTTATAATGTGTTCTATTTTAAGGTTTGATTCCCAACCTCTATTTTATGTAACAAAAAAGCAAGATACAGAATACTTTGAACATTAGGTTAAGTATTTGAATTAGGAGGAGAAACTCAATATTAATTTGCTTGCATTTGTATAATGTCATGTGTAGAGAAATACAGAAGGGGTTGATCATGGGTTCTGGAGAGGTGTCAGGGAAGGTTTTTCACGGTCTATCCCTTTATACTCAACACATTGACATGTGATGCTATTATCCATTGAAAGTAAATTGATTAATTAAAAGGAAACAACCCACTTTCATTTCTTCCATTTACTCTCTCCCCAAATGCTTTGATATCTCAGTGTAAGCACAACTTACAGGGTTTTCTCTGGGCCCCAAGAAACTCCCAATTACGGTCCGGTTACCTTGACTTGCTGCTGACTCTGGCCTGGTGAGTCACCGGGTGAGAGGGCCGCGTCCTCCCAGGGCCCGAGTCACGCCCGGGATGTTCCCATGAGCCCCCGGGACACATACTTGGGCAGTGTCTACATGGACTTGTTAGGTTTCTTCTTAATGATTCAGTGCATTCTCTCTCTGAGCTGTGTTTTGTCACTATCAACAGTCAACGGATGGACTTGGCTCAAAGGCAGCTTTTGATTCTCATAGAGGAGGAATTTTTATTCTCTCTGTTCTGCCTGGTACTGGAGGCATTTTCAATCAAGTGTTCGTCCTCCTCTTTCTCCTCCTCCTCCTCCCCCTCCTCCTCCTCTTCCTCCTCCTCCTCCTCCTTCTCTTCCTCCTCTTTCCCCCCCTCTTCTTCTTCCTTCTCTTCTTTTTCTTTCTCCTCCATCTTTTCTTCCCCTCTTCCTCTTCTTCCTTCTATTTTTCTTTCCTTCTCTTTCCTCCTCCTCTTCCTCTCCCTCTTCCTTCTCCTCCTTCTCTTCTTCCCCTCTTCTTTTTCTTTTTTCTTTTTTTTATGGGTCTGGGGATGAAACCCAGGGGCATTCTACCTCCGAGCTATACTCGTTGTCCTGTGTGTGTGTGTGTGTGTGTGTGTGTGTGTGTGTGTGTGTGTGTGTGTGTGTGGTACTGGGGTTCCTGGAAGCCCTTCTACCTCCGGGCTGCACACCCAGACCTATTTTATACTTTTTTTTTTTTTTTTGAAACAGGGTCTCTTAAGCCAGCGCGGCTGGCTTTGAACCAGCGTGATCTTCCTGTCTCTGCCCCCCAAGCACGGGGATTACAAGTGTGCACCACCACGCCCGGCTTCCCCTCTTCTTTTTCCTTCCCTTTCTTTCTTTCTTTCTTTCTTTCTTTCTTTCTCTCTTTCATTCATTCTTTTTCTCCTCCTCCTCCTCCTCTTCTCTCTGCTCTCCTCCTTTCTCTTACCCTCCTCTTCATTTTTCTCTTCCTCCTCCTTCTTTCTTCTTCCCCTCCCTTTTCTCCTTCTCCCTCCCTTCTTTCTTTCATTATTACCTTCTTCCTCCATCCTCCTCCTCCTCCCTCTCTCTTTCTTTCCCTCAGTTCCTCCCTCTCTGCCGTCTCTAATTTCCCCAGCCTTCTGGGTTTTCAGGTGAGCCCCAGGAGCTCCAGGTCTCTCCGGGGTGTAGTGACATCTCTGAGAGCTTGTCACTATCCTTTGGATCAGAGTTCAAAATCAGGGCAATTCGTGCACTCGCATCCCTACTGCACCTTCTTCCTTGACAGCATCCTTTCAGTCTGAGTTACATGCATTATTGCTTCTTTCAACTATGCCATGCTGTGGCCATTCTAAGGTGGGTGGGTTTTGTACATTTTCATGGGTGTGTGTGCATATGTTTGTGTTTTTGTTCAATAGCGATGGCTTGCTGTCTTTCTAGAAGTCAGGAATTCAAGTTGTTTTTACAAATCTAGAGAAGAAAACCCCCAGAACTTTGCTGGGGGTGAAAAATAATTGCTAGTGGCCTGAGTTGGGGACAAGGATGGGAATGGAGCCCGGAGGTGGCGTGATATAAACAGAACAAGCTCTGTACTAGACACACTGGTGCACACCTAGAATCTCAGTACTTAAGAGGCTGAGACAGGAGGATCGCAGGTACAAGGCCAGCCGCCACAACTTAGTGAGATCTCAGAAACCTGGAAGATACCCGTTTCTAAATAAATAAATAAATAAATAAATAAATAAATAAATAAATAAATAAATAAATTTTTAAAAGGCTGGGGATGTAGCTCAGAGATTGAATGTTCCTGGCATCAGACCTCAAGAAAAGAAAGAGTGCTGCATCGGAATTCAGGTCACCTGTGTTTACACCCTGGTTCATCATTTCCCTTTTTTTTTTTATTAATTCACACCTGATTTTACTCATTCACTCAACAAACATTTATTATCCACTATGTGTAAGTCACTCGTTCATATGATCTTAACCATGCCACTTGACCTCTAAAACATATTAGTATTTAAAACTAGATTTTGCCGGCATGGTGGCGCACACTTCTAATCCCCGCACTTGGGAGGTGGAGACAGGAGGATCACGCAGGTTCAAAGCCAGCTGTGCTGGCTTAAGAGACCCTGTTTCCAAATAAAAAAAAAAGTATAAAATAGGTCTGGGAGTATAGCTGGAGATAGAAGGGTTTCCAGGAACCCCAGTACAACCAAAAAAAAAAAAAAATAGATTTAATTTTTTATTATTTTGTGTGGTACTGGGGGTGAAACCCAGGGGCTTTTCTACCTCTGGGGTACACTCCAAGACCTATTTTATATTTTATTTGGAAACAGGGTCTCACTAAGTTGCTGAGAGCCTCACTAAGTAGCTGAGGCTGGCTTCGAACCCGTGCGATCCTCCTGTCTCAGCCTCCCAAGCGGTGGGATTACAAGCATGCGGCACCACACCCAGCTAGATTTTATTTTTTAGAACAGTTTTAGATCATAGGGAATTTGAGTGGAACGAGCTGGATGTGGTGGTGTACACCAGTCATCCTAGTACTTGGAAGGCTGAGACAGAAGAATCATAGGTTCAAGGCCAGCCTCAGAAAATTATTGAGGCCCTTGGCAACTTAGCAAGATCTTATTTCAAAATAAAAAATAAAGGAGGCCTAAGGATGTAGCTCAGAGGTAGAATTTCCCTGGGTTCAATCACCAGTACAACACACACACACACACACACACACACAATTGAATGGAACATACAGAGATTTCCCATATACTCCTGGCCTCTGCACATGTGTGGCCTCTTTCATTATGAATGTTCCTCCCCCCTCCAAAAAAGGGCACATTCGTTACAATCAATGAATCCACACTGACCCGTCACTACCGTTCAGAGTCCACAGTTGACCTTGGGGTTCAGTTTTGGTGTTGTGCATGCTATGAATTTGGACAAATGTACAATGATCCGCGTTCATCATACGTGCATCATATATGTTGGTTGCGTTTTATGTATTCTTTTACTTCCTGCAGGACATCCGGGTTTCTTTCCTGTTCTGCCAATTATGAATGAAGCGGCTGTAGACGTCCACATGCAGGTGTTTGTGTGAGTATATATGTTCAACTCATTTGGTAAGTAACAGGGAGCATGGTTGCTGGATCACACAGTAAGAGCGTGTTTAGTTTTGCAAGAAGACAAGTTTCCAAACTGTTTTTCAAAGTGGGTCCGCCATTTTGCATTCCCGCTAGGGATGGATGACGGCATTCCAGTTGCTTCCCAGCCTCATCATCATTTGGTGCTATATCATCGTTTGGGGTTTTGGCTATTCTGGTCCATGCATCGTGATATCTTATTGTTGCTTTAATTTTCAGTTCCCTAATGACAAGTGACATGGAGTATCTTTTTTTTTTTTATATGCATACCTCGTATATCTTCTTTGGTCATGTGTCTGTTCAGTCTCTTGCCATTTTTCATTCAAGTGTCAAATATTTTGTTTTCTAATTGTTCAGTTGTAAGTCTTGTTTACTTTATTTATTTTTGTTGTCGTTGTTTATATTTTGGTACTCAGATTGGAACTCAGGGACATTCTACCTCTGAGCCACACCCCCGGCCCTTAATTTTCATTTTTAATAAGGTCTCACTAAGTTGCTGAGCCTCAAACCTATGATCCTCCTGTCTCAGCCTCTGGAGTACTTGAATTACAAGCCTGTACCACCATATCCAGCAGTTTGTATATATTATATTTTGTATATATTATACTATATATTATAATGTGTATCAAAGTCCTTTTATCGGATGTGTCCTGTGAAAATATTGTCTCCTGGTCTGTGGCTTGTCTTCTCATTTTCTGAATAGTGCCTTTGGCAGAGTCACAGTTTTAAAACTGTTCTGTGCTTTAGACCAACGAGAACTTGGGGCTGTTTGTTACTTCAGCATCTCCCAGCTTCTACTGACTGACACAAAGAATCAGGAAGATATGGGAACTTCAGAGCACACTGAATGCTGTGAAATAGGGGACATGGTACTGAACTGACTCAAAGTGACTTGGGACCCAGTTGGCAGGACAAACACTCTTCAGCTGCCTCCATCTCTTGTCAAAGGAGGAGGGCCAGGAGCAAGCACAGGAGTCGTCTTTGGCACTCGCTCTGGATGCATCTACTTGGATGGGTTATCTACATGCATGCACAGAAAACACTGATAGCCATGGGTCCTGTTATGAGTTGGATTTAAAATGTCCCCTGACCTCATACACTAGAGACAGCCAAGTCAGAGGTAAGACTGGTTGCCAAGAGAGATTCATTCCTAGGAACATGGCGCGTGTGTCCCAGTCCACCCCACTGTCTCTCTGACCCTTTTTCTCTCTTCCCCATCATGGTGCCCTAAGGATGCCCAGTCCAGACTCCTACTTGGAGCCGGAAAAAATTTGTCTCTGTGCACGTGTACATTTTGTATTTATGTACATATTTGCAGGTCCATAAGCAAAGAATAAATTGTGCATGTCAGGTGCTGGGCTCACGGCCACGAGGATGCCGACTCAAGCAGGTGTCTTGAGGTCGAGTTCTGTGGGTCAGGATCCCGCCTGCACAGAAACTGGAGCTAGAGGAAAGCTTCGTTTAAGTTCCGCTTCCTCTCACCTTCAGAGATGAAATACTTTTCATCCTTAACAAGTTCTCTCCTGTTGCAACTAGCAGAAAATGAAGAGCGCAGCTTGAAACTACCCTTGCTGTGTCTCCGGTCTCAGAGAGCTCACTGGAGGGCGGGCGCGTTTCTGAGAGTGACAAAACGGGGGAAGAGACAACTTATTTATTAAACACTTATTATGTGCCAAGGCAACACAACAGGCACACACACACACACCACACACACACACACATATATATGATATCTTTTTATTTTTATTTTTATTTTTTGTGGGTCTGAGGATGGAACTCAGGGGCATTTGACCTCCAAGCCACACCCCATGCCCTATTTTTATTCTTTTATTTTTTTCTGGTGGTACTGGGGTTCCTGGAAGCCCTTCTACCTCCGGGCTACACTCCCAGACCTATTTTTTATATTTGTATTTGGAAACAGGGTCTCTTAAGCCAGAAAGGCTGGCTCTGAACCAGCGCGATCCTCCTGTCTCCACCTCCCAAGCGCGGGGATTACAAGCGTGCGCCACCATGCCTGGCTTATTTTTATTCTTTATTTTGAAACAGGGTCTCACTGAGTTGCGGAGGGCCTCACTAAGTGGCTGAGGCTGTCCAAGAACCACTATCCTCCGGTTTCAACCTCCTGAATGCTGGGATTACAAGCACGTGCCACCACACCCGGCATCTTGTGAATTTTAATGCACTCAAATCGCATGGAAAAAAAACACTCAAGAGCAGCTAGACACTTGTTAAAAGTTTTGTCTAGTAAACAACAGAGCAGAATTCAAACGTAGATCTAGGTGACTCTAATTCCTGAGACATTTTTACAATGACCTACCCCCCTCTCCCCCATCCCCGTGAGTTGTTTCTTGGGGATGTAGACACTGACAGGACTGAATGAGAAATTTAGATCTTACGGTAATCAATTACTCAAAGTTTAAAGTAATTTATAGGCCACTTTCTGGAGCATTAAAAAAAAAATCTGGGGTTGGAAGTTACTTTCCTGGAACTGAACGCTGAGCATTGGAACAGGCCTTTTGCATGTCGCTGAGAAAGTCCTGGTAAACCGAAGTGAGATAATGAGGATGAAAAACGTGTGCACAACTTACCGTGGTTTTGCCGCGGTGTGTGAAGTTATCTCTTCTGGAACGTTCTATGGTCCCAGACCGTTATCTTTTGGACCACAATGGTTGAGGAAAGCTGAGGCAAGGTAACGATTGGTACTTCTCTTTGTTGGGGGACGGTGGACAAGGATAATGATGTTATCCCACAGGAAAAAAAAAAAAAAAGACTAGACTAAACTCTTCTCACTCATCAAGATAATCACACAAACTTCTGCTAGGCGTCTTGGACTACGTGCCAGGAAGCATTCTTTGGGGTCAGGTTTGTTCAACAAAGTGTTGCCTGATTTAAAAAATAAAATAAAAATGAAGATGGTAAAAGGCGGGGGGGGGTTGGAGAAAGGTTCTAGGGGTAGTAAATTCAGTTTTTAGGCCAATAACAAATTCATTAAAATAAAATAACAACAGCACTCATAAGTTGAGGCAGGCTCATAAGGTGAGAGCCTCTGACTGGTTCCTAAGTCCTCGGCAATTGTGTAATGTTCATCAGTTAAGCTGAGGACCGAGAGCTAGAAACCAAGGGCCGCAAACGGAAACCTTTTGGAAGCCCTTAAAGATTTAGCCGTGGCACACGTCCAATTTTCCATCTTTTATTTAACTCCTTTGAACTCCCACTAATTTCCAGGCAACACTTTGGAATTCCATTTTTAGCTTCGCCTTTTGAATTATTGTTTTTCCCCCTTGACGTACGAATCTGGGTACGGAGATGGGATTTTTTTTTTTGCATTAATTTTTTTTTTCTTGGTTGTTGAATAATATTCATTGCCAGGATAATTTAAAAATAGAGACTAACTGGAAGAAGAAAATAAACATGATCTGTGATCCCCACCATTCAGAAACAAGCACTGTTCAGGCTTTGCTTTATTTCTAACTGGGATGTTTTTGGAACGTGCATGTTGTTGTTGTTGTTGTTGTTGTTGTTGCTGTTGTTGTTGTTGTTGTTGTTCTTCTTCTTCTTCTTCTTCTTCTTCTTCTTATTATTATTATTATTATTATTATTATTACTTGAGTGAGAGCATGCTTCTTAGGGACGGTCCTATAAAGGAGGTTATAGAAACACAGGCTTTTCATGAGATATATCTACATTCACAATATGACTCTCTCTTCTCAGTGACTTATGAGACACAGGGAAAATCATAAGCCTCTGAATCCTCACTAGTATATTGGGTACCATTTGCTTATAGGTATTTGAAGAGTGAATGAATGTAAAGTCCTAAAAAAATAGTAAATAGCACTTACCAAATACTTAGTTTTAGCTAGTATCATTATTTCTTTCTTTTCTTTTCTTTTCTTTTTTTTTTTTGCAGGACTAGGAATAAAACCCATGGGCACTCTACCTCCAAGCTACACCCCCAGGCCTACTTTTTATTCTTTATTTTGAAACACAGTCTTATTAAGTTACAGGGGGCCTCACTAAGTAGCTGAGGCTGTCCGTGAACTGCAATCCTCCTGTCTCAGTCTACTAAATACTGGAATTTCAAGCATGTGCCACCATATCCCGCTTCTTTTCTGTTCATAATGTCCTATTATAAACGCTTTTTTAAAATTTATTTTTATTGGTGCATTGTAATCATACATCACATTGGAATACAAGACTTGAGAGGATATACAAGCACATATCATCCAATTAGCCCTCATCCAGTCCCCATCCCATTCCCTCCCCCTCCCTCGATCCCATGCCTGTTTGGTGATTAACTTTGATACATGTGTTTATGTACCTCCTGCGTTTTAAAGAGGCTCCATCCTCCCCTATTCCAGACCCTCTGATTGGTCACCTTAATTGCTTCACTATAGGGCCCTTTCTATAGCTCTACCTCTTCCTGTTGCCCCTTTCCTCCTAGTCATTGCTGATTAGGGGAAGCATCTACTTTTTTATTAGATTTTTTTTTCAAATCATGGATTGCAATAAGTACTTAAAATATACTTTATTGGTATATAAGAAATCAAAGCCAAGTGTGGTGGTACATGCTTGAAGACCAGCTTGAGAAATTTAGCAAGGCCCTCAGCAACTCAGTGAGACCCTGTTCCAAAATTTAAAATAAATAAATAAATAAAAAGGATTGGAGTATAGTTGAGAGGAAGAATGCCTTGGGTTTAATCTTCAGTACCAAGAAAAAAAAAAGTCAACTAGACATGGTAGAACACGCCTATAATCCCAGTACATGGGAGGCTGAGACAAGAGGATTGTAGGTTCAAGGCCAGCCTCAGCAACTTAGCAAGGCCCTCAGCAACGTAGGGAGACCCTGCTTCAAAATTAATTAATTAATTAATTAAGAAATAGAGCCGAGAGCCAGGCATGGTGGCGCACGCTTGTAATCCCAGCATTCGGGAGGTGGAGACAGGAGGATCGTAGTTTCTGGACAGCCTCAGCTACTTAGTGAGATCCTCCACAACTTAGTGAGACCCTGTTTCAAAATAAAGAATAAAAAATAGGGCAGGGGGTGTAGCTTGGAAGTCGAATGCCCCTGGGTTCCATCCTCAGTACTGCAAAAAAAAGGAGGAGGAGGAGGAGGAGGAGGAGGAGGAGGAGGAGGAGGAGGAGGAGGAGGAAGAGGAGGAGGAAAGAAATAGAAAGAAGAAAGAAAGAAATAAATAGAAAGAAGGAAGGAAGGAAGGAAGGAAGGAAGGAAGGAAGGAAGGAAGGAAGGAAGGAAGGGCTGGGGATGTAGCTCAGAGGTAGAACCTCCCAGGTTTCAATTCCTAGGACCCAAAACAAACAAGCAAAAAAAAAAAATCAACTACCCCACTTATTGAATATCTTCCCCCTCCATGGATTCTGTATATTATGCTGCAGTTAAGATCTTAACAGACTATTTTTTTGGTGTTTCTATTTGCTATGATCTTAAAATTGCTTTCTGTAAGTGGAATAGGGTAGGTGAAGCTGAACCATTTCAAAGTTCTTTTTTTTTTTTTTTTGCGGGTGTGGCGATGGAACCCAGGGGCAGTCGACCTCCGAACTACACCCCCCTGCCCTATTTTTTATTCTTTATTTTGAAACAGGGTCTCACTGAGTTGCAGAGGGCCTCACTAAGAAGCTGAGGCTGTCCGAGAACCATGATCCTCCGGTCTCAGCCTCACAAATGCTGGGACTACAAGCGTGCGCCACCACGCCCGGCTTCTATTCTTTATTTTGAAACAGGGTCTCACTGAGTTGCAGAGGGCCTCACTAAGTAGCTGAGGCTGTCCGCGAACCGTGATCCTCCGGTCTCAGCCTCCCGAATGCTGGGATTACAAGCGTGCGCCACCACACCCGGCCATTTCAGAGTCCTTAACTGGAAGAGCTGTTACCTGTCCACCCTCACTAGGATTCTTAGCAAGTGCACCTCACTATCAAGGTCAACTGAGTATTTTCACGCAACACTTTCACATCTCTTATTTTAAACTCCAGACTCTATGTTAAGTCATCTTTACTTGTTGTTTGCTTTAGAAATTTCTAGAGGAGGCTAAATTTAATTTGCAATCACACTTATTTAGCTGGGAGCTTATTTAGATTTTTTTTAAGATGGAAATTACTTTGGATATTTCTACCACTATGCTGCCTTAACGAAATATCCGAGACTGGGAAATTAATAAAGAACAGAAGTTTCTTTCTCACAGTTCTGGAGTTCGGGAAGTTCAAGGTCAAGGAACCAGCAGGTTTAGTATCTGCTGAGAGCTTTCCTCTGCTTCCAACATGGTGCCTTGAATGTTCGCACCGTCCAAAGTGGACGAACTATGCTGTGCCCTCATTTGGCAGGAGAAATGGACTTGCCCCTCTTGCCCTTTTACAAGGCACTAATCCCACCCAGGCAGGGTCCGCCCTTGTGACTTAATCACTTCCCCAAGGCCCCCACCGTGTAATATCATGACATCAACGATTAAATTTCAATTAAGTATGAATTAAGGAGGGGACACTCAGGTCTTCGCAACTACCTCAGACCCTTCGCTTTCATTTGCCACTCGCTTAAGAGTACGTCCTGAAGTTATTTTTTATTTTTCATAAAGGTTCACAGATTGTATATATCCCTAAGCATTTTATTTTTCTCACACCTCAAGGACAACTTAACTGGGTATAAAATTATTGGGTTAAAATCATCACAAATTATTTATTTCTATGATTCCAAATCATCTCACAAAAGAAGAAAACATAGAAGCAAATAGTTAGTTTTTCTTCCCAAGAGCTAACAGGACCCATAGAACTCTGGAGCAGGGCTCACCGATAGAATTTTCTGCTCGGGTGGGACGTTCAGTGGTCTTCACTGTCCGATAAGGCAGCCATCAGCCTCATCACTACAGAGAATGTAAAATCTGGCTGGTGCATGAGTAACTGAATTCTAATTTTTAAATTTTAATACCTATGTGTGACTAACGACCTCCATATTTAATGGCATGATTCTAAACCTGCAACCTATGATCTTCCTATATTAGCTTTCCAAACACTGGGATTACAGCATGCATCTATTTTGCTGCCATGAACATGCAATATCACCTTTCTGGGTCTTGTTTTGCAATATTGCCTTTCTGGGTCTTGTTTTACTCAATGATATAAATTTTTGCATTGCTATGTAATATGTTAATGTGATAGTTTAGACCCAGTGTCTTAAGTGACTTGGGGTGACTTGCTTCATGTCATGGTGCAATTGATTCTTTTTAAACTTGGTGTTATGGAACTAAAGATTGTAAATTAGATTAAATTTATTTTCCTGATTCTCCAAGCTTTAAAGCTAAGAGCTTTGGTTTGCCCATCTAAAATTTCATTTCTAGTAATTCTTCACTCTTATATCCTGCCTAATTTTTCTTTCCCTACCGGCTCTTCAAATTATGTGTAGTATTTATTTAGTTATACATTTACTTACTCTAGCCCCCAAGAGATGGTCCGCTCAGTTGCCTGTGCTTATTACGGTATCCTCATTATCTAGAAAGTGCTTGATGCATGCACTAGGTACTCACTGTGTCTGTTAAGTGAGTGGAGTGAAACAGGAAAACTCTGTTAGTCAAATTCAGTTGGAAAAGGATTACAGTTGGATGTATACAAAGGAGACACATTATCCAGTCACACCGAGTTTTAGTTTCCTGATAACATAATTGTAAAGTTAGGTAGGCCTGCTATCACGCTGTGGTATTTTCTTCCCAACAAAATTGTGAATCCAGAGGACAGCTGTGGTCCTACTTTTTATTGCTCCTATTGCAACTGGGTCAACCGTAGAGGGTGGTACTGTGTTCATTTGACAGCATGACTGAACACCCAGCTCATGAAGAATTTTCATTCCCTGGAATCATTATCATCTGTGTAAATCTACAAACTAGGGGAGTACCACCTGCATCATAATTTTAATAGGAGGGAACAGTGAGATATCTTAGGAACACAACCATTACGATGCCTATCAATGTAGATTCTTTCCTTTTTGCCCTCTATTCTTTTTCTTTTTTCTTTTTTGGTGGTACTGGGGTTCCTGGAAACCCTCTACCTCCGGGCTACACTCCCAGACCTATTTTATACTTTTTTTTTTTTAATTTGGAAACAGGGTTTCTTAAGCCAGCACGGCTGGCTTCGCACCTGTGCGATCCTCCTGTCTCCGCCTCCCAAGCACAGGGATTACGAGCGTGCGCCACCGCGCCCGGTGTTTTATCTCCTTTTATAACCCTAAAGGTTATGCTCAAATAAACAGAGGAGAGGAGGAAGGCCCAATTCTAGATTTTCTTTCTTAAAATATTGTGTTTTCAGCCGGGCATGGTGTCGCATGCTTGTAATCCCAGCATTCGGGAGGCTGAGACCTGAGAATTGCGGTTCGTGGACAGCCTCAGCTACTTAGCGAGGCCCTCTGCAACTCAGTGAGACTTGGTTTTAAAATAAAGAATAAAAAATAGGGCAGGGGGTGTAGCTCGGAGGTCGAATGCCCCTGGGTTCCATCCCCAGACCCGCAAAAAAAAAAAAAAAAAAAAAAAAAAAAAAAAAAATATATATATATATATATATATATATATATATATATATATATATATATATATATATTGCTCTTTGAACCACACCAGGCTTGGTCCCCAGCTTGCCTGGTTATTATTATTACTATTATTATTATTATTATTATTATTATTACTATTATTATCCAGCTTAACTAAGTTGGGGGTGGGAGAGAGGGGGCAGGCGGTGATTTCAGATGCTGATGCGCATGCCCAGTCCAGGCCAAGTCTTCCAGATCCCGTCTCCTTTGCCTGGGTGTGTCCAGGCTGAGCTCTCTTGATGAGGCAGGCCTCGGTCAGTCTGACCCAGCACCTGGCCTGGTCTGACTACATATCCACCCCGAGAGTCTATCAATGCCGAGCAGCCCTTCCTATGAAGCCGTCCACAATGGAGTGCCTGGATTTTATTGAGAAAAGCCAATTCCCTCCCATCCGTCATTTGGCACTTAGCGCTGTAGTTCTTCTAGATGAGCGAACACTTGTGTTATATTTTCCAATAGCAAAACCGGGGTCACCCGGGTGCCTGCTGTTTTAGGCGAACCCAGATGGGGTTTTCCTATAAACAAGTGCACATAGAATATTTATGCCGCCCGCGGCACCTGACGCCTTCATACTCGGGACCTCTATGTAGTAGTCACTCTTCCAATAAGTCACTTCAGCACACTAAGTAAATATTTTAATATAGCCATGTCACTGTTTATTATAGAATGGCTTGGGCCCAGATCTTGCCTAATGCTTGGGTAAAAAGTCAGTTTATACCATCTTTTAACGTGAATCAGAGAATGCATACACGCCACCCCTTTGTTACCCGGAGTTCTGTTTACTTTACTTAAGCTGTAAACGTTGTGAAATGCTTGCTTACAGAAAGCTGACAGAGGCCAGATTTGCTCATTAACTGGAGGTGTTTCGCGAGCCAGCAAGGTGAGGTGTGAACGTGGGCGGTGGGATTTCTCCTTGGAGGTCACCTCCTGCCACCCACCACCCCACAGGCCTGCCCGCTTGCCCAGCGACCTTGACCCCTGGCCACCGGGCAGCCCTGGGGATGGAGAACGGTTACGTTGGAGTAAAGGTTTCTCTGTCAGGCAAGTCCTCTACCCTGGGACGGTGGAGACCACCTGGGCAGTTTGAGGCTTGGAAAGACTTCAAAAAAAAAAAAAAAAGCACTCTCATCAGGCACTTATTTAAAACAAGCACTAATATTCCTTGTATAAAAACCTTGGGATGCTGGCCGTGGTGGTGTACGCTTGTAATCCCAGCATTCGGGAGGCTGAGACCGGAGGATTGTAGGTTTGAGGACAACTTCAGCTACTTAGTGAGCCCCTTTGCAACTCAGTGAGACCCTATTGCAAGATAAAGAATAAAAACATAGGGCTGGGGGAGGGTGTAGCTCAGAGGTAGAATGTCCCAGGGTTCCACCCCCAGGACTGAGAAAAAAAAAAAAAGAAAGAAAAAAAAAAAAAGAAAGAAAAAAAAAAAACCAACTTGTGATGTTTCAAGTTCTCTTTCTAGCATTTAATTGCTAAGCTTCGCCCCGAAGACAGGG
The DNA here is from genome assembly GCF_963383645.1 of Muscardinus avellanarius. Classification (NCBI taxonomy): domain Eukaryota; kingdom Metazoa; phylum Chordata; class Mammalia; order Rodentia; family Gliridae; genus Muscardinus; species Muscardinus avellanarius. Next base: position 10,988,076 of record NC_137802.1, on the reverse strand, counting down.
GCATTTATTTTTTTACTTGGTATGGCAACTGGATTTTATTTATTTGGTTTTTTTTTTAAGTACTGAGGATGGAATCCAGGGTCTTTCTACCTCTGAGCTATGCTTCCTTCCAGATCTATTGTATTTTATCTATTTTTTGTTTCCAAACAGGATCTGGCCAGGTTGCCGAGAGTCTTCACTAAGTTGCCGCGTTGCCATTCTCCTGTCTCGGCCTCCCACGTATGGGGATTATAGAAAGGCATCACTGTCCTCCACTAGGCATTGAAACTTTGGTATATACTTCCAGGTGCTTGGAACATCCAATGCTTATGTTAGTGTGTGTGTGTGTGTGTGTGTGTGTGTGTGTGTGTGTAGTACTGGGGATGGAACCCAGGGGCATTCCACCTGCCAGCTGCACCCCAGCCCTATTTTTTAATTCTTTAGTTTGAAACAGGGTCTCACTGAGTTGCAGAGGGCCTCACTAAGTAGCTGAGGCTGTCCGCGAACCGCGATCCTCTGGTCTCAGCCTCCCAAAGGCTGGGATTACAAGGGTGCGCCACCACGGCCCGGCTGCACATATTATTCGAAGAATAAAGACTCACACTATCCCCTCATCTGCTTTTATCACCTAATATCATCTTGTGGGGATTTCCTGACACCTATTTTATGGATGACCTACACTATGTCTAATCTCTCACCTAGATTTTATTTCTGTGATAAACAGAGTAGCATATAGCTATAATTTTCCTCCTAAAAAATGCCTAGAGTTAAAATGGTGGCATCAAAATCATATGAATGTTCTTAGTTTTAGAACTTACCTAGGACCACATGGGGTTCCAGAGGTTGCGATGGTTGGTTCTCACAGACAGTATGACTGGCTGGTTCTGTTCACTACCATCACTCCTGAGCTCTGGACATCAGAGGTCTTTAAAGTGTCCTGCTCAGCCGGGCATGGTGGCGCACGCTTGTAATCCCCGCGCTTGGGAGGCGGAGACAGGAGGATCGCGCAGGTTCGAAGCCAGCCGCGCTGGCTTAAGAGACCCTGTTTCCAAATTTTAAAAAAGGTATAAAAATAGGTCTGGGAGTGTAGCCCAGAGGTAGAAAGGTTTCCAGGAACCCCAGTACCACCAAAAATAATAAAAATAAATAAATAAATAAAAATGCCGTGCTCAAAGGTGAAAGAGATATCTAACCACTTTCATTTGTGTTACTTTGAGACAGATGAATCTGAACTCTTGACTATTATAAGAGCTTTTGTTGTTGAGATTTTTTTTTTTACATTGACTTGTGGGAGCTATCTATATATTAAGGGTAGTGACCTGTTGCTTATATACTATATGGTACAATAATTTTTCCTGATGATATGACTTTTATTTATTTACGTTATTTGATTATTTATCCTTTAATCTCTGTGGATACCTAAACAAATATACATGTTATATTTGTATACACTTTCATAAAAGGTTACTACAAATAATTGCACATCATAATTCTATGAATAAAACAGATAATTTGGGGGAATGTTAAACAGACAAATGCATTGCTTTTCCATAAAATATTATGTATATACGTGTGGGTATCAGTTGTATACATATATATGTGAAATATATATTTATATATGCCATATATATGATATGTATATAATATACCATTATGTATTGTATATATATACCATTCAGAGATCTGTTTTAATACTTGTTACTTGTTATGATTAGGTGCGGAATGTTCTTAAAGAGCTCTTATTCTAATGTTCAGAGTTGCTGTAATTAAGTCATGAGGGTTGTACTGTCATCAGCAGATAAGGCCATTGTAATGGATTTACTGTGTAGTAACCTAGGCAGGTGGAGTTTGGCTGGAGATGGTGGGTCGCTGGGCGTGTGGCCTTAGGAACTGTGCTTTTGTCTCTGAACCCCATTTTAAAGATGAAGAAATGGAGACCCAGAAAGGTTATACAACTTCCCGGTAATCCACAGTTAATAAGTAACAGGACCTGGACCAGGGCTCTGGCTCCAGCATCTATGTATTTGACCAGGATCTCTGTCTTTGTCTAGCAGGTCAAATCCTGTCCTCATCCCCAGCCATTGTTTTGATTCTATGGTAACAACATAATCCATCCCAGGCACATGAGATTATCTATGTCTAAGCCTAGGTCATCTATATCTTTTCTTCTTTTGATCCATATCTATCTATCTATCTATCTATCTATCTATCATCTATATATCTATATATCATCCATGTCATCTATAGCATCTTTTGCCTATATATTTATTTCTTTTGATATCTACCATCTATCTAGCTAGATATCTACTATCTATCCTAATTTGGTACTCAAGACTGAAACCAGGGGCATTCTACTTCTGAGCTACATCCCCAATTCTTTTTAATCTTTATGTTGAAACAAGGTCTTACTACACTGCTGAGGAACTCCGCTAGTTTCTCAAACCTGCGACCCTCCTGTCTCAGCCTCCCAAGTACTGAAATTACAGGTGTGTGCCAACACGCCTGGCCACATCTTTATTAATTAATTTTTATCCCCGAAGTTGACTTGTATTGGGTTTCTGATACCTGAAATCGAATACACTGACAACTTGAAAACAATGTCAGAATATTCTGCAGTTTCAAGCTTGATGTGTCCAAGAACTGCGGGCCAAAGGAGCTATTTCTGTTCCCAATCGGGTCTGTGAGGACCAAGTGTGGGCGGTGCCTTGGCTGAATGGGGCGTGCCCACATGGCTGCTGAAGTGTGGTTTCTGGGAAGCCTGGCTTTGAGGGCTAGTGGGTTGAGTAGGAAGACCCACTCTTGGGTGGGCTCAGACCAGTCATCTGGGGGCCTGGATGGAAAATGAAAAGTCAGGAAAGGAGGAACCATATCCCAGCACAGCTCTCCCTTCTCCTCCTGCCCTTGGACACCAGAACCCCAGGTTCCTCAACCCTTGGACCATGGTGCTTGAACCAGCAGCCTCTGGAACCCGCTGAACTTTAGCCTTGTGTTGGTGGTCACACCTCTGACTTCCCCGATTTCGAGTCTCCCAGATGTGGACTGACCCACATTATCAACTTCTCTGATTTTCTCGATTTATGATTGTGACAGGCAATTCCCCCTGACAAACCCCTCCTTAGGGACCCTCTCAATCCTCTCTTCCTGGAGAATTTTAACCCAGAGGCCAAGAGAATACTAGAACTTACTGATGGCTAATTTATCGTGTCTTTTCATCCCGGTAGGAGTGCCATTAAAAATTGGCTCTGCCGAATTTGATGGGTCTCCGTCCCTTTTGGAATGACAGTTTGCTGGTTTATATCCCCATGCAAGCCGAAACAGTTTTTCCACGTGTAAGTTCCCGAGGCTCTGGCTTCTTGTGATTTACGGTGTAATGGTCCAGTTTCTGTTTCCAATGCACTGATGTCACCGCCAAGGAAGCTACTTCTAAGGAGCTTCGGCTTCAGCCCCATGCTGGAGCAGAATCAGACACCCGATCGTCTGAGGGACCCTTGGTGTCTTTTGTTGTCCAGATGCCTAAATAAGGGACTTCGTATCCTCCACGCAGCGCCATAAATAAAGGGCTTTGCCCAATGCTCTGCTGTCCATGAAACAATGAAGGACGAATGTCTTTGCAGGTGCAAATTTCCTTACAGAAGGAAGGAAATTTGCTCCAGGACACAAGAAAAGAATTGGGGTCAGTCAGAGATGCCTCTTGAGGAGGAAAACCGGGCACAAACTCTCTAGGTAGGGTCAGAAGGGGCTTGCATTTCTTTGAGAGCAAAAGAGCGGTAGAAGGACAAGACTTGGCAAGACTCTTTAGGTACAGCTATAGATTTAGACGCAGATGAATAAATGCGCCATCAAAACAGAGCCAGAAAGGTATTTTTTGCTATGATGAACACACCTACGATACCAGTAGTTTGTAGGCTGAGGCTGGAGGAACACAGTTTTGAGGCCAGCCTCAGAAACTTAGTGAGGCCTTCAGCAATTTAGGAAGACTCTGTTTCGAAATAAGAAATAAAAGCCAGGCGTGGTGGCTCACACTTGTAATCCTAGCATTTGGGAGGCTGAGACAGGAGGATCGCGGTTCAAGGCCAGCCTCAGCTACTTAGTGAGGCTCTTTGCAACTCAGTGAGACCCTGTTTCAAGATAAAGAATAGAAAATAGGGCTGGGGGTGTAGCTCAGAGGTAGAATGCCCCTGGGTTCCGTCCCCAGTACCACACATACACACACACACACACACACACACACACACGCACGCACACACACACACAATTAAAAAGTCTGGGGTACCTAGGAGTTAGAATGCCCCTGGGTTCAAACTCCCAGTACCAAATTAATAACAACAACAACAACAATAATAACAGAAGCTCTTTGCATGCAAAGAACTAAATTGCTGCTAAACTTGAATACTTAAAAAAGATATTCAGTGGGGTTATTATCAGAATAGGGTTCTCTGTTAAGGTTCATATGATTTAAAAAAGCTTATGCAAGCCAGGTGTGGTGGCTCACGCTTGTAATCACAGCATTCAGGAGGCTGAGACCGGAGGATCGCGGTTCGCGGACAGCCTCAGCTACTTAGTGAAGTCCTCTGCAACTCAATGAGACCTGGTTTCAAAATAAAGAATAAAATATAGGGCAGGGGGTGTAGCTCGGAGGTCGAATGCCCCTGGAGTTCCATCCCCAGACCCACAGAAAAAAAGGCTTATGCAAAGAGCATTTGTAATATACACAAAATCACTCAAGAACTGGGATTTCTGTACAAAACAGAAGAAGAAACACTAAGATAAAAATGCAAAGTGAAGTTAGGTATGATGGTGCACAATTGTAATCCCAGTAGTTGGGAGACTGAGACAGGAGGATTGCAGATTCAAGGCCAGCCTCAGCAACTTGGTGAGACCCTCTACAACTTAGTGAGACCCTATTTCCAAATAAAAAATAAAAATAGGGCTAGGGATGTTGCTTGGGGGTAAGATACTCCTGGGTTCAATCTCCAGTATAAGAAAGAAAAAAGAAAAGAAAAGAAAAAGGGAAGGAAAGGGAAAGAGGAAGGAAGGAAGGAAGGAAGGAAGGAAGGAAGGAAGGAGAAAGGAAAGAAAGGTCAGTGTGTGTGTGTGTGTGTGTGTGTGTGTGTGTGTGTGTGTGTGATAATAATGTGAAGGTTGGTTACATTTGCATGTGAGCATAATATGGGAGCCCATTAGAGGTAGCATCCGTAGCATCTGTGGTCTGAGATACCAACACCATCAATGTGGGCAAAAGACAGAAGAACCCAGCAGACTCAGTAATGTATCACGGGCTTATATTTGCAATGGGACGCCATTGCTAATACCCAGTAGGGCTCAGTTCACTTAAAATACAATACTTTTTATAAGAATCAGATAAAACAGAAGGACAAAAGGAGCCACCTTCTAAGTTTTTTAAGGACATATTCATGTGTTAAAAAAATATTAAGTGGCCGGGTGTGGTGGTCCATGCTTGTAATCCCCACGCTTGGGAGGCTGAGACAGGGGATTCGTACAGGTTCGAAGCCAGCCTCAGCTACTTAGTGAGGCTGGGGGTGTAGCTCGGAGGTAGAATACCCCTGGGTTCCAACCCTAGTACTACAAAAAGAAACCTAAAAAACAAAAAACAAAACAAAAAAACCCCACAATACCATCTCAACCACACAACTATCAGAATGGCTGAAAATTTCACTATAACCTGGTTGAGGGTGTGAAGAAACTCTTTTTCACACCCTGCTGTTGGAAATTTAAATATGGTACAGCCACTATAAGAGACAGTGTGGTACTTCTGATTTTTTATTATAGTAAATATATCCTTATCAAACAATCCAGTACTTACAGTGCTTGGCATTTATCCTAGAGAAATGAACACTTATTTACACAGGTTTATTCCTCGTAGCCCTCAAATGGAAACAACACAAATATCCTTCACTAAGTGAATGGTTAAAGTGTGTTACATTCATACAATATAACATTACTTAACAGAAGAAAGAGAGGACTGTTGATACATGAAGCAACGTGGATGAGATCCAAGAGCATCATTGTACTTAGTGGGCAAAAAAAATATCAAAAAATTATACACTAGCCGGTCATGGTAACAAATGGCTGCAATCCCAGTACTTGGGAAGCTGAGAAAGGAGGATCGCGGGTTCGAAACCAGCCTCAGTGGTTTGGTGAGACTTTCAGCCACCTAGTGAGACTCTGTTTCAAAATAAATAAAAAGGGCCGGTGGTATAGCTTAGAGTTAGAATGACCCGAGTTCAATCCTCAGTAGCAGAAATAAATAAATTACATACTGTATTATCTCCACTGATATAACGTGCTCAGAAGGATCAAACTATAAACACCGCAAAGAGATCTGTGGCCTCTGGTGAACAAGACAAAGGGGTGGAGACAGACTTCGAGAGACTGCAGGAGGCAGTGTCTTGGTGATGACTTGATTTTGGGTGCAATTATGCAAATCTGTCCAAGGGTTCATGTTGCATAGAACAGCACACACACACGGACCTATACGCAGAAGTGAACACACGTGAAAACTGGTAAACTGAATCAGGTCTGTAGCCCAGGCCACAACACGGTACCAACATCCATCACCGGCTTTCACTACTGCAATGCAGTCCTCCTGGAAGACATCCCATTTTGTAAGGGACATGGGACTCTAGGTACTATCTTCGTTACTTCTACGAGTCTCCAATAATTTTAAAATGATTACTTCCTAAAAATGAGACACGGCCGAGCATGGTGGCACAGGGCCGTCATCACAGTCCTAGGGAGGCTGAGAGAAGGGGATGGCAGATTTGAGGTCAGCCTCATTAACTTAGTGAGACAGTCAGCAAATTGGCAAGACCCTGTTTCAAAATTAAATAAAAATCAAAATGGGTTCGGAGGTAGAATACCTCTGGAATAAAACCTCCAGTGTGTGGTGTGTGTGGTGTGGTGGCACATGCTTGTGCCAGGTGTGGTGGCGCACGCTTGTAATCACCGGGCCTGGGAGGCAGAGACAGGAGGATCGTGCAGGTTCGAAGCCAGCCTCAGCTGACTTAAGAGACGCTGTTTTTAAATAAAAATATAAAATAGGTCTGGGAGTGTAGCCTGGAGGTAGAAGGCCCCTGGGTTCCATCCCCAGTACCACCAAAACAAACAAACAAACAAAAAATAAAACCTCCAGTACTGGAAGAGGAGAGAGAGGGAGAGGGGAGAGAGAAGAGAAAGAGAAGAGAGAAAGGGGAGAGAGAGGAGAGAAAGAGAGGAAAGAGGGAGAGGGAGTGAGGGAGTAAGGGAGACAGAGAGAGAGAGAGAGAGAGAAAGAGAAAAGAGAGAGACTAGGATGATAAGAGAATTTTGCAGACAGTTTATCACAGTACTTTTGTAACTCAGATACCCAATTTTCCCTAGAGGCAACATGGACAAAAAGAATTGACCCCAGAGCCGGGGCGTGGTGGCGCACGCTTGTAATCCCAGCATTCGGGAGGCTGAGACAGAAGGATCGTGGTTCGCGGATAGCCTCAGCTACTTAGTGAGGCCCTCTGCAACTCAGTGAGACCCTGTTTCAAAATAAAAGGGATAAAAAACAGGGCTGGGGGTGTTGTTCCAAGGTAGAATACCCCTGGGTTCAGTATCACCAAAAAAAAAAAAAAAAAAAAAAAAAAAAGAGTTGGCCCTGGGAAACCTAATGGAGACCTTCACAGAGTTTGGGTTCAGTAGGAGACGTCGCCAGTAGAAAGCTCTGCAAACAGGTACCAGATGCAAGTTCGGGAAAACATATTCAATACCCAAAAAATAAGCGATGCGCCCAAACAAGACCAAGCAGGGCTGGCGGGTCGGCAGCTCGTGGCTCTCTTCGTCTGTAAGTGGTGGCTCTCACTTTGCAGACATCTTAAAGCACTGTGTGTCCCAAGAACTCGGGACATTAAAAAAGGGGCTGGGGAGAGATTCTTTGATATATCTGCCAATTCAACCATTAGAAAATGCTTACAAGATCTCGTTTATTATAGTGCAAAAAAAAAAGAGAGAAAGGGAGAAGAGAACAGAGTGATAAAAAGTCAAGCTATAATATTGCAGAATGCTTTGGCCTTAATGGAAGAAGAACCTGGTCCAGCTGACAGTCATGGTTAGAGCGTAAACTTTCACACATTGCTGGTAGGAATGTAATGTTGTACAATCACTCAAACACAGTTTGGTGTGTCTAAAACGCTAGCGTGCACTTAGTATGCGAACCAGCAATCACACTCTTGGGTCATTTCATGAAAATGAATATCATATTCGAGAAGAATGGAAATAAAACAGAGCACAGGGCACAGACTCCCCACCCCATCCTTATTCATGATTTCTATTCCATTTACCTATAGTCAACCATGAATATCCGTGAATATAACATCCAGAATTTTTTTTTAGGGGAAGATGACTGGGAATTGCAGCCAGGGGTATTCTACCTCCGAGCTCTACTTCCTACCCCAGCCACATTTTATTTTTTATTCCAAAACAAGGTCTCACTATGTTGCTCCGGGTCTTGCTAAGATGCTGAGGCTCGCCTCTCAAACCTGCAATCCTCCTGTCTCGGCCTCCCAAGTACCGGAATTGTAGGCATGCACCACCAGGCCCAGCTACATCTGAAAATATTAAATGAAAATTTTTATATTTTGAGAGAGAGCACATTCAGATAACTTTTACTACAGTGGATTATGATCTTTGTGTTTTGTTAGTAGTCACAGTTGTTAATGTCTTTCTGGACTTACTTTATAAATTAAACTATCCTTAATATGTAGATACAGGGGGAAGAAACGTTTGTGCAGGGTTCCCTACTAGCCACAGCTTCAGACAAACACATTCCTTCAAATAAGGAGAAAACCAACGTACTTCAGAAACTGCTCAAAATGTGTGACGTGACATTTAAAGCTAGCTGTCTCCAATTACATCAAATACTTTAGACAAGCCGGTGACTCCCCATAATGGTAAGAGGAGGCCCAGCATAGAAGAAATGTTCTGGAAGACACACTTATTCCCCTAAGGAAAACATGTTGACTTGTCATTTGCCCACGTACACTCAAACATGCCTGAGAGTTTATTCTTACAGACACGGCACCTAGGCCCACATTGTTACGAAACTCTGTGATGGTATTTTTTTTTATAATTTTTTGATTAGACATAAAATAAATGCTATAATAAATCTCTCTCTCTCTCTCTCTCTCTCTCTCTCTCTCTCTCTGTCTCTCTCTCGGTACTGGGGATTGTACCCAAGGGCATTCTACTTCCGAGCCATACCCGTAGCACTATTTTATATTTTATTTTGAAACACGCTCTTAGTAAATTTCTGAGGGTCTCATCAAGTTCCTGAGTCTGCCTTCAAACCTGTGACCTTCCCGTCTCAGCCTCCCAAGTATCGGGGGATTACAGGCGTGTGCCACCGCGCCCAGCTTGTAATAAACTCTTCATCTCCATTTTGCAGCATCGTCCAGCTGGCTTAACGAGACTGATTCGCTGGGGATTTTATTCGCATTTTTAATCCGAAGCCTGAAAAAATGGAAAACATGAATATCTGCCCTTGTCTTCTTGGTACCTTCAGACACTACATTTTTTCCCCCAAGAGGCCAGTGAGGGCCCATTTGAGGACACACAGCAGTTTCCTCTCAATAAATAGTCTCCTTAGACCTACTACGCTGAGTTTCCGGGAAATTTTATTCTAAACCCGCAGCGGGGAGGTGCTGGCTTTGAGCTCAATCCCAGGCCTCTCTTCCGATGGCTGTTTGTACAGTGTTCTGTTGTACAGAGTCCCTGTTTATTGGAATCTGGTTTCTGGACCTTCTCATCTGAATGCCAGCACCGGCCTGGGAGATTTCACCAGGTGGGAGAGAAAGGATTTTCCATAAGGCGAGATCTTGCCACGGCATGCCAGCCCAAGAATCTCATTGTTTAACCAATACCTAATGTCAGAACCTTTTGGAAAGGTAAATATTTAATCTTCTGGCTATAACAAACTCTCAAGAACTCCCCACTGAACTCCTCCAAGGCTTTTTAAAAAAAATAGATGCGTTGTACATAAGTAGAACTGGACAGATATCAAATAATAAGTGTGATTTTCACTTCTGTAGTTTAAACATCTGAAACAGGCCAGGTCGTGAAACCGGGAACTTCAATGAAGGTTCCAGACTATTTTCTTTGGCTGAGTTTTAGAAAGCGTGTAGGGCAGGGTGAGTTTGAAACGCAGTTTTCTATTACACGGCTAGCGATAAGGTCTAGCGGGTCACCCCAGATACGTAGGTGACGTTTCCTGTTTCTGTGTGGTCAGCGCCCAGGTGTAATATTACTTAAGTTAGAGGACTTGTTTAATCGAAATGAAAGTGTGCTGATTTGAGCCATCTGCACCTCCTCCTCCTGCTCTTTCCCTTCCTTTCTTCTCTCTTCTCTAAACATATTAAAGTCAATCGGCAAGCCAAACAGGAGAAAAAGGGAAAGGGGAGGAATGGGGTGGGAACTGAAGAAGGGCTGAATGGGTGATGTGTGCCTACCTCTACCATCTTGTACCCCATTAAGATGTATGATTACCATGCACCAATAAAAGTTAATATTTCCTATAATATTTTTTGGTAATCCTGAGAGTGGAACCCAGGGGCTTTTCTACCTCCGGGCCATACTCCCAGATGTATTTTTATAGTTTATTTGGAAAAAGGGTCTCACTAAGTTGCTGAGAGCCTCACTAAGTGGCTGAGGCTGGCTTCGAACCTGCGCGATTCTCCTGTCTCAGCCTCCCAAGCGCTGGGATTATAAGCGTGCGCCACCATGTCTGGTCTTCCCTATGACATTTTTCTTTATTTAAAATGTCTTTCGGCCGGGCGTGGTGGCGCACGCTTGTAATCCCTGCGCTTGCGAGGCAGAGACAGGAGGATCGCGCAGGTTCGAAGCCAGCCGTGCGCGCTGCCTTAGGAGACCCTGTTTCCAAATAAAAATATAAAAATAGGTCTGGGAGTATAGCCCGGAGGTAGAAGGGCTTCCAGGAACCCCAGTACCACCCCCCCCAAAAAATGTCTTTCACTTATATGGCAGAAAAAACAGAAACAGTCTCTGTGGGCGTGGTGGCACACGCTTGTAATCCCCACTTTGGAAGGTGGAGACAGGAGGATCCCGCAGGTTTGAAGCCAGCCTTGCTGTTAAAGAGAGCCTGTTTCCAAATAAAAATATAAAATGAGTCTGGGCATATATCCCAACAGTAGAAGGGTTTTCAGTAACCCCAGTACCACCAAAAAAAGAAAAAATGAATAAAGAAGATGAATCTGAATATTGAATAGAGAGAATGAATAAAAGTTAATTGTTTAACCTATTGTTCTGGTCAGCATTCTCCACCGCTATAGCCTAAAGACCTGACCATGTGTCTTAGAGGAAGGATGATTCATTAGCTCAAGGTTTTCCTTGGAGATACTGGGGTTTCGTTCATGTGATGCTGGGGACTGTGGATCTCAGAGCATGGCAAGAGGAGGAGGAGAGGAGAGCCCATGGGCTGTGCTCCTCACATCATGGAGGCTGGGAGGGAGAGGGAAGGAGAAAGAGGAGCGGGGGGAAAGAGAGAGAGAGGGGGAGAGAGAGAGAGAGAGAGAGAGAGAGAGAGAGAGAGAGAGAGAGAGAGAGAGAACACAGGGGAAGGAGAAACCACATATAATCTTCCAAGGCTACAGCCCCAGGGACCCACCTTCTGCAACCACACCCTACCAGCCTAGGCTACCACCCAGATGAATCCATTCCAAGAGATTTTTTTAACTGCTGAGATTACAACCCTCCAGACTCAATTACTCCAACCATCAATTTATTAGCTCTTCAAGGGCTCAGTCTACGGCTAACCATAACCATAACAGATACCCTATAAGAGAAGTGTGGAGATTGCAAAAAACTTAAGGGTACAATTAAAATTTATATTGAATCTCTTACTTATACTAATGTACTCTTTATAAAAAATTATCCATGTCTTTAATATCCTCAATTATCATTAATAAGGCCATACCGAAGACATCACGGTACCTGATTTGTTTCTTTTTTTTTTTTTTTTTTTTTTTTTTGCAGGTTTGGGGATGGAACCCAGGGGCATTTGACTTCCGAGCTACACCCCCTACCCTATTTTTTTATTCCTTATTTTGAAATAGGGTCTCACTAAGTTTCAGAGCACCTCACTAAGTAGCTGAGGCTGTCCTTGGACCACGATCCTCCAGTCTCAGCCTCCTGAATGCTGGGATTACAAGTGTGGGCCACCATGCCTGGCTCCTGATATCAAATTATACTACAGAGCTATGCCAATAAAGATAGCATGGTACTGGCACTAAAACAGACACATAAACCCATGGAAGAGAAGATAAGAGAAACAGATTCTCACACTTAGAGCCAGTTGATTTTTTTTTTTTTTTTTTTTTTTTTTTTTTTTTTTTTTTTTACAAAGGCACTAAAGTCATATGCTGGGGGGAAAGACAGCCTTTTCAATAAATGGTGTTGAGAAAACTGGTTATTCCTTTGCCAAAGAAATTATACCCCAACACATTTTTATCATTTCAAAATAAAGCCCTGTAACCATTACACAGTTCTTTCTAGAAACCACAAATACATTTTTATTTCTATATACTTAGCTATTATTCCAAATATTTCATATAAGTGAGATCATAGAGTGTGCGATACACCCCTCCTTCATTTTTTGCTGCTTTTGCTCAGCAAAATGTTTCAAAACTTCTTTTATATTTTAACATGAATAAGTGTCTCACTCCTTTTAAAAGCTAAATAATATTCCATTGTCCTTTTCTGTGATACTGGGGATGGAACCTGGGGGTGAGGGGTTCTACCTCTAAGTGACATCCCAGCCCTATTTTTTACTCTCTATTTTGAAACAGGGTCTCACTGAGTTGCAAAGGGCCTCACTAAAGCCGGCGTGGTGGCGCACGCTTGTAATCCCTGCGCTTGGGAGGCTGAGACAGGAGGATCGCGCGGGTTCGAAGCCAGCCTCAGCTACTTAGTGAGGCTCTCAGCAACTTAGTGAGACCCTGTTTCCAAATAAAATATAAAAAAAGTTCTGGGAGTATAGCCCAGAGGTAGAAAGCCTCTGGGTTCTACCCCCAGTGCCATAAATAAATAAATAAATAAATAAATAAATAAACTTTAAAAAAAGGGCCTCACTAAGTGGTCGCTGAGGCTGTCCACAGACTTTTTGAGAATACGATTTCTACTATTTGGGGGGAGTCACAAACAGTGGGGGAGTAGGCTATAGAAAGCTTTTAATTCACCTTTTGATCTCTTTCTTGTCTGTCTGTCTACCTGTCTGTCTGTCTGTCTCCCCCTTGTCTCTCTCTCCTTGGCTACATTTCCTGCAGTGCCTTGGGCATATCCTTCCTTGGCTCACCCTATAAATACTGCTTGCCTGCGTCTCCCCCTCAAATCGCTGCTACCGTCAGTCTCCTCTACATAATTTAGTCTGAACGCCCTTTGCTTACCTTAGGATTTTCAGCATTTCTTCTGGCTTCTTCCTGGATGCTGCTCCTTCTTGAGCAGGACTACAAATGAAGGTGGATTAACCCTTTGCAAATATGCCCTCAGAGAGAGGAGACAGAGCCAGGCACAGTGGCACGCCCCTGTAACCCCAACACTAGGGGAGGCTGGGGCAGGAGGATCGCAGGTCTGAGGTCAGACTCAGCAACTTTGCAATAATTTTAGCCACCTAGGAAAAACCTGATTATAAACAACAACAACAACAAACATTTAAAGGGCTGGAGGCCAGGCATGGTGGCACACAATTGTAATCCCAGCATTCAGGAGGCAGAGACCAGAGGATCACAGTTCGCAGACAGCCTCAGCTACTTAGCGAGGCCCTTCGCAACTCAGAGAGACCCTGTTTCAAAAAATAAAAGACTAGCTGGGCGTGGTGGTGCACGCTTGTAATCCCAGCGTTCAGGAGGCTGAGACCTGGAGGATCGTGGTTCACAGACAGCCTCAGCTACTTAGTGAGGCCTTCTGCAACTCTGTGAGACCCGGTTTCAAAATAAAGAATAAAAAATAGGGCAGGGGGTGTAGCTTGGAGGTCAAATGCTCCTGGGTTCCATCCCCAGACCCCCCAAAAATATAAAAGACTAAATAAGTAAGTAAATAAATAAATAAGAGGATCACGGTTCGTGGACAGCCTCAGCTATTTAGTGAGGCCCTCCGCAACTCAGTGAGAGCTTGTTTCAAATTAAAGAATAAAAATTTGGGCAGGGGGTTTAGCTCGGAGATTAAATGCCTCTGGGTTCCATCCCCGGACCCACAAAAATAAATATATGAATAAATAAATAAATAAATAAATAAATAAATAAATAAATACGGCTAGGGTGTAGCTCGGAGGTAGAATGCCCCTTGGTTCCATCCTCAGTACCTCAAAGAAGAGAGAGAGAGGAGAGAGGAGAGAGGAGAGAGGAGGGAAACACTGGTGTGTTTTACAAAGGAAGCTAGTTCCTAACACCCTTAAGAGTCCCTATTATAATAACGAACAGTGACACATCTTTCCTGGCAGCCGCAAGGTTGACATTTCTATTGGTTCTTTTAAAAGTCCACATTAAAACTCCGACTAGTCCCGTACCTCCCACCCGAGTGAACCTTGATATTTCCTGGCTAGTTTACGGTATGCTTCCTGCACCCATACCCTTGTGCATTCTAATTGTTCCATGAATATCCATTTAGGTCTGAGGAATCAAAACCCGTATGGAGTGCAGCTCTTATTCCACATGCTCTTAAGCAGAAACCCTGGAAAGACACAGCACAATTGAAGATCGCCTGAGACTGGGCCACCTGTTAGTTGATTTCCTGCTGTTATTTCAAGTGTTAGAGTCCTGATGTTGCCTGTGGCTTCTCTGCATGCACAAAGAAACTTTCAGTTGCCTCCTGTCTATGAACAAGCTGGAGAATTAAAGACTAGAGAAAATAGGACCCGGCAGCAAAACGAATTCTGTCACTTTTCCCAAGCATGGGCAATTTTTCCCCCCAGAGCCATAAAAGTGAAAAATAAATGATCAGATAAGCCAAATTTTGTAATTTTCCTGAAGGTAATAGACTACCTCTTGTCTTCTAGTTCTTTAACCAATCACACACATTCTTTGTCTATTAAATGTGAATTATGGGAGAAAGGGCTGAAGCAATCCTGTCCAAAACGTATGTTTTGTTTTTTTAATCTCTTTATGAATATTTGTCCTATTTGGTGAGAACCAGGTGTTCCTAAATTCATGCAGAGCTATTCAAAACTTGTTTAACACTTTTATTTTCTGTTTTCTTTCATCTCCCTTCCCCTCCTCCTCCTCTCCTCCTCTCCTCCTCTTCTTCTCCTCCTCCTCCTTCTCTTCTCCTCCTCCTCCTCTTCTTCTCCTCCTCCTCCTCTCCTCCTTCTCCTCCTTCTCCCCCCTCCTCCTTTTCCCCTCCTCCTCCCTTCCTCCTCCTTCCTCTCCTCCTCCTTCTTCTCCTCCTCCTCTCTTCCCCTCCTCCTCCTTCTCTTCTTTTCCTCCTCCTTCTCTTCTCCTCCTCTCCTCCTCTTCCTCTTCTTCTCCTCCTCCTCCTTCTCCTCCTTCCCTCCTCCTCCTCCTCCTCCTTCTTCTTCCCTCCCTCCCTCCCTCCATTTTGGTACTGAGGATTGAGCCACAGGACGATCTACCTCTGTGCTATACCCCCAGCACTTTTTCTTCCTTTGTTTTTCCAATTTGGCACATTGTGATTTTACATCACATTGGGGTACAGAATAGCAGAAAAATACAATCACACAACCCTTGGTACCTTTCCCCTTGGGTCTGCCCCCCCCCTCCTCTCCCCCTCCCCCTGGGTGACTTGAAATTAGAATTGGTGATTTTTATGCATCCGTTGCATTATTTTAACCGTTACATTCTTCATGACTTGGTCTTCTTCCTTCCCCGAACCCTCCTCAGTCTTTCCTTTGGAGTCTCTGCCCTTCTAGCTGATGCCACTCTTATTTCTGAATATCTCTACTTTTCATGTACAAGAGAAAATATACATCTACTCATTTTTTGAGACTGGCTCAGTTTGCTTAGCACAATATTCTCAAGTTTCATCCATATTTCTGCAAATGGCGCCATTTTGTTCTTCGCTATGACTGAGTCTGTCGCGACCCTAAGGCTCTGACCAGCAGAGCCTAGGGAAGAAACACACAAACGCCGACTTGGCGATGAAGCTACTTCCTCTTTATTCCCCGCAGCAGTTTCCTTATATACCATACCAAGCCTGTTCCCAAAATATCCACCAATCCCATTCCGCCCATGTCCATCCCATGCTCCCTAGAAGGTACCTCATAGGGTACTGGCCTAACCACGAGGCATTACATCACAGTCCATGCATGAGGCGGTGATACTGACAACAGCGCATGCGCCAGCCAAGACCAACAGCGCATGCGCCAGCCAAGACCACCATCCTTGGCAGTCAGCTCGGGCGCCATCTTGGGCTGACGTGCCACACCCTGGCTTCCCACATGAGTCAACTTCCATCTGGTACATATTGTAAAGTTTTGCGATCTGTTCATCTGTTGATGGATACCTAGGCTGGCTCCATAATTTAACTTTTGTGTGTGTGTATGTATGTATATATATTTGGTGGTACTGGGGTTCCTGGAAGCCGTTCTACCTCCGGGCTACACTTCCAGACCTATTTTATATTTTTTTATTTGGAAACAGGGTTTCTTAAGCCAGCAAGGCTGGCTTTGAACCTGAGTCCTCCTGTCTTCGCCTCCCAAGTGTGGGGATTACAAGCGTGTGCCACCAAGCCCGGCTTATAACTTTTTGAATTGTGCTGCTATGAACATGAGTTTGCCTGAAGAAATTGGTATTATTTTTTTTCTTTTGAAATAAGGTCTCACCAAGCTGCTGAGGGGCTTGCTAAGTTGCCGAGACTGGCCCCAATACTCCTATCCTCCTGTCTCACCCTCCCTAGTACTGGGATTACAGACAAGTGCCACTGTGCCTGGCTCAAGTTTCTCATTTCTGAAATGGATTTGCCAAACAAAGAAGACATTGAAAATTTTAAAGGTTGATGCATCTGAGCCTTGCTTTAAAAACATAAAGCCAGGGGGCATGGTGACACATCTTGTAATCTCAGTTCCTGGGAGGTTGATATTGGAGGATTGCTGGTTGGAGGACAGCCTCAGCAATATAGTCAGACCCTGTTTCAAAATAAAAAATAGCCGGGCGTGGTAGCGCACGCTTGTAATCCCCGCGCTTGGGAGGCTGAGACAGGAGGATCGCGCATGTTCGAAGCCAGCCTCAGCCACTTAGTGAGGCTCTCAGCAACTTAGTGAGTCCCTGTTTCCAAATAAAATATAAAATAGATCTGGAAGTATAGCCCGGAGGTAGAAAAGCCCCTGGGTTGCACCCCCAGTACCACGAAAACTAAAAAAAAATAAAAACTAAAAACAGGCTGAAGGTATAACTTGAAGGTAGAATACCCCTGAATTTAATCTCTAGTAAAACACACACACACACACACACACACACACACACACACACACACACACAGCCAAATCTGACAGATCTAAAAGAAGGAAGAGAAACAGCCAATATTACTGTTGGCCATTTCTTAACCTTTTTTTTTTCTCAGTATTTATAGGACGTACATTGAAAAATACCAATATGAAGGTAGAAACTTAGAATAAATCTATCAACTAAATGCACTGGTGTTTGTAAAGCTCTGCCTTAATATATATTTATTTGCTAGGATTGTGTGTGTTCCCTCCTGGAATTCATGTGTTAGAAACTCTTTTGGTATTTAATGATGATTGGAATAAGAGCCTTTGTGGGGGGTACTTAGGTTTGGCTGAGGTGTTGAGAGTGGGGCCCTTGTGATTGGCTGAGGTGTTGAAGGCAGAGCACTCCTAATTGGCTGAGGTGTTGAGAGTGGGGCCCTCGTGATTGGCTGAGGAGTTAAAGTTGGGGCTCTTGTGATTGGCTGAGATGTTGAAGGTGGGGCCTTTGTGATTGGCTGAGATGTTGAAGGTGGGGCCCTTGTGATTGGCTGAGGTGTTGAAGGTGGGGCCTCTGTGATTGGCTAAAGTGTTGAGGGCAGAGCCCTGGTGATTGGATTATTGGCTTTATGAGAAGAGGAGGGAAGGCCGAGTCCACCTGTTATCTTTGTCCTGTTATAGATGCACAGAAAAGGTTATTACTACTTTAGGAGAAGATGTGGCACATTGGTCCTGAACTACCCACTTCCAGAAGTAAATCCCTCAGTCTATAGTTGATAGGTGAACTATGCCTTGTGCTGTTATAGCAGCAGTATATAAACTAAGACACCATTCTTTTTTTGTGTGTGTGGTTCTGGGGATGGAACCCAGAGGCACTTGACCTCCGAGCTACACACACCCTCTGCCCTATTATTTATTCTTTATTTGAAACAGAGTGCAGGCTGATTTTATTTTCTAATTTTTTGGTAAAAATTTGTATCTATGTCCTAAAAGATGTTGGCCTATAATATTTTTCTCATAATGTCTCTGTCTGGTTCTGTTTATACTTTCCCCATAAAATAAATGGAAAAGTGAGATGTCTTCCTCTGGCCTCAAACTTACCATCCTCCTTTCTTAGCCTCCTGAGTAGCTGGGACTATATATGCCTGTTTCACTGCACACACTTGATAAATTTCCTCCAGAACTCCTCCTGCTCCTTTTTCTCCCTGTACATATTTTTTAGATGGTTGCCAATAACTTCCTTATGTACTTAGCATTACTTGAAATGTTTCCTTTATCTCAGGTCACCCATTCCCACTATTCTACTGGTCTCTTCTCCTTATTTTTCTGATATCCCTTTGTTCTTTTCAATTTCTCCCTAGCTTCCACATATGCAAGGAAACATATAACCCTCTACTTTCTGGGTGAAGGGTCTGGCTGCTTTGGAGAAACACTGGAGTGTTCTTATAAAGTTAAGTTCGTGACCACCTTTGGACCCAGCTATCCCAGTCCTAGGTATTGACCCAGGGGAGAGAAGAAATTCCATAAAAAATAAATGACTCACAAATGTTCTTAGCACCTTGATCCATTATAACTCTAAAGTGGAAACAATTCAAATACCCAACAATGGGTGGAAAAATATCCTCTACTCAAAGAATAGAATATGGTTTAGCAATTAAAAGGAACTACCGAAAGAAAACAAAACAAAAAAAGCAAACTGGTCTAAAAAATACTGTGTTTTAGTGGAAGAAGCTAGGCCCAGAACATATACACAGTATAATTCCGTTTATAGGACAGCCCCAAAGACAGATATATTCAGTAGCAACAACAAACACATCAGTGGTTGCCTTCAAAGGGATACAGAAACTGTGCTGGGAGGGCTTTTTAGGAGGAACTCTGTACGATTGATGGGAATGTTCTCTCTATTGACTATGGTGATAGTTTTATGGGTTCAAGCATGATGCCAACAGTCATCAATTGTGCACCATAAATGGGCACGCTTTTTGTATGTAAATAACACCTTAATAAAGTTGATTTAAGAAGAAAAAACACAGAAAGCAAGTAGAAAATAAGTCATCATAGAAGAGTTTCTACTTGGGATGCCGTAATTAAAACAATTCCAGCCAGTCATGGTGGTATACGCCCACAATCCCAGTACTTGGGAGGCTGAGTCAGGAGAATCACAGTTTTGAGGCCAGTCTTAGCAACTTAGTGAGACTCTGTTTCAAAATAAAAAAATTCAAACAGGGCTGGGGATGTATCTCAGAAGTAGAATGCCCCTGAGTTCAACACCCACTACCACACACACTAAAAAAAAAAAAAAAAAAAAGCAAAACAAAAATCAAATCTAATACCTGGCATATCTATTAAGAGAAAAATACTTACCTGTCCCCAAAAAAGGCAAGATCAAATTTTAAGTGGCAATATTGAAAACGACCAGACAATAAAAAGTGCACTGCCTCTGAACAGCCTCGTCTTCCAGGAATAATCAAGGAACCGAAAGGAAGAAAAATTGCATCTGACATCAATTCCTATGTGGCCAAGACTCACTCTACTTTCAACCCCCAAGTGGAGGATGCTGGCCTCCTGGAGGCCCAGAGACCCCAGACACAAAATCTCCTGTGCGACCCTGGGTAGGGGAAGGGACACAGGGCCTGATTTATGTCTCCATCTGCTAGATCCTGGCAAGGGCCTTCGTGAGCGATGCGCTCGGCGACCCAAGTGTGCTTATGATTCGTAAATAAAACAAAGCCAAACAATTGAAAGCAAACAGTGTGTGGTGTGTCCGCCGCCCAGGCCCGACGGTCCGCTCAGCAGAAGCTGGGCGTGTGGGGACAGCAAAAGTCTCCGGGGTCAGCGCAGTCCTCCGGGTGAGAGGTCAAGGAGCCTGGGCTTCCCTTTGAAAGTAAAACTGTTCAGTGTGCAGAACAGACTTAATATAAATACCGTGGCCGTCCTTGCAGAGAGGCCCCTCCAATGCCGGTGGTCTGCCGCGCTCCCTGTCTGGCACTGCATGTAACATTTCAAAACCACGAAGCCTTATAAGACACACATAAATATGTCGTGCCTGTTGGGTTTGTACATCATCAAATCCCTGTCTAATTTTTCAAAGATTGTACTCGGCCCGGATGAAGCCCGGGCCTCTCTGATCTAAAATGTTTTACCCTCGTCATCTCGCCCGCGTGGAAGCTTGTTATTCCTACGTGAATGAAAATTCATCGGGAATGTTTGAATTAGAGCGCAGCCGCAGGATCGTTAAAAGTTCATAGACCATGAAGGGATCCAAATCGTATTGGACGTTTCTAGAAAACTCCTGTCTCACAAATCCACCTGCAGGAAGACAGACATGAGTACCCCATCTGGACTGTGATTCTTACCTTGATTACAAATTACAAATTGCATGTTTGAGGTCAGCAACCCATGGTCATTTAGTGAGATCCTTCTTCAAAATAAAAAATAAAATAGGTCTGGGAATGTAGCTCAGATGTAGAACACCCTTGGGTTCAATCCCCAGCACCACGTGTGCGCGCGCACACACACACACACACACACACACACACACACACACAATATTTCTTTAGAATATCAATACCTTTAGTGTGCAAGGAAAGGCGGGCGTGGTGGCGCACGCTTGTAATCCCAGTACTTGGGAGGCTGAGACAGGAGAATCGAAGGTTTGTGGCCAGCCTCAGCTACTTAGTGATAGTCTTTTGCAACTTAGTGAGATCCTGTTTCAAAATACAGATTAAAAAAATAGGGCTGGGAGTGTAGCTCAGAGATCGAATTCCCCTGGATTCCATCCCCAGTTCTGCACGCCCTTCTCCAGAGACTTACATTCACCTTTATTTCTCTTGAGATACATGCAAATTTCCAGGGGCTTAACTTTCCAATTTTTCTCATTCCACACCTGCCTCATTCCAATCACATGGCTCCTTTCCTGGGGTTGTGTTATCAGCCATTCCATTAAAGTAATATAATATCATTAAAATCATATTATTAAAACATTGCACACTAAAGGTATTGATATTCTAAAGAAATATTGATGTGTGTGTGTGTGTGTGTGTGTGTGTGTGTGTGTGCGCGCGCGCACACACACATGGTGCTGGGGTTGAACCCAAGGGTGTTCTACATCTGAGCTACATTCCCAGACCTATTTTATTTTATTTTTTATTTTGAAGAAGGATCTCACTAAATTACCATGGGTTGCTGACCTCAAACATGCAATTTTCCTGTCTCAGCCTCCTAAGCAGTGAGATTATAGGTGTGCACCACTGCGCCTGGCTCTGTTTTCTTTCTTGATATTGGGAATACTGTAAGAACTATATCCTTTATTCCTGTCATCTCTTCTTCCTCCTCTTCTTCTCGTTCTCCTCCTCCTTCTCTTCCTTTTCCTTCTCCTTCTTGGATTGAACCCGGGACATTCTACCTCCAAGCTATACACCCAGCCCTTTTTATTTTATTTAATTAATTAATTTTATTATTATTATTTTTTGGTGGTACTTGGGATAGAACCCTTCTACCTCTAGGCTACACTCCCAGACCTATTTTATAATTTTATTTGGAAACAGGGTCTCTTAAGCCAGCGAGGCTGCCTTCGAACCTGCGCCATTCTCCTATCTCCACCTCCCAAGCACAGGGATTACAAGCGTGCGCCACCACGCCCTGCAAGCCCTTTTTATTTTGAAACCAGATCTCAATAAGTTGTCAAGTCTGGTATGGAACCAGCCTATGACCCAATCCTCTCAGCCTCTCAAGTATTGGGATTACAAAGGGGAAGAAATATTTGATTTTTCACTAATAAATGTCCACTCAGAGCTTGCCTATCCCCCTCACTCCCCTCTCCAGCCCCACTTCTCTCTTCTTTTTGGTGCCACCAGCAACTCTAATCGCCCACTGATCCCTGTGACCTTCAGCCCTCCATCTCCTGGAGGTACTGTTACTTCTAGGCACAACCCTGGTGCCGGCCACCCTACCTTGCACAGGCACCTTCTCCATTTTCTTCCTTATCAAGCTGACAAATAGGTATGAGATGAAATGGGGGAATATTTTTCTCTCGACTTTGATGCCCCTCTATTGGCAGAGATCTGGTCTAACATTAGTTGAGCTCCATCCTCTTTAACGGTTTTATTAAACTGGCTCATTCCATCTCCCTTTATCGTCCCCTCCTTATTCAAGAAAGGACTCAAGCCCAGCGTGGTGGGGGACGCCTGTCATCCGGGTACTTGACACAAGATCGAGGCCAGCCTCAGCAACTTAGCAAGGTCCTCAGCAATTGAGATCCTGTTTAAAAAAAAAAAATAGCCAGGCATATGGGTGCACCCTGGTAAACCCAGCTTTCAGGAGGCTGAGAATGGAGGATCACAGTTCACAGACAGCCTAAGCTACTTATTGGGCCCTTCGCAACTTAGTGAGACCCTGTTTCAAAATAAAGACTAAAAAATGGGGCTAGAGGTAGAGCTTGGAGGTGGAATGCCCCTGGATTTAATTTCTAGAACCAAATGAATGAATGAATGAATAATAAATAGAAAAGAAGAAGCAAAGAAAAGACCCAGACATGGAACTAATGGTGTGCTCAGTTTATCTGTGTTACAGAGCTTCTGCCAAACTCAGAATTACCCATCTCCTGTAGGCCCGTTTCTTTTTTATTTTTTTTCTTTTTTATTTATTTATTTTTTGTGTGTGTGTGCTGCTAAGGATTTAACCCAGGAGCATTCTACTTCTGAGATACACCCCCAGCTCCATTTTTTATTCTTTATTTTGAAACAGGGTCTCACTGAGTTGCAGAGGGCCTCAGTAAGTAGCTGAGGCTGGCTGCGAACCACGATCCTCCTGTCTCAGCCTCCCGAATGCTGGGATTATAAGCAGGCATCTCCTGCAGGCCCAGTTCTAAGCATATTTTATTTTTTAAAGTCAATGAAAAGAATGCATTTGCTGTCTTTTTTTTTTTTCCTTTAAATGAACTCTCATTCAAAAGACTTCCCCTTTCCCCAAGCAGAGGGGCCTGTGGTTCACCCTCGAGAGCCGCCCCGGGAACAGCTGAGCTCTGGGGGTCTCTGTAGCTCGGGCTAAAATGGAGGCGGCCGCTGCACTTCTGATCAATAAGATTTGTGAGTTTTTACTTAAGTTTTCTGCTTTTCAGTAGGGCATTGCAATTGTATATGACAGTGAGGTTCAGTGTGACGGAGACACATGTATCTGCAGCTCTTGGCATATTACTTTCCACCTCCCATCCCGCTCCCTTCTCCCCGTTCCCCGTACAAGTTAGGGAGATTGTGGTAACACCTCCACATGTCGCCAGGATATCATTGGAACTGTTTCTTTTTTCTTTCTTCTCTCTTCCTCTCCCTATCTCCCTCCTCCTTCAAGCACTCCACAGATATCTCCCTTCTCTCTCTTTCTCTTTCTCTCTCTCTCTCATTACTATTATTATTATTATTATTATTATTATTATTATTATTTTTTTTTTTTTTTTTTTGGTGGTACTGGGGGTGAAACCCAGGGGCTTTCTACCTCCAAGGTATACTCCCAGACTTATTTTATATTTTATTTGGAAACAGGGTCTCACTAAGTTGCTGAGAGCCTCACTAAGTAGCTGAGGCTGGCTTCGAACCTGTGCGATCCTCCTGTCTCAGCCTCCCAAGCGCTGGGTTTACAAGTGTGCGCCACCACGCACATCTCTCTCTCTGTATTATTTAAAATCCCTTATATTTATTTATTTATTTATTTATTTATTTATTTATTTATTTATTTTTGGTGGTGGTACTGGGGTTCTTGGAAGCCCTTCTACCTCCGGGCTACACTCCCAAACCTATTTTTACATTCTATATTTGGAAACAGGGTCTCCTAAGGCAGCGCGCACGGCTGGCTTCCAACCTGCGCGATCCTCCTGTCTCTGTCTCCCAAGCGCGGGGATTACAAGCGTGCGCCACCACACCCGGCTAAAATCCCTTATATTTAAATTCTTTTTTTTTTTTTTGCAGGTCTGGGGATGGAACCCTGGTGCATTTGACCTCCAAGCTACACCCCCTGTCCTATTTTTTATTCTTTATTTTGAAACAGGGTCTCACTAAGTTGCGGAGGGCCTCACTAAGTAGCTGAGGCTGTCCACAAACCGAGATCCTCCGGTCTCAGCCTCCCCAGTACTGGGATTACAAGCGTGCCCACCACGCCTGGTTCCTTATGTTTTAATTCTGTCACTGTAAAGATGAATGGAGTTCTTCTTTCTAAATACACTTAGCTATTTTTTAAGTTTCCGTCTGTATATTTATTCCAGAATTTCCATCCGGATATTTGATCATTTCACTGGGACAGATATCAGAAATATTTTTTTCTTCCCTAAGAGCAATGGAAATCTTTGAAATGTGTTAGGCATGTGTGACAATTTCAGATTTGCAGTCTAGAATGGCCTCTCTGTCTACTGTGTAGTGCTCTGATTGGCACAGAGGCTGATTTTTGCTATTATCTAGGAGAGATGCTGGAAGGCTGTACTAGGGAGATTACCATACAAATAGAAAAAGGATTTAAGATATTAAAGAAATGTTTGGGAGATGGGATGTAGACTTCATGTTCAGAGGTGTCTTAGTCAGCTTGGTCTCCCACAACTAAATTACCACGGACTAAGCCAGGCATGGCGGTACGCAATTATAGTTCCAGTACTCAGGAGGCTGAGACAGGAGGATTGCAGGTTCAAGGCTAGACTCAGAAACTTAGCAAGATCTTGTCTCAAAATAACAAAAATTAGCCGGGCGTGGTGGCGCACGCTTATAATCCTCGCACTTGGGAGGCAGAGACAGGAGGATCGCGCAGGTTCGAAGCCAGCCGCGCTGACTTAAGAGACCCTGTTTCCAAATAAAAATATAAAATAGGTCTGGGAGTGTAGCTGGGAGGTAGAAGGGTTTCCAGGAACCCCAGTAACACCAAATATATAAATAAATAAATGAATAAATAAATAAATAATAAAAATTTAATCCCAGTACTTGGGAGGCTGAGACAAGAAGATCTGGGTTTGTGGCCATCTTCAGCTACTTAGTGAGGCCCTCTGCAACTTAGTGAAGGCCTTGTTTCAAAAATAAAGAATAAAAAAAAGAATAAAAGAATCAGCTGGTGATGTAGCTCAGAGGTAGAATGTTCATTCTTCAGCACCATAAAAATAATAAAAATTAAAATTAAAAAGGACTGGGGTGCAACTGGGAGGTAGAATATCCCTGGGTTCAATCCCTAGTACCAAAAAAAAAAAAAAATGACCATAGACTGGATAATATAAGCAACCAAAATTTTATTTTCTCATAGTTCTGGAGGCTGTGAATCCAATATTATTGTACCATCATGGTCAGTTTCTTGTGCGAGTTCTCTTCCTAGATTACAAATGGCTATATTTGCACGTTATCATTACATGGGAGGAATGGAAGGGAGGGAGGGAGAGAGAAAGAGAAAGAGAAAGAAAATACGCAGGAGAATGGACTTGCTCTATGGTGTCTCCTCTTTTTAAGGCACTAATTCCACAAGGGCTTCATCCTCATGACTTTTTCTAAACCTAATTGCTTCATGGCTCCTCTCCAGATATACATCACACTCCATATTCAAGAAAGGCCTCAAACCCAAGGCGCCCAATTCAGTCCCTAACTGCAGCCATAGACCCTCTCCTCACAGGCAAATTAAGTGACCCATCCTCTCCAGAGAGGGTCTCCATTTTCTCACCATCAAAGCGAGATGGACCAGGATGTCTTCTGCAGAAGCTTAGAAGTTGGAGGTAGTAGATTCTGAGGGCCCGGTGGGCAGCCTGATGTATTTTACGATATGAACAACTTCCCAATTAGAAGGCTCGTTTTCTGCATGTTTTCTGGAAAACAGAGTCAGGGAATAAGAATTTATTAGTGTTTATCCAACATTCTCTTCAAGCCATTAGTCATGAGTCACGAGAAATGCACTCTGCATTTAAACATGGGTGGTTTCCATAACTTCAACTTTCCATGTGGCCAAAACTATTTACTTGGGTAGGAGCCATATATATATTGGGGACCGGCCCCATGCCAGATGCTGCGTGAAGGACTTGAGACCTAGTGCCGAGCAGAAGGAAGACCTGGGCTCAAGTCTTCATGGGGCTTACAGGAGACTGAGGGATACATATTTCGAATAAGTAGCAATGAATTAAAGGATTGTTATGAAATGGGAGGTATTTTTTGTGGGCAGAAACAAGTACTAGGGTGAGCTCAACTAGTTTGGGGGTCGGTTGGGTCATCCTTGAGAATGCAGCCCTTGGGCTGCAACTGAAAGGGTGGACAAGAATGTTGGAGGTGAAAGCAAAAAAAAAAAAAAAAAGAAAATCTTCCAGGTAAGAGAGAACAGAGTGTCTTAATGTTTGGAGATAGAAAAAAGAGCGCGGCTCTGTAGAGGAGCTGATGGAAAAACTGAGACAAGAAGCAGAATAGGAAAGACGAAATGGCCAGCGTGCAGCTGGAGAGAGTCGGAACAAAGAATGTCCCATAAACCAAATTGAGAATGTCGCAGCTGGGAGTGGTGGTGTGCGCCTGTAACTCCAGTGCTTGGGAGGCTGAGACAAGAGGATCACAGTTTTGTGGCCAGCCTCAGCCACTTAGTGAGGCCCTCAGCAACTTAATGAGACAGACGCAGTTTCAAAATAGAAAACAGAAAATAGGGCTGGGGGTGTACTCACAGGCTGAATGCCCCTGGCTTCAATTCCCAGTACATTCACCATCAAAAATAAGAAAAAGTAGAGCCGGGCATGGTGGCCCACACTTGTAATCCCAGCATTCAGGAGGCTGAGACAGGAGGATCGTGGTTCACGGACAGCCTCAGCTACTTAGTGAGGCCCTCTGCAACTCAGTGAGGCCCTGTTTCAAAATAAAGAATAAAAAATAGGGCTGGGGATGTAGCTAGGAGGTCGAATGCCCCTGGGTTCCATCCCCAGACCCGCAAAAAAAAAAAAAATAATAATAATAATAAAGAGTAGTAGTAGTAGTTGTTATAAGACTATGAAAGATTAAAAGATAATATCACAAAGAATGGTGTTTGTGAGTTCTGAGTTTGGAGGGCTGGGGCCTCTTTAAGAAAACTGCTCAGCATTGATACAAAGATGCAGGTCCCAGGAAATCAAGATAATAGAAAACAGAAGGTGACTGTGTCCAGATATAAAGACACTTCTAGAGAAAGAGAAAGAAAAAGAAAAAAAGAAATAAAAAAGGAAGGAAGAAAGGAGGGAGGGAAAGATCACTGAGTCCTGTGGCTTTTTTTTTTTAATAAGATAAATGGAGTGGGAATATTTCTACTGATCAGAAATTTTTATGTTGAACATAGCAGAAAATCCAGTACTCAAACTGGCTTAAGAACAATTAGGGTAACTGAGTCGTAAAACAGGAAGTCCATACATAAGGCAAACTCATCTTTGAGGTTATCTGAGTCTGAGGACTATATCTATCTATCTACTCTTTGTGTTGGCTGGGGTTCCAGCTGGATTTTTTCTTGGTGGCAAAATGGTTGCAGTACCTCACACGGCACCACTGGAGAGAAGAGATCCCTGTCTCTCCCAGTTGGTCTCCATTAAAAGCAAAGGAACTTTTGTTTTGTTTTTCCCAGAAACCATGAGCAATACTTTTCTCATATGATTCAAATTAGATCCCAGACCCACTTTTGAAACAACCCCTGTGGTCAGGGCACTTCCATGCTTAGACATGAGCCCCTGTGCCTATTGATATGGTGATACTGGTGGACCAGTTGGGTTTACCTATAGCGATGGGGGATGGGGAACACCTGGGCTGCATGGGCGAGCGGTGGGAACATCGACAACTTATCCTAAAAGAAAGAGAAACAAAAGAGTGCATTCTGGGTAAAAACCAATAATCCCTTATCGAGGAGGCTGGCAGACTCTTTCTGTAAGGAGACAGATGATCAATATGTTAGGCTGTTGCAATGACTCAACTCTGCCATTGTGGAAAGAGAGCTGATCTAGATGATAATGTAAGCGATTTGGCATGACTTTGTTTCCCCCAAACTTTATTTACAAAAATAGGTCAAATTGGGACCTTGGGGTGTTGTTTAGGGATCCCTGAGCCACACCCTTTCATATGAATCACTTCATTTCTGTCTTCTCTCAAATCTCTTCTGTCTGAAAATTTCCCTGGATGTTACTGTTCAGCCCCGTTTCACGCATATATAAAAAGGCTGGGGACTGCGTTCACGTGGCAGACAGG
This sequence comes from Muscardinus avellanarius, assembly GCF_963383645.1. Classification (NCBI taxonomy): domain Eukaryota; kingdom Metazoa; phylum Chordata; class Mammalia; order Rodentia; family Gliridae; genus Muscardinus; species Muscardinus avellanarius. The sequence goes on along the minus strand of NC_137802.1, from coordinate 10,959,480 downwards.
AGACGGCGGGTTATACGATAGTAAGATAAACAGTGTCTTTTCCCCCAGGACTGGTCCCCTGTGGCCAGGCTCCCCCTTCCCCGGAGAGAGGCTCCTCTGTCATGTTACGACGTTTTCAGATGGTGTTATTTGAAAAGCTTTAAACTTAAGCCAAATAAAGAATGTAGACCTCATTTCATATTCATTGCCCTGCATACTAACAAAGCTTTCGAAATTCTGCTAAATGTGGAATTGGACATGAGTCATATAATTTTTACTAGTGGAGTCACGGCTAAATTAAAAAGACCAAGACGCAGGGACGTTAAAGAGGACAGACACGAAAAGTGATAAATACGCTATGGTACTGGGGCGGAGCGTCCAATTTTTGTATGCGCTTTCTGATCTCTTTCGGTTTTGGAGAAGAGATGGAGGAATTTGATTTAAAAGAGGCGCAGAAGGAAGGGTTTCTTTAGAAGTTATACAAAGTGAAGAAAGGGTAAATGTCTTCACACTGATAGTTTTCTTGGCATGGTGCTTTTCTTAAAAATACTTTTATTGGGGAATTGCAATTATACGTCATAGCGAGGTTCGAAGTGATACAGACACATGCTCACACAGCCCTCGGTGTCTTTCCTTCAGCGTCTTGCCCTGCTCCTCTCTCTCTGGCTGAACCTATTAGTGAGATCGGTAGTGATTCCTTCAGCCATGGGCACAGCAGAATCTGAACTTTATCGAATTCTTCCTAAACTCCACATCTCCCTCCCCAGGCCCCTTCCACTATCCCACTGGATCTTCTCAATGATCTAAAGTCTAGTGTTTCCTGGTTTTTCTTTTTTTCTAGCTTTTGTTTCTTATTTTGTTTCCTCTTTCCCCTCCCCCAAATTTCTACAAAGGAGAGAAAACATAACAACCCTTGACTCTCTGAGACTGGCTCATCTCAGTCTTATTTTCTCTAGTTTCATTTATTTCCCTGCAAATGGCATGATTTTGTACTTCTTGATGGCTGATTAAATTCGTGTGTGTGTGTGTGTGTGTGTGTATGATATTTTTGTTAACTGTGGACAGACTCTGGGGTTGGTTTCATAATTTTTTTTTTTTTGCTGGTACTGGAGTTCCTGGAAGCCCTTCTACGTCCGGGCTACACTCCCAGACCTATTTTATAGTTTTCAAAACAGGGTCTCCTAAGCCAGCGTGGCTGGCTTCGAACCTGCGCGATCCTCCTGTCTCCGCCCCCCAAGCGCGGGGATTACAAGCGTGCGCCACCACGCCCGGCTGGTTTCGTCATTTTGACACCGCTCTTTTTTTGTCGTGGTATATTTGACCAAGTGATTTCCGACTCCTGTATTTATTTCCTTTGGATTTTAACTGAAGAGACTTAGAGGAGGCCAGGAGCTGCAAAACGGTCATACAGAATTAGAAAAGCAGCAAAAAACAGAAACCCAGAACGAGGTGGATTAAAGGAGAACTTAAGGCAGAAAACGGCTGGAATAAGGACTCCTAAACTGTAAAAACATAGCATATAAAATAAGAGATGCAGGGGTGATGGTGATCACTGAACTTGACTACTTCCTGAAAAGAAGCTGGGAACAGGCCCACATTAGATTTCTCACTTCAAAAGGTAGCGATGAGCCGGGCGTGGTGGCACACGCTTGTAATCCCCACGCTTGGGAGGCGGAGACAGGAGGATCCCGCAGGTTCGAAGCCAGCTGCGCTGGCTTAAGAGACCCTGTTTCCAAAGAAAAATATAAAAATAGGTCTGGGAGTGTGGCCCGGAGGTAGAAGGGTTTCCAGGAACCCAGTACCACCAAAATAAAAAGATAGCGATGAAGAATAGCAGAATAAATCACAAAAATCAAGAAATCATATTTCTATGTTTCCTCAACCCATTGGCAAATTTGAGATAGCTCAAATACTCTGGAGATGTCCTGGCTTCGACCATAGAACTTGGTACCATCAGTCTGTGGTTGAGCCTTGCTTATCCCTGTCACTAGAGAGATTTCCATCCATCCATCCATCCTTCCTTCCTTCCTTCCTTCCTTCCTTCTTTCCTCCTTTCCTTTTCTTAATCATATTAAGAATTAGAAGTTATACATGGGTCCTACCAAAGTTGACTTTCTCTCTCTCCATACATACATACATACATACATACATACATACGTGTGTGTGTGTGTGTGAGTGTGTGTGTGTGTGTGTGTGTGTGTGTGTGTGTATGAGCCTAGGGATTTCAACCTAGGGCTGGGTGTTCTACCTCCAATCTATATTCCCCAGCCTTTTTCATTCCTATTTTAGAATAAGGTCTCCCTAGGTTGATGACAGTCTTGCTGTGTTGTTGAGTCTGGCCTCGAACCTGTGATCCCCCTGTTTCAGCCTCCCAATTACTGGGATTACAGGTGTGCACCACCACACCTGGTTTGTCTTTGTGTTCATGCAAAATCCAAATGCTTAGTAAAATATATCTTGAATAGCCAGGCGTGGTGGTGCACACTTGTAAGCCCCGCGCTTGGGAGGCGAAGACAGGAGAATCACGCAGGTTCAAAGACAGCCTCTCTGGTTTAAGAGACCCTGTTTCCAAATAAAAAATATATAAAAATAGGTCTGGGAGTGTAGCCCAGAGGTAGAAGGGTTTCCAGGAACCCCAGTACCACCAAAAAACAAAACAAAATTATATATATATAGATAGATAGATAGATAGAATTTTCAAGCCTTCTACCATGTTCTATTCAAGATATATATATATATTATATTATATATAAACAAAACTATATATGTGTGTGTATATATATGTATGTATATATATATATATATATATATATATATATATATATATATCTTGAATAGAACATGGTAGAAGGCTTAAAAATTCTAGGAAATACCAAGGCATCAAGGACAATTCAGAGTAACACTGAGAAATAAAATTGACAAGTGAAAAGATACAAAACTCCAGTGCTGGCTATTCCAGTCATAAAGAAGACAGAGGTAGATGGAGAATACCTCTCCTCGGATGGCAGCTGCAGGCAGCCCAATCTTAATCAGCATGCTGTTCACTCTAAGATGAAAAAAATGCTCTCAGTGAGAAAACAGAGGAGGCAGCCCCTTAGATGTATCCCCTTCTTCTCACCTCCATTGTCTATGTCCTCGTAAAGATAAGGAACTCAGGAAAATGGCTCAACTGTGTAACTCAGACTGGGAGAGGCCCTGTCCATCACAGGAGGGGCCGTCTTGCAGAGTAAAGGGGAAATGAAATCAGGAAGGGTGTCCAGGGCTGCTCATCCTGAGAATTTCTGTTCTGCAAGTCTTCCATGAATGTAGACATCTAAGAACCATGAAACTCAGAGTGCTGTGTGCATGGATGCTGGTATCACCTTGAACTTCACTATGACAAAAAAAAAGTTCAATGCGCCAATACAAGTGTATTCAAATTAGAGAAACAAGCCGTGAGGAATAGAAGGATTAAAAAGTAGAAGTGTAAAGCTCTCAGGAGGCAGGGATGAGACCGAGGTGTCAAGTTGTTAGAGTTTTTTAGTCGGTTTATTATCACACAGAATGCAGCGAGTAAGACCCAGAGCCCCACCTTCACCTCATGCACATGAGAGAATTGAGCCTGGACGGTTCCATCTTGTGTGGGGATGTGAAGAAGGCCAAGCCTGCTCCTAACTCTTTGCAATGGGGTTCCTTGCAAAGTATTGTGCTGGGCATGGTGGCGCATGCCAATCACCCCAATACTTGCGAGGCCGAAACAGGAGGATCGCAGGTTTTGGGCAGGTCTCAGCAACTTGGCCGGATCCTCAGCAACTTAGAGAGACATTTTTTTTTAATTAAAAAATAAAAAGGGCTGTGTAGAATGCCCCTAGTTTCAACTTTGAGTAGCAAAACAAAAATAGAAGTATCATGGGATTTTCTAATATGAGAAAATGAGAGAAAGGGAAGGACAGAGAGAGAGAGAGAGAGAGAGAGAGAGAGAGAGAGAGAGAGAGAGAGAGAAAGAGAAAGGAGGAGGAGGAGGAGGAGGAGGAGGAGGAGGAGGAGGAGGAGGAGGAGGAGGAGAGTATGGTGGTGCATGCTTGTAATTTGGGAGGCTGAGACAGGAGGCTTGCAGTTCACAAACAGCCTCAGCTACTTAGTGAGGCCCTTTGCAACTCAGTGAGACCCTGTTTCCAAATAAAGAATAAAAAATAGGTCTGGGGGTATAGCTCGGAGGTAGAATGTCCCTAGGTTCTACCCCCAGTACCACAAAAGAAGAAGGAGGAGGAGGAGGAGGAGGAAGAGGAGGAGGAGGAGGAGGAGGAGGAGGAGGAGGAGGAGGAGGAGGAGGAGAAGAAGAAGAAGAAGAAGAAGAAGAAGAAGAAGAAGAAGAAGAAGAAGAAGAAGAAGAAGAAGAAGAAGAAGAAGAAGAAGAAGAAGGAGAGAAAGTAAGTATAAGATGATGTGGAAATGGAAGATGTACTACTAGGGCAGGAGAAGGGGCTGGGGAAGGGAGAGTGAGAGGTCGGCGCAATAGAAGGCGGGAGGGAGGGTGGATATGATCAAAGTGAAGTAGGATGGAAGAAATAAATTTGTAGAAAGGAGACATAAAGGGAGAACAAGAAAAATAATTTTAATATGAAACCCATGCCCAAATTCCCCAATACCCTTACTTCTCAGCTGGGCCTGTTAGTCCCCAGTGAGTTTACAAGTCTTTACTAATTACCCTGAGCACTGTTGACTATTCTCCAAGGGAATCATATGTGTGTGTGTGTGTGTGTGTGTGTGTGTGTGTGTGTGTGTGTTACTGAGGATGGAATCCAGGAGCTTTTCTACCTCTGAGCTATACTCCCAGATCTATTTTATACTTTATTGGGAAACAGGGTCTCACTAAGCTGCTGAGAGCCTCACTAAGTAGCTGAGGCTGGCTTCGAATCTGCACAATCTTCCTGTCTCAGCCTCCCAAGTGCGGGGATTACAAGCGTGCACCACCATGCCCTGCTTCCAAGAGGCATCTATTGACCAGAGAGTGGTAAGCACGTTGAAGACCTGGAAAGGTGGCCCAGCTGCCATACTGGAAAACCACTCATTTGCAAAATACCTTAAACCACGAATTATCCAACTTCAGAAGAGTTAAGCAAGAGAGATGCCTGTTGGTCAGCAGCAGAGGTCACATCAAAGAGCAACCTCCTTAGGCACTGCTAGTCATCCCCAAATAGTCTAAACAACAACAGCAATAGCACCAATAACAAGATATCTATTGAGAAGACACCGGAGGCCCCATTAGACCAGAGATAACCACACGCCCGAATTTTTTACTGCACTGATGCCATCCTTACACACCTTTTCCTGCCCACCTTTCACAAAAGTTTCCTTTAAGAGAAGAGCCAAGAACCCCCAAGAGCGTCTCTCATGCAGGAGATGGCCGGCGTTCTCCCTTGACTGTGTATTTCTCGCTTGCCCAGACACATCTCGATGTCTCTGGTTGGAGTGTGCTGAAATCCTTCTCTGTTACATGTAAGACCAGGATCTTGCAGATCCTGAATCGCATGCCTCTCTCTGCACACCTGGAAACTCCCAAGGCCCTTTCTGTAACAAAAGCACAATGCAGGCACGCATAAAAATGTTCTAGTAAGCGGGGCATGGTGGCGCAAGCTCGTAATCCCTGCGCTTGGGAGGCGGAGACAGGAGGATCGCACAGGTTCGAAGCCAGCCGCGCGCACTGGCTTAGGAGACCCTGTTTCCAAATAAAAAATATATTTAAAAAAAATAGATTTGGGACTGTAGCCTGGAGGTAGAAGGGTTTCCAGGAAACCCAGTACCATAAAAAAAAAATTCTAGTAAAACCTATTGATTTGGGAAATTAATATGATTGGACAATTACAATAACAGAAAAAAAAGAACCGTTAAAAAAATACTCTAGGATGATGCCCCAGGGCAATGTTGGAGTCGCTAAGCAGAGGCCATCTACAGATTGTCTCCCACAGAATCCATGCGATGAGTCAAACCACGTTTTGGTTAGCTCTCTCAAAAGCTGCTCAAATCCCCGCACAGCATCGCCCGGACCAAAAGCCCGAGATAAAAGGAAACTTGGGGTTTGAACAGTGAAATTCGAGAAAGAGAAGATGAGGGATTCACTTTCAAGATAGAGAAGCTGGGATAGAAAGAGTCTGCAAGAAATTAAAGGCAGGGGAGTAGAATTTAAATTAGCCTCTAGGGCAGGAAGGAGAGAAATAAGATCATGACATAAAAGCCCCAAATTGCACATTTCTCAGAAAAGGCAGGGTCTGGTTGGCACCCACTGGTTTAGCCTTCTGCCCCTCATCCAAGTGCCCTAATTCTTAGCTGCAGGTTTTTTCTTCCTCTTTCATGTGCCTGCTGTTGTTTCAAACACCCCTATTATTTTTCTAGGCTGGTTTTGTAGCCTAGCTCAGCTAGCTGACTGGAATAGACTTAGTCTCTTTATTTGTACATTGATTAATAACCGGTCCTCTTTGTTAAGACAATTAGATGAGATAATAAACATTAAAAAAAATGACCCTGAGCCTGGCCACATGGGAAGTGCCCACAACATGTCAAGTGGTAAGAACCCTAATAGTGGGCTAGTGGGTGACCCCTTTAATGACTGTTTCCCAGTCATTAACTATTAATAGTCTTAACTATTATGGTTCAACTAACAATAAGCCCCAGGAGAACAAAGAGTCTTGCCTTTTTTGTTGGTTTGTTCTTACTTAATTTGTGACTTCATTCCATAGTAGATGTTATGAAATTTCAATTTAAAACTATGATAGAACTTATTATTATTATTATTATTATTATTATTATTATTATTATTTAATTTTGGTGTTATTGGGGATTGCACCCAGGGGCATTATGCCTCTGAGCTACACCTCTAGCCCTATTTATTTTCTTTTAAATTTGAAACAGGGTCTCACCATGATGCTGAGGGGCTCCCTACATTGCGGAGGCTGTCGTCCAACCTGGGATCCTCATGTCTCAGCCTCCCAAGTACCGAGATTACAGGCATGTGCCACCACAACCGGCTTAACAATGACATTTCCTTGTGTGCATACTTGAGAACACTTAAGACCTACCTTCTTAGTAAATTCCTTTTTTTTTTCCTCCTATGGGAGAACATTTTTCCAGCGAATGAAAAACTTAGCTCTACAGAACAAAGCTCAGGTGTTTTACCCCTTTTCTCACCAAGACACAATCCAGAAGGCTATCTGACTACGTAGATAAAGGAAATGTAAGCTTCTGTGGAAGGGGGTAGTAAAGAAAATGGTAACTTACGCAAACATAAGTGAAAATTAAGCTGCTGGGCAAACTTCTTTGGCGTAGCTCTACATGCCAGAAGAAAATGAGGACTGTGGTGTAATTTTGAGAGGGAACGGTGTATCCAGGGATTTTATACTTTCAAGCTATATTTTAGATGTAAAGACAATGGAAAAAAAATCCTCAAGGAAAGAATTTAAAGTATAAAGGCTAGATGTCGTGGAGCACACCTGCAATCCAGCATTCCTGGTACTTGGTTCATGACCATCCTTGGCAACTTAGTAAGACCTTTATTATTTATTATTATTATTATTATTATTATTATTATTGACCATCCTTGGCAACTTAGTAAGACCTTTATTATTATTATTATTATTATTATTATTATTACTATTATTAATGACCATCCTTGGCAACTTAGTAAGACCTTTATTATTATTATTATTATTATTATTATTATTTATTATTATTATTAATGACCATCCTTGGCAACTTAGTAAGACCTTTTTTATTATTATTATTAAGATAGGGCCAGAGGGGTAGCTCAGAGGTAGAGGACTCCTGGGTTTAATTCCCAGTACCATATAAGTAAATACATACAAACAATAAAAATTATTAGGCCTATACTTTTCACGGAAAGAATTTCCTTGGAGGAGCAGTAAAGCAAACTAATAAATTAAAATTAAACGTTTGAAGCTGGGAAAAAATATCATAGACATTTTGGCAGTTTGCACCGAGATGAAATGTCAGTCAAAATGAAGGGAGCCAAGTAGTTGTAAAGCTACACGCAAATGACAACTGTCTTCAAAAAAAGAAGATAAAATATTTTAACGCCCAGTAGTCTAAACCTACGAGGCCACATTACATTAGCAAAGGCCAGGATGTGATGGGGACAAGAAAATGGAAAAGCATGTTAAATATGCTTATATTAAAGCGACTGAAAATATAGTTTTTAATTATAGTGATTTTTCAAACTACTGGTTAAATGATATATTTTCAAACTTAGGTAAGTCATCAGAGAAAAGCAAAGTTGAAATAAAAAAAGTCAGACCATCTATTAAAAAGAAAGGTGAAAGAAAAATCCAAAGGGGCAAAAATAAAATAAAGAAGATGTAGATCAGATATATAATATTTGTAAAAGTAACTATACATGAGATCATCTTTCTTATTATAGAAGAGATTCTCAAACTGATGTGTTGATAAAACAAAGTCCGACTATCTTCTGTTGACTAAAGACATCCTCCAAATTAGTTCATTTGAGAATGTGCCCTGGGCAGGCAGGGTGCAGTGGCACATGCCCGTAATTCCAGTACTTAAGATACTGAGACAGGAAGATCGCAGGTTCAAGGCCAGGGCAGGATAACTTAACACGACACTGTTTCAAAATAAAAAATAGCCGGGCGTGGTGGTGCACGCTTGTAATCCCCGCGCTTGGGTGGCGGAGGCAGGAGGATCGCGCTGGTTCGAAGGCAGCCTCGCTGGTTTAAGAGACCCTGTTTCCAAATAAAAATATAAAATAGGTCTGGGAGTGTAGCCCAGAGGTAGAAGGGTTCCATCCCCACTACCACCAAAAAATAAAAAATAAAAATAAAAAGGTCTGGATGTGTAGCTCAGGGAATCGATCACCCCGGGGTCCAATCACCAAGACAAAATAAAATGTATACTAGGTGAAACCAAGTAAAGAGGAAAAAAGGGTCGCAACACGGCTAGTGGATGAAATGGAATTTAAGATTGAGAGCATCACAGGAATCTGCGAGTGAGACCATGAACACTGTTTGAGGTTTTCGTGACAAATAAAGGATAAGTTATTATTTGTATGCCAGAATCAGTGACTGAAACAGATGCATCTGGGTTAGCTCTCTGTCGCTGTGACAAAATTCCTGAGCTAATAAACATTTAAGGAGGAAAGACATATTTTGGCTTGTGGTTTCAGAGGTTTTAGGCCCTAGTTGCTTGACCTCATCATCTGGGATTGTGGTGGGCAGCACAGATCATGACAAAAGTGACAGAGGAGGTCTCTTCACCTCACGGTGGCCGGGAAGCAAAGAAGGAGTGAGAGAAGAGGGGTTAGGGTTCCAAAATCTCCTTCAAGGATGCTCATCCCCCCTCCAATAACCTAACTTCCTCTCATTAAGTCCCACCTCCAAAAGGTTACACCACCTCCCAATAGCACAAATTAGCTACCGTGCCTTTTGCATACGGGTCCTTAAGAAACATTTAAGAACCAATCCATAATATAAACACAGCGCTCTTAAAAATGCAAGGAAGAATTCACGGGGAGCATGCCTTTCTCAAAGTAAAGATAAGTGATGATTTAAAAAATATTATTAATAAAATTAACAAGATGTGCTTAAAGGGAACATTTTGAACCATGTATCTAACAAACAGGGAGTATGCCCTTTTCCAGGGAACATGGAACTTTTAAAAAAGTATTATATATTAAGCCACAAATAAAATCTCAAGTTTCAAAGCATAGAAATAAAACAGAAATAAAACAAATACAGAAAAAAAGGCAATAACTTTCCCTATTTACCACCAAGAAGCATTTGCAAAATACAGTGGAAAAAGATCCTAATCGCTAAAGCCGTCACAACTATAAACTGCCTGGGGAAAAGCTTCAAAATAAAAGTACAGATGGAAAAGACCCATAAAAGCTTGCCAAGGATCGTAGAATCCTATTTGAATATGTATAGAAGTGGGTCCTGCTCAGGGGATGATGGGACCTATAGCAAGAGGACATCAGCTCACCCCTCAAATCTAAAAACCCAATGCAATTTCAGATAGAACCAGGTGGAGATTTAGAAAAAAAAAAACCCAAAGTCCTCCTTTAGGGGAATAAATACTAAAGTAGCCACAGAAAACTGTGCGATGAAAGGGTAGCTTGAAAGGTATCATGGAATCGAGGAACATCTAAGAAAAACTTACTATTTATTTCCAAAGTAAAAGTGATTTGGGGGGCAACCAAGGAACCAACCATCATAACATATCATCTGGGACAATGGTCCCTAAGTGTGATCCCAGGTGTAGATTCCAGAGCCTGTCTATGGGATTGGCTTCAAATGCAAATTCCCATTCTAGGCCCACCTGCTGAATCAGAAATTCAAGGAAAGAACCCAGAAACCTGTGTTTTAACGCTTTCCCCATGAAACAGTAATGCACATCAATGTTTGAGAAGCACTCACCAACAGGTAGTGTATTCATTGTTCTGTATGTTGTATGAGATTATGTGTACATGTGTACGCATATCTTTATACACATAACAGAACTAGAGGTGATTAACTGAATCATTACAATGTCATAGAAATGGAGAGAACGAAGATAGCACTAGACAGAATCAAAGGGACAAGTTATAAGGAGATATATTTGAGCAGACTGAAGAGCCCAGAGCTGGACAGCTACTTAATGCAAGTCCCAGGTGTGGGTCCTCATCCTGTTGCAACACAGCTGGGCAACCCTGGACTCATTGTTTTATGCTTTGTCTTACTAGGGGCTCAGACTTCTTCGATTCCAAGTCTCTTGGTGATGCTGGCTCTAGTAAGGAGGCATGGGAGGTCCCTTTCCATCCTAAAATGTTTCTGAATTTATGATTGTCTCAGTCAGCATTCTTGCTGATGTGACACAAAACAACTGACCATGCAGCATAAAGAAAAAATTTAATTGCTCACAGTGTTTGGAGATTTTGGAATTTCAGTCCATGCCAGGCTGGGTCTGCAGAGCTCAGGGCATGGTGGTGAAAACCAAGAGGAGAGAACAAGTCTCTGCTCTCACATTGTGGAGAGAGAGAGAGAGAGAGAGAGAGAGAGAGAGAGAGGGAGGGAGGGGGAGGGAGGGGGAGAGAGAGAGAGAGAGAGAGAGAGAGAGAGAGAGAGAGAGAATAAGGACCTTATATAATCCCCAAAGCCATACCCCTAGGACCCTTCCTTAGCAAGCAAGCCCTGCTTCCAACATTGCTACCTTGTTTCCACAAAGCCTAGGGACATTCTAAATTCAAACCCTTACAAGAAAAAAAAAAACCATCAAATTCAACAGAGGATGGGCAGAATATCCAGCTTCATGCCTTTTATTATTTAACTGAGCTTCTATCATTTCACTTGGCCTCTATCTCAGTACTCTTTTTTTCTCCTGCTGGCAGCTGACAGAGTTTAGTCAATCACTCAGCTCTGCATTTCACGCCCTGACTCCTTCCCCGGTGGCACTCAAGTTCCGAGGGCCACACACAGAAGCCGAGTGCCGGGGTGGGGCGGGGAAGCATCTGGCTCATGCTCTTCATCTGTCCTCAGCATGGCATCCTCTGGATGCTTTGGGCTTTCTGGTCCTCACATGTGGTCACTGTGCCCTGTGAGCATCCGAGCAAGCATCTGTGATCTCATTCAGCCTCCAGATGCTGCTGTGGTCCATGCAGCATTCGGAGTAACATCTTCTACTCTTAGTGAGACTCCTTTAGGCCAATGGCATCTTAGCTAACTTCATTCTCACCACTGCACCCAGGGGCCCCAGAACTCCAGGAAGCTAGCTGAGGTGTTCTCTGCACCGCACCTCTCACGGAGCATGCGTCCCTCCTCTATGCCGCTGTGGTGACTGGAGCACCTGAGAGGTTGCATTTAGCTATTTGATGCTACTCAGTTTGTGGTTCGGTTGTTGCTGTTTTTTGAGGATAGACTGACACTTCCTAATTCAAGAGAGTTCTTCCCCCAATTCTCCTCTAAAAGTTATAGAAATCAACAAAACATCTCCGAAATTAAAATCTCACCAGGCAAGTTCAATCCTTGACATAACTGAAGAATTATTAGATTAGCAGATGATGCTAAGAAAATCGCCCAGAATATAGCATTAAAGTCATCGAAAAGCAAGAGGAAATTTTACAGTGAATAGAAAAGAAAAAAAAAAAAAAACCTGGGAGCTTCTAATAAACTCGATGAGAGCTTTCATGCAAGGAATTCATGGGACAACTCAGAAATTACATTTAATGAAACATACTTTGTTGGTCAACAAATGATAGGTTTTAAAAATATACTCGTATTGCCGGGCGTGGTGGCGCACGCTTGTCATCCCCGCACTTGGGAAGCGGAGACAGGAGGATGGCGCAGGTTTGAAGCCAACCGCGCTGGCTTAAGAGACCCTGTTTCACAATTATAAAAAATAGGTCTGGGAGTGTAGCCCGGAGGTAGAAGGGCTTCCAGGAACCCCAGTACCACAAATATATATATATATTCGTTTTGGTGCAGTTTAACAGTATACCATATTGAGATTTAATGTGATAGAAACGTACGTGGCACCCATACAAATGATAGATTTGTAAACATTCTGTGTATACTGTATAAGAGTTTGTATTCTACATTTTCTAGATACAATGTTCTATGTATGTCCATTAAGTCAGGAGCTGGCAGTATCCTTCAAATATTCTACAACTTTGTTAATTTTATTTATATTATTATGGGTGCTAGGGGTTGAATCCAAGGCATTCTACCTCTGAGCTATACCCTAGCCTTTTTTAAAATTTTTCTTTTGAAACAGTGTCTTTCTAAGTTGCGGAGGCTCACTTGGAACCTGCAATCATCCCGCCTCAGCCTCCCAAGCGCTGGGATTACAACTGTGTGTCACCATGCCCAGCTAGTCCATTTGAATTTAAAGTGACCATCTTTCTACATGCATTTCATTTATCCTGCCTTGTTCATTCTGTTTCATTCCTTATCTTATTTTAGAGATAAGAGTTATGATTATCTTATGGATTACATCGCACATTTGTAACTTATCAAAATCTAATATTCGGGATAAAGAGAAAAAAATATCCAATCGTCAACTGGTATTTTGACCCTCCTCCTTGACAAGAAAAAACCATTGAACCTTTTAGCTATTTTGACCCTCTGACTTACATTCTATTATTATCATGTACTCTGGATTCTGTTTATATCTTAAAACTCACCCAAACAGTCTTAGTATTTTTATAGAGCCAAAAATGTATATGAATTTGCAAAAATGTATATGAATTGAACCCAGTGGTATTCTGTCTCTGAACTACATGTTTAGCCCTTTTTTATTTTGAAAGAGGGTTTTGTAAGTTGCTAAGGGTCTTGCTAAGTTGCTGAGGCTAGCCTCGAACTTGTGATCCTCCTGTCTCAGGCTCCCAAGTACGGGGAAGACAGGCATGCTCCACCTCCCCTGGTTTACTCATACATTTTAAACCTTTATCTCTCAGAAAGTTTCCATGTTCACATTCCGATAGCTACAGACCAAAGTTGCATCGAGGGTAACTGGGTGAAGAAAATCTGGCTTCAAAATTCTTAACAATGTTTCACAACCTCTTTGGTTTACCGCCTAGTCATTGTAAGCATTTAGCAAAAAGTCAAAAGCCTGCAGTCTGGCACAAGCTGTGATAATAGGCCACCAAAGCAGTCCCTAGAATGACTCAGAAAAGCAGGCGGCGAGGACGGCTTCATCTGGAATAGCTTGGTTATGTTTCAGCATGCTCCGACTCTCAACCACTTCATCCATCCTAATTAAATTTCCAAATTAAAATTAATTTTTTTTTCTAGGATTCCATAGCATTCCTTTTGAAATGGCTGGAAACATGCCGGCTATGGCAAACCCAAGGGCAAGAATCTCACAAGTAAAACAAGCCAGCCTGCTCCACTGTCAGTGGGAAGCAGGATTCTGTGGGAAGGTAGAGCACCACGCCCTGCTCAAATTCGGCAGGAAGCACTGCTAACAAAAAAGGTATTGGAGGATGCCTCTCTAGGGTCAAGAAAGCATTGGGTAAAGTTTGAGAGCTGACACGTCGCAGTAACAAATACTTCTGGAATTCCAGTACTTTGAACCCAGGATTAAGGTTTTCCCGGGTTCATAGATTCTACATCTACTGAGTCAACCAACTGCAAACAGTACATGTGGAGTTAGGCCTGCTAGGTCTGGTCTGTACTAAACATGTGCAAATGTTTTCCCCTGTCATTATTCCCTAAATGATACAATGCACCAACTATTTAAACAGCTGCATGGACACTGTGTTAGGTATTATCAGTACTCTAGAGAGTGGAATATGCCAGAAGATTGCATGCTTTCTATGTGAATGCCACGCCATTTTACATATAGGACTTCATCTGTGGATTTTGTGGAGAGTCCTAGAATCAATTCCCCCAGATAGGGATGCCTGATAGTGGTGTAATTGGGACCCGCAGTTTTCCCAGGCACTCTGGAAGCCCCTGAGATTTTTCTGGGCTCAGTGCATGAACACAGATACAAGGCAGGATATTTCCTTCCTTTGGCCCTGATTTCTCCTGGATGCCCTTCCCACCTTCTTCATTTCAATCTTAAAATTAAAAGCTGGGAGGTGGAGGAGAAGAATTCAAATGAACTCTTGGGTCCTGGTGCCCTTATAATCTTGTCTATCATGATTCTTTTGACTGCGGAGAGAATCCTTTAGTCATTCTCAGACCCACTGGGCATTGCAAGGAGAGGAACACAAATCTTGCCATTTTTGTGAATTCTTTAGTTTTCTTTTAGTCCATGTGACAGTCTACATCCATCGGTGGTTTCGATCGTCCAAGTCCTACAGTAAAATTAAATCCCTACAGTAACCTGATTTACAGTAACATATAGATGTGACCCATGGCCGACCATGGACTAAGAGAACTGCAGAAGTATGAGCTACATCCCAACCTCTTTTCTCTTTCATCTCTAAGCTGCACGAGGACTGAACAGAACGCAGATCTTAACCACAATTAAAGAAAGAAAGGAGTACAAAGGCAAGACAGGCATTGCTGGCTTACTAAAGACAGAAGACAGGGCTACGCACATCCTCAGGTCTTTGCAGGACCGGGCTGTGTTCTTCCCAGAGAATGGATCTCTCTTCTATTCCTTGCTTCTTAGGCCAGCCAGAGTTAGCAAATAGTAACAGAGGCCACGTTTGCAATTCATGGGATGCACTTGTGCTAGAGAATTATTTCTTGTTTATCTGAAATTCAGGTTTAACTTGGCACCCCATACATTGCCTGGGTATCCTAACATGGATTATTTTGATGTTTCTGTGCATTTCTTATTACTACGTGTTCTATGTCACAGGTCTTCTTTGACAAGTCTGTAAACTCTTGGGTGCTACTTCTGGTTCCTACAAGTACCTGTTTCAGAGATGAATTGTAGTATAATTGATTTGACGCAAATTTAACTTGGTTTATGGAATCACTGTAAAAAATTAATTAATGAAATATTTTACATCAGTTGAGTACAGAGTCGCAAAAGCACTGAATTTCATCAGAAATAATTTGTATGGCCAGGTGTGGTGGTGCACGCTTGTAATCCCAGCATTTGGGAGGCTGAGACAGGAGGATCATGGTTTGTGGACAGCCTTAGCTACTTAGTGAGGCCCTTGGCAATCAGTGAGACCCTGTTTCAAAATAAAGAATAAAAAATAGGGCTGGAGGTATAGCTTGGAGGTAGAATGACCCTGGGTTCAATCCTTAGTACTGCAAAAGAAAGAAAGAAAGAAAGAAAGAAAGAAAGAAAGAAAGAAAGAAAGAAAGAAAGAAAGAAAGGAAGGAAGGAAGGAAGGAAGGAAGGAAGAAAGAAAGAAAGAGTATAAATGCCATAAAATTGGTAGTTGGAAGATTAGATCAGCCTACCCAAGTTATATTAAGAATAATTAAAAGTTTTTGACAACTGAATTACTTTTTTTGCATTTAAATTTGAAATGTGTAGGATGTGGTGGCGCACGCTTGTAATCCCCGAGCTTGGGAGGCGGAGACAGGAGGATCGCGCTGGTTCGAAGTCAACCTCGCTGGTTTAAGAGACCATGTTTTCAAATAAAAATATAAAATAGGTCTGGGAGTGTAGCCCAGAGGTAGAAGGGTTTCCAGGAACCCCAGTACCACCAAAAAAGAAAGAAAGAAAGAAAGAAAGAAAGAAAGAAAGAAAGAAAGAAAGAAAGAAAGGGAAAAGGAAAGAAAGGAAGAAAGAAAGAAATCAAAATGTCTTATTCCTAGCTGGCTATATTTCAAATATGCAATAGTCAGAGAATAGCCCAAGATAGTCTCCAGAACTTCTAAAATCCTCTTAACCCAATGCAACAGCCAGATAAACAAACCTATAACCAACCATAGTTCTTCAGGGTCTGGGATCAACAGAGTGTGTGTGTGTGTGTGTGTGTGTGTGTGTGTGTGTGTGTGTGTGTGTGTGTGTATTACTGGGAATTGAACCCAACAATATTCCACCTCTGAACTATACCCCCAGTCCTATTTGTGTGAGTGTGTGGTACTAGGGATGGAACCCAGGGGCATTCTACCTCCGAGCTGCACCCCCAACCCTATTTTTTATTCTTTATTTTGAAAACAGGTCTCACTGAGTTGCAAAGGGCCTCGCTAAGTAGCTGAGGCTGTTCGTGAACCACAATCCTCTGGTGTCAGCCTCCTGAATGCTGGGATTATAAGCCTGCACCACAATACCCGGCTCCAGGATCCTATTTTTTATTCTTTACGTTGAAACAGGGTCTCACTTAGTCATGGAGGGCCTCACTAAGTAGCTGAGGCTGGCTGCAAACCTGTGATCGATCGTCCTGTCTCAGCCTCCCATGTCCTGGGATTGCAAGTGTGAGCCGCCACACCCAGCTAACAGAATATTCTAATTCCCCACAGTGCCTAAAATTTCCGTGGGAAATTTATTCTGCAGCATTTTCTTTTTATCTTGTGACAAATTCAAGTGATGTGGTTTTACTTGAAAGCTACCCAGTGACCTAACGTCATCCATGCAGTACAAATTTCTCCATTTTTTTCCCTCCAAATTCCTCCATCTTTTAAAATTGTAATCATCCCCAAAGGTTGTTATAATGTCCTTTGAGAAGCCTCCTATTGCAGAGTCTTTCGAAAAAAAAAAATCATGACATCCTCAGCCCTCCTCCAAAACGCCCTGAACCCGTCTGAAAAATGTGAACGCCAGAACGTCCCCCGCAGTCCAAACAGTTTGTGGACGATGTCTAAATAGTCTGAGAGAACTAACCACAACTGAGGAATTTATTAGAGCGTTAAAGTACTGTAAGAAAAATGTTGTCATTCAACGGCTTGAGGGAGGAGTAAACTAGTCCCTAAGCCAAACACTGGGGACCCTGGCAGCAGGACCGGCAGTGTGTCAGGATCCCAGCATCAAAAGGTGATGGAGAGGCATCTAATTGAGGCGCACAGCTCTGATATCTGTGGTTTCCCTTCCAGCGCTGGAATTTGATAGAACCCTTTGAACAACTAACTCCGCAGCCAGCATGCCGGGGGCCCGCAGGAAGAAGCTGGGGTGGATTCCTGGAAGTTACAACCAGTGTGTGTGTGTGTGTGTGTGTGTGTGTGTGTGTGTGTGTGTGTAGGGGGTGGGGTTGGGCTCTGGTCTCTTTTCCTTGGGGCCTAACCTCATCATTTTTAATTGCCTTTATCCAGAACAGAACCTACTTACACCAGTAGCTGGGAATGGCCTGGGTGGAAATTCAGTTTATACCTAAGGCTGGTTGCAGACAGTGCAAATCGTCCACTAAGGTTAAAAGCCAACCACAGATGGTTTTGAAGATTGCCTATGTGAAAAGAAACATGTTCAAGATGCGGATGGGTGTATCTGTCAATAGATTCCTCCCCCCAGATGAACAGATGTATCATTTGTGCCCAGCTCCCTTCACCCGGAATCTCACGCCAATTTGTCTCTCGAAGTACTTTCTTGCCCTTGAGTAATTCCCCAGCGTTAATATGTTTTCGCTTCTTATTTTTTGATGCTTAACTTTGTGCAGAGAGATGACAAGAGGAATTGAAACCGATCGAAGAGAGGAAGCAACCTGAGTTGTCTTCTCATCCAGA
Source organism: Muscardinus avellanarius (assembly GCF_963383645.1). Classification (NCBI taxonomy): domain Eukaryota; kingdom Metazoa; phylum Chordata; class Mammalia; order Rodentia; family Gliridae; genus Muscardinus; species Muscardinus avellanarius. Next base: position 10,941,451 of record NC_137802.1, on the reverse strand, counting down.
AAACATCGCAGTCTTGATGAGAGGGAGAACATTCATTCAGTCATTTAATTCATGTTACTTGAGGGCTTCCTGTGAATAGGATACCAAAGAGGAGGAGGTGGGGTGGGAGGTCGCACCTTATTCTGGGAATTCTAGCTGTACTATCTTAATTGTTGATGTTAAGCCAATTATTTTTATTTTTAAAAGCTAGGTTTCTTTATTTGTTTTTTCTTTTTTTTTTTTTTTTGCGGTATTGGGGGATGGAACCCAGGGGCATTCCACCTTCAAGCTACCACCCCCTGGCTCTATTTTTTTATTCTTTACTTTGAAACAGGGTCTCACTGGGTTGCAAAGGGCCTCACTATGTAGCTTGAGGCTGTCCACGAACTGCTACAAATACTGGGATTTGTCCTCCCAGATGCTGGGATTACAAGCATGCACCACCATGGCCGGCTTCAGTTTCCTTGATTTTAAGATGAGAATAATAAGAAGAAAGTGATAAAGAAGAAAAGAAACTGGGCATCATGGTCTGTGCCTGCAATTCTGGTACTTGGGAGGCTGAGACAGGAGGATCACAAGTTCAAGGCCAACCTCATAAATTTAGCAAGATCCTTAGCAACTCAGTGAGGCCCTGTTTCAAAATAAAATATAAAAAAAGGACTGGGGGGGGGGATAGCTCAGAGGTAGAATGCCTCTGGATTAAATCCCCTGCAAAAGAGAGAGAGAGAGAGAGAGAGAGAGAGAGGAAGGAAGAGGGGAAGAGGAGGGGAATGAGAGGGAGGAGTAGGAGGAGGAATGTGTCTTTATTTTAATAAATTTTATGAAAGGAATTATCACTACCTCCATATCAAGTCAACTCTTTTTGTTTTGCCAATTAGAGTTGCCCCGAATACAGTATTATACCTAGATATTATAATACGGTATTATACCTAGACATTATAATACAGTATTATACCTAGATATTATAATACGGTATTATACCTAGACATTATAATACAGTATTATACCTAGACCACAGGTCATAGTCATTTAGATTTGGAAAGAACTTTTGTCCCGTCTCTAAGGCTCCGTCCTGCAGAGCCCCGGGAAAGAACACACAAACGCCGAGTCTGTTGATGATGCTTCTTCTTTAATGCTTCCCCCTCAATGCGCACAGCAGGCAAATATATATCAGCCTCATAACCCCTCCCTCATCACTCCACCAACCCCAAGCTTCCCACAGCTAGGGCATGCGCATTTCTAACCCTCTCATAGGCGGGCTGGTGGTAGCACGAGGCGCTGCGTCACTGATCATCCGTAGGGCGCCTGATAGGGCTCACTGCGCAGGCTCAGGGCACCGCCAGCCTCGGGAGCCTCGTGACTTGGCAACATGCCTAGGCGCCATCTTGAGCCACCGTCCCATCCCGGTCTAGCTGAGCGGGCCCCGACAAACTTTTTATTGGATGGCTCACATGCATTCTTATTCTCTTGGACATTCAATGACCTGAATTTCTTGGCACAAATCATAAACTACGTTTATAGAAATAAATATATCTTTAACGTATACAAGGGAAGAAGATAATGTGACCCAAAGAGAAACTTTTTTGTTGTTGTTATAAAAATGGCCATTTTTATAGGAACTAGGTAGAAATTCAGCCAAAGGAGTCTAACATCGGAGAAACCGGATGGAAATAGACAAAGCTGGAAATGAAGGCGCCGCCTTCCAGTGGTGCAGGGATAGAAGAGGGCAGGCTGGGATCCCTGCAGGGCTGCTGGAGTCTGATTCTCCAAGATTGCTGCGAAACTCAAATGCGCTTATTTTTATTTGAAGCATTCTCTCAGCATTGAGCCAGTTCGCCTTGCTTTTTAACTATGACCTATATCAGACTACAAAAGCAATATGCATGCTTTCTGCAGTGAGTCAAACCCTCCAAGGGGATGCACAATGAAAAGGCTGACTATTATCTTCCCAGCATTCCCCCCTCCACCCCATGTCAACTCTGGCTGCCTCGCCAAATTCCCATAGGATTTCTGAAATTTTCTCATGTTGCAAAATACTTCCATGATTGCTCACCGAATAATGAAAGAAGAGAGAAAGGAAGGAAGAAAAAAGAGATAAATGATAAAATAACAGTGTATAAAAATTGATCTGAAACAAGGTCTTGCTAAGTTGCTGAGGCTGGTCTCGAACCCCCCATCCTCCTGCCAGCTACAATGGAAAGCTCTTAAAACTGTTACTATTTACCTAAAGCCAGTAGTATAATATATACCGAATATATTATTATATTACAATAAAAATCAACAATAAGCAAGTATTCAAGTTTAATCTATGCCCAAAGTTGAAAATTATTTCTTTTTAATCTCTGGTTTCTTTTATCCTTCCGGGATGTTTAGTGTGCATGTTACTGTGTATGTCATATCTGTCCTCTATGCTTCTTCTCTTTTCACTTGTGGTTTTAAATTTTTTTAAATAAGCCAGGCATGGTGGCACAGGCCTCTCATCCTAGTACTTGAGGAAACCAAGCTCAATGAAAATCTGCCACTCTGATAGGGGGCTAAAATTCAGAATATCCAAAGAGCTCAAAAGACTCTACCCTAGCAAAACAAATAAGCCAATTAAGAAATGGGCAACTGAACTGAATAGATATTTCACAAAAGAAGAGATACAGATGGCCAATAGATACATGAAAAGACGTTCAACATCATTAGCCATCAGGGAGATGCAAATCGAAACTATGCTGAGATTCCACTGAACCCCAATCGGAGTGGCAAGCATAAAGAAGTCAAATAACAACAAATGCTGGCGAGGATGTGGGGAAAGAGGAACTCTTTTGCACTGTTGGTGGGAGTGCAAACTAGTTCAGCCGTGGAGATTCCTTAGAAAATTGGAAATGGATCCGCTATATGATCCGGGTATATCACTCCTGGGTATCTTTCCAAAGGGGTTGAAATCAGAGAACTACAGTACCATATGCATACCCATGTTCATAGCCACATCATTAGTAATAGCCCAAATATGGGACCAGCCTAGGTCTCCATCAACAGATGACTGGATTACAAAATTATGAGAAATACACGATGGAATTCTACTTAGCAGTAAAGAAGAACAAAATCATGTCATTCGCAAGAAGATGGAAAGATCTGGAGAACATTATGTTAAATGAAGTCAGCCAAGCATAGAAAGATAAGGGACATATGTTTTCTCTAATATGCCCAAACTAGAGAGTATTAGGGATACCAGAGAGACCCCAGATAATGGAGGGGAAACCTCAGCAAAGCTAGAAAGGAAGGGTAGGGGAGGAAGAAGGCTGAGGTTGATTAATGGAGGAGCTACATCCGAATATGTGGATAAGTGTGAATGTAGCATGGTCAACCTGGACACTCAGTGTTGGGGGGAGGCCTCAAGTACTGTGTGAATGTATGTCATTGTCAATATGACCCACATTATGATGGGAGGCTATATAGTGTACCAACAAAATAAAATAAATATAAAATCTGCAAACAGCAACGCTTCTACCTTTCCTGGCCTTTTATTTTTACAGTGTCTTCTTTAAACTAAGTTGCCGAGGGCCTTGCTAAGTTGCTGAAGCTGGCTTAGAACATGCTGTCCTGCTGACTCGGTCTCCCAAGTACTGGGATTACAGGTGTGGCCCCTGTGTCCAACCAACCTACCTTCCTTCCTTCCTTCCTTCCTTCCTTCCTTCCTTCCTTTTTTCATTCTTTCTTTTGTACTGGGGATTAAACACAGGAGCATCCTATCTACCTCTGAGTTACACCCCCAGACCAATTTTATTTTTTAATTAAATTTAAAGTTTATGTATTATTCTATCTGAAGAGGTAATATATATTTTCTCTTTTCTTTTTTTCATTTATTCTTTTTTTCCAATTTTATTTGATTTGGAAACAACATCTCACTAAGTTGCTGAGGTTGGCTTTGAACCTGTGATCCTCCTGTCTCAGCCTCCCAAGTATTGGGATTGCAGGCCTGCGCCACCACATCCAGCCTTGTTTTCTGTTTTTATGGAGATAAAACCCACATGGCCCTATAATTCGCTCAGTTAAAAGATAAAACTCAATGATTTTTTTTTCAGATACTCACAGATATATACACCCATCCACAAAGCTGGATTAAAGAGGAGACAAAAATAACTTAAAAAGGGATACAGCCCAGCACAGAGAAATAAGGAGTTGGGAATTATGTCATCGATTTTAAAGAATATGAGTGACAGAATGGGAATACACAGTATACGTCTTCCTGGATATCCCAAAGAAAAGTTTAGAAAATGGAAAACTATAAAGCCACTGGACGTCTAATTAGATGAAAAATAAAAACTCAACTCTTATTTGATAGAAACACAACGAAAACACGAGAACACAGAAAGACTCAGAGTACGATGAGTCAGAAATGGCCACATCTCTCTTTTAATCATGGTTAAGTCAAATAGACAAAAATTGATGATATTTAGATTTTTTTTTTTTTTTTGCGGGTCTGGGGATGGAACCGAGGGGCATTAGACCTCCGAGCTACACTTCCTCCCCTATTTTTTATTCTTTATTTTGAAACTGGGTCTCACTGAGTTGCAGAGGGGCTCACTAAATAGCAGAGGCTGTCCGCGAACCGCGATCCTCCCGTCTCAGCCTCCTGAATGCTGGGATTACAAGCGTGCGCCATCACGCCCGGCTCTAATATTTGGATTCGAACAACACAGAGTATGAGTTTGAACTAACGCACATCAATAGAGCCCAGCATCTAAAAAGCAGAGAATGCGTGCTCTTCCCAGGCACACATGGCTTACTTTTTTAAACTGATCCTGTACTCGGGCCATGAAGCGATTCTGAAAGACTTTCAAAGAGTCAGGGTAATAAAATCCACATTCTCTTATCATAAATGCAATTAACTTAATATTTCTACACATCACTATTTATGGAGATCTTTGTGCCCACACTTCGTAAGACAGGAATGAAAATGTGTTAAGCAGAACGTACCAACAAAATGGTAACAACCCAAATGTCTATCAACAGGAAAATACTTGAAACCAAGGAGATTCAAGTGTCATCAAATATATGAGTTATGCCAGGCGTGGTGGTGCACGCTTGTAATCCCAGCGTTTGGGAGGCTGAGACAGTAGCATTGCAGTTCAAGGACAGCCTCAGCTATGACTTAATAAGGCCCTTTGTGAATCAGTGAGACCCTGTATCAAAATAAAACGGTCCGGGCGTGGTGGCGCATGCTTGTAATACCCACGCTTGGGAGGCTGAAACAGGAGGATCACACAGGTTTGAAGCCAGCCTTGCTGGCTTAAGAGACCCTGTTTCCAAATAAAAATATATTAAAAAAATAGGTCTGGGAGTGTAGCCCAGAGGTAGAAGGGTTTCCAGGAACCCCAGTACCACCCAAAAATAAATAAAAATAAAATAAAATAAAAAGAATAAAAAATAGGGTTGGGGTGTAGCTCAGAGGTAGAATGTCCCTAGGTTCCATCCCTAGTACCCCAAAATAATTAATAATAATAATAATATATGAGTTATCAGTGAAGATGCATAAACTACAGTGACAAATATTATTGGATCTCAAAAATGAAAATTATATTAGGTGGAAAAAAGGGGCAAGACCCAGAGACTGAACATAATTGTACATTCGCATGAAACGTTTCAAAATTTGAGGGTAAATAAACAGAAGATTTAAAAAATACAATTGTCTGATTTGAAAATATAGAACTTTGTTATGTATAAATGGAGAATGATACTTGGGTTTTTTTTAATGCCTACAAACACCTTGATATTTTTCATTGCTTGAAATTCATATTCATTCATTCATTCATTCATTTTGGTGATACCAGGGATTGAAACCATGGATAGTCTACCTCTGAGCTACACCCCAGCCTGAAATTTTATTCTTCATTTGGAAACAGAGTCTCACTAAGTTTTGGAGGGCTTCACTAAGTAGCTGAGGCTGGCTTCGAACCTGCGATCCTCCTGTGTCAGCCTCCCAGGTACTGGGATTACAAATGTATGCCACCACACCCAGCTCCAAATTTGTTCTCTCTCTTTCTCTCTCTCTCTCTCGTTCTCGCTCTCCCCTTTCTTTTCTTTCCTTTCTTCTTTCTCTCCTTTCTCTTTTTCTTATCTTCTCTCTCTCTCTCTGTCTCTCTGTCTCTTTCTTTTATTTAGCCTGAGGTACTGAGAATGGAACCCAGGGGCATTTTACCTGCAAGCTACACCCTCAGCCCTATTTATGTATGTATGTCCGTCCTTCCTTCCTTCCTTCCTTCCTTCCTTCCTTCCTTCCTTCCTTTTGTGGTAACAGGGATGGCACCCAGGGGCATTCTACCTCCAACCTACACCCCCAGCCCTATTTTTAATTCTTTTTTTTTTTTTTTGAAAACAGGGTCTCACTGAGTTGCAAAGGACCTAAATAGCTGAGGCTGTCTGTAAGCCACAATCATCCTATCTCAGCCTCTCAAATGCTGGGATTACAAGGGTGCACCACCACGCCTGCCTCTAAATAATCTTGGAAACAGGGTCTTTTCTCGTTGAACTACTGGAAGGGGGGGGGGAACCTTGTGATTTTGAACAAAGTCCCCCGATCTAGGCCAGGTCCCCTTTGCTATCTGTGTGATCAACGTGTACCTTTCGATGTTCATTTGGTACTCTGCGGTAGGAGATCAAGGCACTGTGAAGGTCAGGGTGATGAGAAAGTGCTCAGCCAGGAAGCTGGGGCAGCCTCTACTCTGCACGTCCTCATATGATCGGGGACAAGTGGAGCATCGCCCCAGGCTGCTTCTCCAGCCGGGCAAACCCGCTATGTTATGCTGCGTCCCTCCCTAGGCACGCGTAGAACTCAAGTGTGCCACCAGGAGATTTTATCAGGCTGTGATTAAGAGTGTTTACTCACCAAGGTAAACTGGCCGTGGGGTTTGTTGAATTTCATGTGAGCACAACTTTTACTATCTTTAATGTGTGTTTACGCACATTAGCCCACTTGATACTCATCATAAGCCTGTGAGATGTGTAAGCACGGGTTCTCCTGTAGAAGTTGGGTGTTTAAAGGGCTTGTCCAAGTGTCCCTGATAGTTAAGTGGAAGCCTAGTGTTCTAAAGATTCCTAAAGCAAGCTACCGGTCTTGCCTGCTCTCGAAGGGAAGGGATTATACAAAGGCACAGACACCCGGACACAGGATAATACGGCCTCTCAGAAACCTGTCTACCTAGCGGGGTGTGGTGGCACATGCTTGTAATCCCAGTGCCTGGGAGGCTGAGACAGGAGGATCGCACAGGTTCCAAGCCAGCCTCAGCTACTTAGTGAGGCTCTCAGCAACTTAGTGAGACCCTGTTTCCAAATAAAGTATAAAATAGTTCTGGGAGTATAGCCTGGAGGTAGAAAAGCCCCTGAGTTCCACCCCCAGGACTATAAAAAAAAAAAGAAAAGAAAAGAAAAGAAAGAAAATAAACCTGTCTACCCAAAGCAGAATCTATAGGTTTTTCCAGAGAATCCAGGATGTGCGAATTTTTTTTTTTCTCAACTGAAAACCCACCTACCCACCTCTTATATGGCATTACTTGAACACTCTCAAATAATATCTAGTCATGGCAATGTCAGATTCAACCTGATTTAATGAGCCCAAGGGCAAACTTCAAATACAGACCCGAGTTGTATTTAGAAGTTAGAAGTCAAGCCGGGCGTGGTGGCGCACTCTTGTAATCCCCACGCTTGGGAGGTAGAGACAGGAGGATCGCGCAGGTTCGAAGCCGAGAGACCCTGTTTCCGAATAAAATATAAAAAATTAGGTCTGAGAGTATAGCCCGGAGGTAAAGTGCGCCTGGGTTCCATCCCCAGTACTACCGAAAGAAAGAAAGAAAGAAAGAAAGAAAGAAAGAAAGAAAGGAAGGAAGGAAGGAAGAAAGAAAGAAAGAAAGAAAGAAAGAAAGAAAGAAAGAAAAAAGTTAGAAGTCAAGCCATCCTAATCCAAAATTCAAAGTAGGTCCCAGAGTAGCGTGTGTCCACGAGCTTGTCACCGGGGAGGTGGACACTGTCCACCTGGCCATGTTGCTTATTACCAGGTTTCTCCTCTGAGCAGTGACACCTTTCCCCCATGTCCACACCCTGCTCTTTGGAAGCAGGTCACCTCCCCGAGGAGAGAGAGCATCTACATAAATTACGTGTAATTCTTCTAGAAGGGAAATCTGTCTCTTCTTATTTATGGGTCGATTTACCGATTTATCTCTCTACTTACTTGGATCAGCATAGACTTACGGGTTTTATGTGATTTTGACGTTATAATAAAACACTACATTATTTTGAGGCTCGTGTTGTTCCAGCCTCACCATCGGGGGCCTCTTTCATGTCTCTCTGAGATCCTCTCATCCTTTTGTGGTTTGGGCATTCCCTTGACTCTGGCCCTGCATAATGTTCCAGGCTTGTTTTGGTATATTTTCTGCACCAGCCCTGAGATCAGCCATTTTGCCACAGAGTCTTAGCCCCTTTATTGGAGAATGGTGACCCCGATCTGGGATCATGGTCTGCCCACGGTTGCACAGGCGTTACTGCTTCTAGACTTTCTCAGGGGACAAACCTAGGAAGTACATGCACTTATTTATTTACACACACTCCTAGGGGTTGAGCCTAGGGGTGCTCCATCCCCAGCTTTTTATATTTTATTTATTTATTTATTTATTTATTTATTTATTTATTTATTTGCGGGTCTGGGGATGGAACCCAGGGGCATTTGACCTCCAAGCTATACCCCCTGCCCAATTTTTTATTCTTTATTTTGAAACCGGGTCTCACTGAGTTGCGGAGGGCCTAAGTAGCTGAGGCTGTCCGCGAACCGTGATTCTCTGGTCTCAGCCTCCCGGATGCTGGGATTACAAGCGTGCACCACCACGCCCGGCTTTTATATTTTAGTTTGAAATAGGATCATGCTAAGTTGCCCCAACTGGCCTCGAACCGGTGATCATCCTGCCTCGGCCTTTCCAGTAAATGGGAATACTGGTGTGTGCCACTGCACTCACCCAATACATGTATTTAGATAAGCCCATGTAAACACACCGATATATAAGAATTCCCATATGTCTAGATTTATATTTATATTATACTGACCCCGACTTCAGCCCGCATCTCCATCTAGCGTCCAGGACAAATGGCCACATCTTAGCCTTCTCCCCTCTGCCTTCTGTGACTTCTCTCTCCAACACCAAGGGAAGTGGCTCATATCATTCACCAACATTTATTTATTCATTTGTCCAATTGCGTAACGCAGTTTCAGAATTATTCACCTCACGAGAAACAGTATTACCAACTAGAAATGCATTGCATCTTAGAGAATGGATTTCCAATGTTCAGCCTCCGGGTATTCAGTGGAAATACAGTTTTCCAAAGTGACTGAGGTGGACTCCTTTCTTTTTCTGCCCCATCGCCTCTGGCGAGGCTCTGTCATCCACTTGGAAGACAGCTAGATAATTTTGCTGCAGAGTCTGCATCCTCTCTCTTGACCCCCCGAACCTCCGCTGCTTGGCTTTATTGGGTCATTTTGTGTTATTTTGCATACATCGACTTTCAATCTTGGTGCTGTAAAGTTTTATGGGGTCTGACAAATGCGAAATGGCATTTACCCACCACTGCATGACCACGCACAAGGGTCCTCTTGTCCTAAAATTCACGCTCTGCCTTCTCTTCCTCATTAACTACGGTGCCTCACTTAGGTCCCCGCCAACCCCTGGGTTGGGATTTTCTGTTCCTCCAGTTTTGCTGTTCCCAGAGCATCCTTAGGAAGAGAATCACACAACACATGGCCTTTTGGTCTGGTTTGCTTCTCTTAGCACACACTGGAGAGGTCGAGATATTCTTGGATAGATTAAGATTTTAATGGGATGGGGGATCTATCAAAGAAATTTTTATGCCAGATAGGAAAAGATCTTTAAGCCGGGCGTGGTGGTGCACGCTTGTAATCCCCACGCTTGGGAGGCTGAGACAGGAGGATCGCAGGGGTTCGAAGCCAGCCTCAGCTACTTAGTGAGGCTTACAGCAACCTAGTGAGACCCTGTTTCCAAATAAAATATTAAAAAGGTCCGGGAGTATAGCCCAGAGGTAGAAAGCCTCTGGGTTCCACCCCTAGTGCCACCAAAAAAAAAAAAAAAAAAAAAGATCTTTAATATATGTCATATGTTAGCCGGGTGTGGTGGCGCACACTTGTAATCCCAGCATTTGGGAGGCTGAGACAGGAGGATCGCAGTTCAAAGATAGCCTTGGCTACTACTTAGTGAGGCCCGTTGCAATTCACTGAGACCCTGTTTCAAAATAAAGAATAAAAAATAGGGCTGGGGGTGTTGCTCAGAGGTAGAATGCCCCTGGGTTCCATCCCCAGTACCACAGAAAAAAATATATGACTTATGTTTATAGAATATTTATAGATTTCAAAGTGTGTGTTTGTTATTTGAAAGTCTTTTTTTTTTTTCATTTTGTGTTATTTAAGCCTCACAATTCTCCTGAGGACTGGGGAGGACATTTCCCAGTGCAGACTCTTGAGGTTCAGAGAGCTCAGGTGGCTTTCCCAAGACCACACAATTATTAGGTACCTTCTATCATTTGACCTTAGGCTTTTCCCTTCCAGGCCCCTCTGCTGTGCCAAGATGCTGCACACCTTCCTCGGGTGGGCCACCAATGACTCAAATCCATTTGGAGGACAGTGGAAATGTACTTACCTGCAGAAGTCCCACCCAGTGAACCTCAGGGAATCGATGCTGGTGGAGGGGAATCATGCTACAGGAAAAGAGTAGAGACCAAATAGGTATCCCTTGTTAGAGAGCAAGCCCGACGTTGGCCTGGAGAATGCCTGCCCAGCGCTAAGGAACTGCCCTCTCGCTCTGCCTCAGGGTCCATCTGCGCCTCACGGCACAAGCATATCGTGGTCTTCATACCGACTCCAGAATTTTAAGGTGCGAATGTTTCGTCCAACATATGCACCAAGCAGAAAGCAGCCATGTTGTCAGCGGTCCAATAAAAGTACCCAAAGCCCGTTTCTATCAGGGGAGAAAGCGGTAGTGCTAGCGCTCATACAAAAACATGACTGAGCATAGATAGGTATTGTATGTGTGTGTGGAGGGGTTACGAGACTTTTCAAAAATGACTTTATCTTTATAGGTATCCTCCTCACTTGCTGATTTTATACCTTGCACCCCACTTCAAATGCAACCCCATCGTTTGCCCCATGGAAAGACACGCAGAGGAAACCTCATACACAAAGCAAAGGAGACACACAGTGGTGCATGGACGCTTGTCCAGGGACCAGGCTTGAGAGACGTCTCTCAGTCAACTTAATACAATAGATCCCCTCCCTGTCTGCAGGAGGTACATTGCAAGACCTTTAGTAGATGTCTGATACCCTGGATATCACTGAACCCCATATATAATAAGTTTTCCCTACACATACATACTTATGGTAAGGATTAATTGATCAATTAGGTACAGCAAGAGATTAGCAATAATTAAAAAAAAACAAGCGTACCAATATACTGTAATAAAAGTAATGTAGATGTGGTCTTTCTCTTTCAAGAAGGATAACTTAATAAAAGCACTCAGACACTGTAACAGTCCATCTGATAGACAAGAAGACAACTAACAGGTGGATAGTATATATGATGTGAATACACTGAACAGAGATGATGCACTGGGATACTGTAACAGTCCATCTGATAGACAAGAAGGCAAGAAGAATAGCATTTAGGATATGAACACACTGAACAAAGAGATGATGCATGACCTGGAAAGGAAAAAGTGAACGGGACAGCAGGAGATTGCATCCTTCTCTTCAGGGTAGCATGCCATTTAAAATTCAGGTATTGTTTCTTTCTGGAACTTTCCATTTAATATCTTTGGACTGTAGACAACTAAAACTATGGAAACATAGGTGGGGACTACTGTAATACAATCTGAGTAGTTAATTCCCATGTTTGAAAAGATTGTGAAAGTCATGATTAAAACCAACAAACTCTTAAACATTTACATCATGGTTTGAAAAAAGCAAGGGTCTAAAAATCAAGAGACTTGAATGGCACTCTAGATCTGTAGCTAACCGGGAGGCGATCTTGTAATTCACTTAACATGATCGCACCCCATCCATAAAACAAGGATAAATAGAACATGCATCATAGGAGGATTAAATAAAGTAATACACTTTGGAAAATAACAAGTATTAGATACACACACATACGGTCACTAGCTATGGAGTTCTGAGTTCTGGCAGCAAAGTATAGCAGAGAAAATATTTGGATTATTGATGAAATTATGAGTTATAGACAAATCGCTACCACTTAGCACCTCTGTTATTTTTTTTTCTATTTCTCTCCCACTAACTGAACAAGCACCAGTGAGGCAGTGGACCAGAAGAGGGTCTCTGAGCGTCACTGTCTTCTCTTCTGAAACATTCAGTTTAGCCTCTGGCCTGATCTTTTCCTGCTTTGGGGGGAATCTGGCCACAGAGATCAGTTCTTTTCTGTTTCCTCCTGTTTGGTTGGGTTTCCCGTGGATTTTGCTCACCATTCTACAGGATAGGAGTCTCCCGCTGCCACCTGCCACCTCCAGGACTTTCTGCTCCAAGACCCAGCAGCTGCTTCTTGCTAGTCCACTTCCTAAGTCTTGCCAATAGGTGGTGCTAGAGAGGGAAGGGACTCCTGCGCTTGCAAGGGTGTGATTCTCTGCCCATAGCTAAGAGCTTTTACCAGCACTTCCAGAACCTTCTGCTGCTTTCTGAGTGGCTGTTGTGGGCACCAGCTCCATCTCTCACCAGCTTGCTTCTTTGTTTATTCCCTTTGCATCAACTCGGGATGGTAGCCCCGTCCTCTGTGCTGTCCCTCAGTCTCCCAACACTTGAGCCGTCAATTCCTGTATTAAATTCTGCCTGTTTGAAATTCCTAGTGTTTTTTTTTTTTAATTTTCCTGAACACTGCCTGAGTAATAAAAAATAGAAGTTTGCTCTTCCTCCCAATATTGGGCCCCTTATTTCATTAAAAGAAACCTCATTTGACACACTAAAAGATTCTGTATTTTGAGAGAAGCTTTCTTCTGTCGTTACTTTTGTGGTGTGTGTGTGTGTGTGTGTGTGTGTGTGTGTGTGTGTGTGTGTGTGTTTTGCTGGGGACCGAACCCAGGGACAGTTTACCTCCAAGCTACATCTCCAGGTGTTTTATTTTTAGTTTTTAATTTAGAAACAAAGTCTTGCTAAGCTGCTAAAGGACTGCTAAGTTGCAGAGGCTGGCTTCAAAAACCTGAGATCGTGGTGGCACACTCTTGTAATCCCAGTATTGGGAGGCTGAGCCAGGAGGATCGCAGGTTCCCAGTGAGCCTCAGTTACTTAGTGAGGCCCTCCACAACTTAGACCTTGTTTCAAAATAAAGGGTTAGGCCAGGCGTGCTGGCACACGCTTGTAATACCCGCGCTTGGGAGGCAGAGACAGGAGGATTGCGCAGGTTCGAAGCCAGCCGCGCTGGCGTAAGAGACCCTGTTTCAAAAAATATATATATAAAATAGGTCTGGGAGTGTAGCCCGGAGGTAGAAGGGCTTCCAGTAACCCCAGTACCACCCAAAACAAAACAAAATAAAGAGTTAAAATATGAGTGGGGGTGAGATGGGAGGTTCCATTCCCAGAACACACACACACACACACACACACACACACACACACACACAACTTAATGCTTGTCATTAGATGCCACACTTTGCCAATAATGTGAACACAACAAGCACTTTCAGAGTGCAGAATATGAATAAAAGGTAGATACTGTACTACTCTGAGATGGCGTTTCAGTTTCATTTTATAACCAAACCTCAGTTCTACAAATTGATCATATACTCTTAAACAGTATATGATAAATGTGGATACTTGTAACATGCCTCCAATTTCCCTCCAAAACATGGCAGGATAAGAGAAAACAAACAGATATAGATTATTATATACATGCATATTACTTGTGCATGCATCATTTTTAAAACTAAAAATTACATCATTTCTTCGGTCCCAGGAATAACGTATTTATTGGCATATATATATATATGAATATGTATATGTCTTTATATATACAATACACACACATATATACAACTTACAAGTATTTTAGATATACAATTTTATATTTTATATATTCTAAATAAATATTTATATATGTTTATTTTATATTTTATATATTTTATGGTTTATATATGTGGCTGAGGCTGAGACAGGAGGATCACAGGTTGGAGACCAGCCTTGGTGACTTAACAAAACTCTCAGTAACTTAGTGAGATCTTGGTTCAAAATAAAAAATAAAAAGGGTTGGGGCATAGCTTGGAGGTATATATATATATATATATATATATATATATATATGAAAAACATTTTTATTTTTATTTTTTTTTGTGGTACTGGGGATGGAATCCAGGGGCTTTTCTACCTCCAGGCTATCCTCCCAGACCTATTTTATACTTTATTTGGAATCAGGGTCTCACTAAGTTGCTGAGAGCCTCACTAAGTAGCTGAGGCTGGCCTCGAACCTGTGAGATCCTCCTGTCTCAGCCTCTCAAGCGCTGGGATTACAAGCGTGCGCTACCATGCCAGGCAAGAACAACATTTTATATGTCGAAAGCCAACACATATGGGAAATAACAGAAACACAAAACAAGAGTGGTAATGTTTCCAGCAACTCCCTTCCCTGGAGCGTTTGGACAATAGGGTTCCGTGTTACCACCATTTTACATAGGGTTTTAGACAGACTCCCAGAGGTTCAGATCTTGCCTGGCTTACCCGGCTGGCAAGTGGCAGAACAGAAACTACTTTCAATTGTTTTGTACAAACCATTTCCTGAAGCCAGCTCTACCCTGCCTGTACTTTGAGGTCCCCAAGGTAAGGAGTATCCTGGAGACAAGGCGGTAGTCCCTCCCTACCTGGAACAGAATTCAGCCCCTGGTTTGGCGAGTTAGGACTCCATGCGCTTTGCTTCTCCTCCTCTGACTTTTCCCTCCCCTGAAGAAGAAAGTTATTTTCAAAGCTCCATCTGTTTCGTGTTTAACGTGCAGAAAGGTTGCACATTTTCGGGGACCTTGCTCATAAGCAGTAGATTGTACAAGTTTATTGCACAAGCAGAGGTTTTTATTGCCGGCCTTTGTTGAGTTGCCAGCTGGGAGAGAGAGAACATAATGTGCTTTGCAGTCCCTATCAGGAAAAATGAGAAAGCACTAAATACCAGTCAAATCGTCAAGCATCGGAGGGCTGGTAATCGAAGCCAGAAGTCCCCAAAGCACAGCTGGTGAGGAGGGTTTTTCTTATTAATAGTATTTTCACAGCCATAATTGTTTCTTGAGTGCATTATGTGAGAAGCGTATCAATGGCGAAGTAAACATTTGATCAAGAAAGACCCACATCTGCCAGGCATTGGTGTACACCTGTAATCCCAGGAACTTGGGAGGTTGCGACAGGAGGATCGCAAGGCTGGAGGCCAGTCCTGGCAACTTAAAGAGGACCTCAACAATTTAGTGAGATGAGGCTCTGTTTGGAAATAAAAAATGAAAAGGGCTGGGGTGTAGCTTGGAGGTCAAATGCTCCTGGGTTCAATTCCATTATAGAAAGGAAGGGAGGGAGGGAGGGAGGAAAAGGAAGGAAAGAAGGAAGAAAGGAGTAAAGGAAGAGGAAGGAAGGAAGGAAGGAAGGTAGGTAAAGAGGGAGGGAGGGAAGACAAACTATATTCACTTCAAAATCTGACCCTGGGTGATACAGAACATTAAGCCAGATTTCTGAGAAAGAGAATGAGAGAGAGAGAGAGAGAGACAGAGAGACAGAGACAGAGAGACAGAGAGAGAAAATACGAATGTGTGTGTGTGTGTTGTAATCATATTAGATGATGTACTCTGTACTCCTAGGAAGAAATGTGTTTTAATACATTTGCCCCCCAGGTAGAAAATATCCACCCGGGTACCAAGAAACACAGTGTCAGAACACATGCAATTCTAACAGGCAATGTCTGTGGGTATGCCTTCCATTGCGATTTTCCTGACATCTTAGCCTAAAAAGTCACTCAGGGAGCCCCACCCAGATGAATTAAATCATATTTCTTGGAGTGAACACGGATGCTCTCTGGGCGATTCTACTTTGATGCCCAGGGATAAGGACCTCAGACCTAACTGAGCTGCCTGCCTTTGCAAGTGGAGGAGGTCGAGGCTGGAGCAGTTCCTGCCCACAGTCATTGATTCTCGATCTTTGGCTCTTTTTGCTGTATTTTTTTCTCACTGGTATTCTGTAACTCTATGACTTCAGGTCCCAACTTTGACCCTTTATTTATAAAAGCAACACACAGGTACATAACATGGTTTTCTCTTCACGTCTACAGAAAGAGATGTGCAGTAACTTGCTTTAGCAGAAGCAGCTGAAGCATTCCTTGGAATATTTATTTGTTTTGGGTTTTTTTTGGTGCTAGGGATTGAAATCAGGGGCATTCTACCGCTCGGCTATGCCCCTAGCCCATATAGATAGATAGATAGATAGATAGATAGATAGATGATAGATAGATGATGATGATGATAGATAGATAGATAGATAGATAGATAGATAATGTTCAAAAATTCTGAAACAGGGTCTCATTACATTGCTGAGGCTGGTCTCGAACCAGTGATCCTCCTGGGTCAGCCTTCCAAGTACTGAGATTACAGGTATGTGGTACCACCATGCCCAGAAATAAAAAGGAGACTGTCAAGACCCACGTGTAAAGTAGCCAGAAGGCTCTCTTCTTCCTCTAGATTTGTGGAAAAGAGAATCAAGAAGAGGCTATTAAATGTGAGGGAGATTCAACCACATTCTCCATTACTAGTTGTTGATTAGAATCCTTGTGTGTAGAAACAAAACAGTACGTCTTAGCTGACTCCTGGCACACATTCCTATCATCACTTCCAAACACGTTCTAAATCGGACAGTAAACCATATAACTGAACCTGGCGTGGTGGCGCACGCTTGTAATCTCTGTACTTGGGAGGCTGAGATAGGAGGGTCGCAGGTTCGTGGCCAGCCTCAGCTATTTAGTGAGGCCCCTCCGTAACTTAGTGAGATCCCATTTCAAAATAAAGAATAAAAAATTGGAGCCGGGCGTGGTGGCACACGCTTGTAATCCCAGCGTTCAGGAGGCTGAGACCGGAGGATCGCGGTTCACGGGCAGCCTCAGCTACTTAGTGAGGCCCTCTGCAACTTAGTGAGACCCTGTTTCAAATTAAAGAATAAAAAATAGGGCAGGGGGTGTAGCTCGGAGGTCAAATGCCCCTTGATTCCATCTCCAGACCTGCAAAAAAAAAAAAAAAAAATGGGGCTGGAGGTGTAGCTTGGAAGTAGAATGCCTTTAGATTCAATCCCCAGTATCACAAAATAAAAACAAAAACAGCCGGGCGTGGTGGCGCACGCTTGTAATCCCAGCATTTGGGAGGCTGAGACCGGAGGATCGTGGTTCATGGACAGCCTCAATTACTTAGTGAGGCCCTTGAAACTCAGTGAGACCCGGTTTCAAAATAAAGAATAAAAAATAGGGCACGGGGTGTAGCTCGGAGGTTGAATGTCCCTGGGTTCCATCCCCAGACCCTCAAAACAAAACAAACAAACAAAAAATAAAACTGCCCTACTCTAGATTAGTCCCACCATCCGTGGCCTACAACCTATCATTAAAAGGTCTTTTTTTAGGCTGAGAATTCCAAGCGTTGCCCCAGCCCATCAGCTGCTTTCTACGGGCACCACCAGTCTGATAAACACTGGACCCCATCTGATAGACAACTAATACGGGGAAAGAGAGCGGGGGGGGGGGGGATGCTGCTGGGTAGCCTTGAACTTCTCAGCTTAATCACCCCAGCTCGAATGCCACTTAAATCAGAAATGTAAGCACTGAAGGAATTCCAGGAATCCGATGATATAAATCGTATTTTTAGAGCCGTGACTGACTCAAGCCAGTGAAACGGTGCAGGAACTAAAGATAGCGCTATTTGGTTCGCCCAGGATTTATCGCAAGCAAGCTCACAGCAGGTTAAAATAATTCAGTGCTGTGATAACATACATACTGGCGTGGTTTTATGAGCAACCATTCATAGTATACTTGTCACAAAGTATAATTTCCATGGTAGAACTCTGATTCAAATGCAAATTTCTCTCTCTCTCTCTCCTCTCTCTCTCTCTCTCTCTCTCTCTCTCTCCTCTCTCTCCTCTCTCTCTCTCTCCTCTCTCTCTCTCTCTCTCTCTCTCTCTCTCTTTCTTTGAAGCAACAACACTGTTGAATAACTCCTTGGTAGAGTCATTCTCAAACAAGGTATTCAGGAAATGGGATCAAGGAAATAAATATTCCATCAGATGAAATGTAAGTATATCCTGATGAAACGCTCACTTTTACTAGTGGGAAAAGAGAGATGTTCCTAGGGGCGGCTGAGCCTCAAAGACTGTATTTTCGTACACTCCTTTTTCTTCTCTTTTTTTCTTCCTTATTTTCCACTTGTCTCTCCAGGGTACTTTTTCTCCTCCTTCTTAGCTCTGTCCCCTGGGAGAGTCATTTTTCCACGCTGTAATCAAGGGCCGTAACATGGGGCTTATTAAAAAAACAGTGCTTCCAGAGTTACTTGTATGGGTACAGATAGCCTAAGTGTCGGTGCACATGGGGGCTCCAATCTTGGCTGTGTAAGAAATGTCACTTTCTTTGTTTTTCCCTAATTTTACTTCATTTCTACGTGGAACTCGAATAGGGCTTAGTCATGGAGATGCAATCTCCATCAAACTTGAATGTCCTTATCTAAGCTCCCAGGGAGGACACAGAACCGATCTAATTTCCTGCTTTCTGGACGGTCCATCTCTGCCATCCCCGAGGGAGGGGGGTAGACTGCAAAACAAGTGGTAAGGACTCAGGACTCCTTCCCAGGGGCCCCACCAGCATCTTAGCCTCCTCGGCTTTTCTGGCTCTCCTCCTTCTAAAGAATCTTATCTGGTCTGTAGAAAAAAGGTTTCCAACTTTTCAGTCAATCTATACAATCTTTTGTTGATGACCAGAACCTGGGCCTTAGGGCTCAAAAGCCCCAAATCTTACTCCTCTATTATTTTCTCTTCCCCAAAGCTTTATAGAAAGTCTGGCTGCCTAGAGGGGGAAAACACAGGAAATACCAGAGAAAACATATGGGCATATGTTCGTGAGAACTTTGTCACTGCATACGTAATGCCCCAAGAAGGCTTGGCATCAACAAGCCAAGAGCCAGGAGTCAGCATGTACTGTTTTGTTTCTACATACGAAGATTCTAATCACCAACTAGTCATGGGCCTCTTGCTACTTTACATACTGGCCTTGATAGTCTCCTTTTTATTTCAGGGTGTGGTGCCATACACCTGTAATCTCAGTACTTGGGAGGCTGAGACAGGAGGATCTCTGGTTCGAAACCAGCCTCAGCAACACAGTGAGACTCAGCAATGCAGCAAGACCCTGTTTCAAAATTTTATTTTTACTATATAAAAGGGATAATGCTGTAGCTTGGAGGTAGAATGCCCCTGAGTTCAATCCCTAGCACCAAAAGCAAAGCGTGGTCTCCAATGGCTTTTGTTTGGGTTTTGGTGTGCTTTTTTTGCAGTACCGGGGATGGAACCCAAGGGCATTCTACCTCCAAGCTACACCCCTAGCCCTATTTTTTATTTATTTATTTTGAAACAGGGTCTCACTGATTTGCAAAGGGTCTCACCAAGTAGTTGAGGCTGTTGGAGAACTGAGATCCTCCTATCTCAGTCCCTGGGTTCCATCCTCAGTACCACAAAAAAAAAAAATAAATAAAAAGGAAATGGGGTGACCAGAAGCTTAGACCCAGTCAGTCATTCCTGGGTCTTTAGACATATCCCTCACTTCTCAGGGTCTTAGAGGAGGAGATAGGACCAGATAAGACCAGCTTCATTCGGGCAGAGCCACATGGTAAGAGTGGGAGGGTTGGAAGCTGAGGGACAGCAATATGAATTCTGTTTTTTTATTTCCCAAGTGTAGATTAGCCTATTTAATCTCTCTAAGCGCCTATTTCCCCAGGATAAAAAGATGTAGATAAGCATAGCTCATGTCTCATGTGACTGGTTTTTTTTTTTGTTTGTTTTATTTTTTTTTTGGTGGTACTGGGGTTCCTGGAAACCCCTCTACCTCCAGGATACACTCTCAGACATATATATATATATATATATATATATATATATATATATATATATATATACATATATATATATATATATATATAATTTTTTTTTTAATTTGGAAACAGGGTCTCTTAAGCTAGCAAGGCTGGCTTTGAACCAGTGTGATTCTCCTGAATCTACCTCCTAAGTGCGGGGATTACAAGAGTGTGCCACCACGCCCGGCTCATGTGATTGTTTTTTAAAGATGAAATTCAAGAGTGTATGGGACATAGTCAGTATGACGCATTCCAAGTATTCAATTCATTGTTGCCAATATCACTATTGTGGTTATTCAATGGAACCCTGGGGGACTCTGTCAAGTTGGGGGCGGGCTTCTAAATTGGTTGAGAGGGTGAAGATATAAAAACTATATATTTTTCTTCATCCAGAAGGGCAGCTTGATTATATATATATATATATATATATATATATATATATATCAGCATAATATATAATTATTATTGTATTATTATATATAATATATATATTGCGATACTGGGGATTGAACCCAGGGACATTCTACCTCTGAGCTATAACCCCCAACCCTATTTTTTATTCTTTAATTTGAAACAGGGCCTCACTAAGTTTTGGAGGACCTCACCGAGTAGCTGAGGCTGGCCACAAACCTGCAATCCTCCTACCTCAGCCTCCCAGTACTGGGATTACAAGTGTGCACCATCATGCCCAGTTTATATGTATTTTTTTTTTACAAAACAAAATGTTTCATACTAAACAATGATGATGATGATGATGATGATGAGGAGGAGGAGGAGGAGGAGGAGGATGACTGATATAAAGCACCAGGCTAGGATTGAGGTTTCAGCTCAGTGGTTGAGTATGTGCTTAGCATGCATGAGCCCCTGGGCCCTGCAGGCTCAGCATCACAAAATCAATCAACCAATCAATTGGCCAACCCTTGATATAGTCCAAGGTTGGCCAGTTTTTTCTGTAGAGGGCCAGATAGTGAGCCCACATATGGTCTCCCTTTGCCTATTCTTCTGGTTTAACTAGAGTTAGGATTCCAGGTGGGATCTCTCACATAATAATAAAGTATAACTGTGGAGTGGAGAAATCTAGCCCACCCAGTATTGGGGGGGTCCTAGAATCTTTCTTTTTAGCCACACTTTCATCTTCTACTCTTTCATTTTCTAAGTCTCTGGAGACCTCATCTAGATGGAAGGAAAAGAGAAATGGGCCCACATTCGAAATCCCTTTAAAAACATAGAAACTAAGCCAGGCATAGTGGTGCATGCTCATAATCACCGTACTTCGGAGGCAGAGACAAAAAGATCACAGGTTTCTGGCCAGCCACATCAATTTAGTAACACTCTATGCAACCTCTTAGAGAGACCTAGTTTCAAAACAAAACAAAAAAAATTTTGTAAAAGGGCTGGAAGTATATTTCTGGAGATAGAATGCCCATGTTCAATACCCCATACCATATATACAATCCCCCCCACCCCCGACACACACAGAGAAACTATTCTCAAATCAAAGCTGTATAATGACAGACCCCAGGCCAATCTTGGCCTGCTGGCCAGAGCTTGTCAATTCCTGAATATGACCACCTCTTGTGTTCCTTCTAAACACAAACCAAACTTCTCAGTGCTAAATCTTCTTCTTTCTCTATCAAAGAAGCCCAGCTTCCCCGCTCTAACATCTCCTACCTTTCCTGTGGTAGTATTTTTCATATTTATAACAGTTGTTAGAGCAAATGTTTTTGTTCTGTTTTATGTGTAATATTACTCAGAGTTCTCATGAAGGTGATGTTTGTTTCCTGGGAGTGTTCAAAGGCAGAATCACACAAATCAGGTGCTTTCTTCTTCTACGGGGAGTCCAGAAGTCTGAAATCAGAAAGATTTCAGAGAAGGTTGGCAGTATTAATTCTTTTTTAAGGAGAATCAGACTTGTTCCCCTCTGGTGATGGTCAGAAACCTTTGGTGTTCTTTGGTTTGGGGACGCATCAGTTCAGTCTCCATATCCATGTCCACACGGCCTTCTCTCTCTACTTGTGTTTTCACATGACTGTCTTATTTGGAGCCTGTAAGGGTTAGATCTAGAATGTCCCCCGAAGAGCTCATGCATGAGTGTTCAGGGTTGATATAATTAAATCATGAGGGTTGTTAGCTCATGAGGGCTGCAATCTCATCGGCTTGTAAGTTAACTGTAATGAATGTACTGGGTGGTAACCTAGGCAGGTGGGGAGTTGTTGGAGAGAGCAGGTCACTGGGGATGTAGACTTTGGGACTGTGCATTTGTCTTTGAATCCCCTTGCATTCTTTCTTGTTTCTGGCTTCTCTTGAATGAGAGCAGAGCCCTTATGCATGTCCAATCAATCTCTCTCTCTGTCTCTCTCTCTCTGTCTCTCTCTCTCTCTGTCTCTCTCTCTCTCTCTCTCTCTCTCTATCTATCTATCTATCTCTCCCCCCCCCCATTCCCTACAGCTCTACATACCTGGCCTGATGTACACTGAATACTGAATACTGAAATCTCCAAAAATTGTGAACAAATAAATCTTCCTTTCCCTAAGTTGTGTAGTCAGTTGTTTTGGATAACAGCAGTGAGACTGTTGAGTGAGACAGATCCCATTCCAGTAACCTCATCTTAACTTAAATGAATCTCAAAACACCCTATTTCTGTAGAAGGTCCCACTGACAGGTATTGGAGTTAGAACTTTAAGCATATCTTTGGATAACATACTTCCACCTGTAACAGGTAGTAAACAACATAATGTAATTTATTCGTATCTTCAAATGAAGAGAACTGTCAGTCTACCCCACGTTGTAGCAGAGAAGAAGATGAGGTGCTTCAAGAGTTTAATATTTATCCTTTGTTATAAGCCACAGAGAAAATAACGCCATTCTTGTCGCTCCCTAGAAGCATGTACAATTTTCCTTTCGTGTGTGTGTGTGTGTGTGTGTGTGTGTTCTTTCTTTTTTTTGTGGACATGGAACAATGAACTAGAAAATGTTGCACATTCTGTACCCTTCTTCTATTTTCAATTTATAAATGATGTATTCAGCATACCGGAACAGTGTGGCTTGTGGTTACTAACAAAATTAAAAATAAAAGCAAAAAGCCCCGTGGCAGTCATGTCACCCTGTGAGAAAAACCACAGCCCGATGCCCGGGACAAGAAAGGGACAATCTGGTGAATTCTCACCCCTTTGTGTAGGGGTCGGGATTTGAAAATCACTACCAGCTGTTTGCAATTTTATCCTATTTTGAAATAGATGACTTAGACCGCTGAGGCATCATGGGGCTAAGATTTATTTTCCTCTACTTGTGTAAGTTCCAGAGACACAGTTGCGAAGTCAAGCAAAAGAAGCAAAGTGTCTCTTTGATGCTTGTACACTACCACCGCTGTTAGCAGAAAACCTACCAATCTCCTGGAACAAAGGCACGTGAATTGGCCCATGCCACCTCTTCTCCAGCGTTCCCAAGGAAGACTTCCAGATCTCTTTTCCACTGTTTCTCAGTCCTTTTTGACTCTGTACCTGTTCGGCAGCACTTATGATAGCCTACCATATTGATAAACCCTGAAATTTTGGTCTTAAGGACTCAAGGTAGAGAAGGAGGAAGAGAGAGAGAAAAATCCAGTGGTGAAAGTCATGTGAATTGCTAGAAAGGAAAAGAGAGGCACAGGCATGAATTGTTCAGAATGGGACTCATCAAAATGCTCTCTGCTATAGGTAGAAATACCATGTAATTTGGGAATTTCATCTTGGCCCTTCTGCAAGCCAGCTAAGCCCGGTAGGGGTTCTGTTGGAATTCCAACGTCATATCTTGAAGAAGGTACCTAAGGATAGTCCTGCCCAAAGCTATCAATACTAGGTGTATTGGCCCACACCTGTAATCCTAATACTTGGGAGGCTGAGACAGGAGGTCACAGGTTCAAGGGATGTCTCAGAAACTTAATGACACCCTCAGCAACTTATCAAGACTATTTCAAAAGAAAAAAAAAATCGAACTGGAGGTGTAGCTCAGAGGTAGAACTCCCTTTGGTCCAATGCCCAGTACAAACAAACAAGCAAATAAATAAATAAATCACAAGTTCATTGCCTTAAAGGGGCAATAAAAATCTCACAGCCCAATACTTCTACCTAGGGGCTTGACCCCTTTTAACCCACTATATCTACTCTTCTTAGATATGTGAGAGCCACACTTTATAATAAACTCCTTTTTTTTTCCCCTGGGGATGGAACCCAGGGGCATTCAACCTCTGAGCTACACCCCCCAGCCCTATTTTTTATTCTTTATTTTGAAACAGGGTCTCACTGAGTTGCAAAGGGCCCCACTAAGTAGCTGAGGCTGTCCGCAAACCGGGATCCTCCTATCTCAGCCTCCCAAATGCTGGGATTACAAGCGTGAGCCACCACGCCTGGCTTAATAAACTCCTTTCTGTGTCTGATTGCTACAATGGTTCTCAAACCTCCTTGCAATTAAGATTTCATTCCCAGTAAAGTTCATGCACAAGTGTCCTGGGAGCTGAACTCCTAAATTGCTATCCCACCATAGCAAAGTGACAAGAGTCGGGAAGTTATGGATGGAGAAGTAAAGTTCAGCTAGCAGTTGATGCTGCATTTCCCTGGAAACCTGTGTTCTCACTCGACATCTCTATTTTAATTCTAAAGCCCCTTTATTTTCCTTCTCAAGTGTCCTCCTACAAGCCAGAACTATTACCATGGCATATCTAAAGCCGTAATAAGAGGATGATTTTTTTTTTTAAGTACAATTTCTGGTTCTGTGACCCTCACCTTCCGGCGACAACATCTTTAGGTGCTGTGTTACGCAGAGGAAGATAACGGCAATAGTAAATGACAACTAACATCTCTCTGTACTTCCTGCCAGACTACTGTAGGTACCTTGTTGATGTTACCTGTTTAGTTTCTCTACCAACCTGGAAATTAGGTTTTGCCATTTTCTTTTGTGCTTTCCAGCTTTGGAAACTGAACCACAAAGCCATTAGGTAACTTATCCGAGGTCACACAGCCAAAACTGGGGGCCAGAATTCCATTAAAAAAAAAAAAAAAGAACAAGCTCAACCAACAGCCCTGGTGCCCAAGGCTGGACATCCTCTAAGCACATTTAAATGAAAATCGTAGATAAGCAAAGTTTGCACTCAATTATTGTTTTTTCTACCCAAAATAGAACTTTCACGTTTATTTAAACAGCAAAGCATAACATTACTGTAACCATGGCTTCATGTTTTAAAAGCTTTAGAGCAAAGCATAGAAATATAGGCTCCTAGATACAAGCAAGCACCTCTTCGTGGATCCTGACCACAAGAAATCTTAACCCGTTCCTTCTGTTCTTTATACTTTTTTTTGTGTGTGTGTGGTGGTACTAGGGTTCCTGAAAACCCTCTACCTCCAGGTTACACTCCCAGACCTATTATATATATATATATATTGGAAACAGGATCTCTTAAGCCTGTGTGGCTGGCTTTAAACCTGCGTGACCCTCCTGTCTCTGCCTCCCAAGCTCAGGGATTACAAGTATGTGCCACCACGCCCAGCCTTCTGTTCTTTATATTGATTGAAAATAGGAAGCCGGGCATGGGGGCGCACAGTTGTAATCCCAGCACTTGGGAGGCGGAGACAGGAGAATCCCAGATCGCAGACAGCCTCAGCTCCTACTGAGTAAGGCCCTTTGCAACTCAGTGAGACCCTGTTTCAAAATAAAGAATAAAAATAGGACTGGGGTTGTAGCTCGGATGTAGAAATCCCCTGGGCTCCATCCCTAGTATTGCAAAAACAACAACAACAACAACAACAACCAAACAACAAAACATAAACAAAACCAAGAGGCTGAGATAAGAGGATCACAGGTTCGAGGTCAGCCCTAGCAATTTCAGGAGACACATAGCAATCTAACAAGATCCTGTTTCAAAAGAAAAAATAAAATAAAATTGGGCTGGGGGTGTAGCTTGGAGGTAGAGTACCCCTGGAGTTCAATCCCCAGTACCAAAAACAAACAAACAAACACACACACACACACACACACACACAAACAAAAACCAAACAAGAGCATTTTACTGAGTGTCTTATGGAACTTTTATCTTTCCAGTGTCTCATTTATGGAACTTTTTAGTGCTTTTCCTCCTAAGATTTTCTTTTATTACATGAAAAAATTGTTGCATTGTATTTCTTAAGGTGTCAGAAAAGGACTTATTGACACTTTTCTATCAATATCCTTTTACATATGGTTCCACAATTAGAAAATAATATTATAATATTATATTATATCATATACTGGAGGTAACCTCACTATTTTCCTTTCATCCAGAATAATTTTCTCCGCTGACGAGATGGTTGACTGTCTTTCTGTCTCCACGCCATTGAAGATCCTCGGGTTGAACATTTTTCTACTTGTTTCTCTACGATGCTGACCTGGGCGTGCAGCGAGCTACCAAACCAAAGAGACGAGGCCGACACTTGGCGGCTCCAGGTCTTCTGGGGGAAGCACCAAGTGTGTTGCCATCATTATGATGTTGGCTATAGGGCTATTTTTAGATGCTCTTCATCAGACTGAGGACATTTTCTTCTATTTCTAGTTTGTTCAGAGTTTATAGCACGATTGACATCATGAATGGAGGCTGAATTTTGTCGAATGCTTTTGCGGCATCAATTGATAAACTGTATGTGGTTTTCCTTCTAAAAAGTACTGTGGGAGGTGGATTACATGAACTAATTTTGGAATACTGAACTCGCTTTAGAGTCTCAAGATAGATTTTATGTAGTCATGGTACCTTTTCTTTAACTTTTTCTTTTTCTTTTTTTTTTTTTTTTTTGGCGGTTCTGGGGATGGAACACGGGGGCATTTGAACTCCAAGCCACACTCCCTGCCTTATTTTTTTATTCTTTATTTTGAAACAAGGTCTCACTGAGTTGCAGAGGGCCTCACTAAGTAGCTGAGGCTGTCTGCGAACCACCATCCTCTGGTCTCAACCTCCCAAATGCTGGGATTACAAGCGTGCGCCACAACACCCGGCTCATGGTACCTTTACTTACAGAATGTTTGGATATGATTTGCTTTTGTGTGTGTGTGTGTGTGTGTGTGTGTGTGTGTGTGTGTGTGTGTGTGTGTGTGTATGGTACTGGGGATAGAACTCGGGGGCATTCAGTCACTGAGCTATATATCACCAGCCCTATTTTTTATTCTTTATTTTGAAACAGGGCCTCACTAAGTAGCTGAGCTGTCCACAAACCATGTTCCTCCTGTCTCAGCCTCCCAAGTACTAGTATTACAAGCGTGTGCCACCATGCCTGGCTGATTTGCTTTTGTAAAAAACAAAATTGTATCCCTTGTGAGGCAGTTGTTGACTGAGTTTTTCATCCCTACAATCCTGTCCCATGGTATTTAACATAAAAAATAAAACTGTTAACAGAAAAAATAAAAAATAAATAAATAAAAACCAAATTGGCTCACCTTCTCCCTTGAATGTGTATTTTCTACTTTCCTGAGTGGGTTTCTTGTCTCTGAAAGTAAGTGAGTGAATAAATAAATAAATAAATAAATAAATAAATAAATAAATAATAAACCAACCACAATTGAGTACTTTTGCATCTATGCTTATAAGGGATATTGGTTTATAGTCTGTCTTCTTTTCTTCTTCTCTTCCTTCCTTCCTCCCTTCCTCTCCCCCTTCCTTTTCTCTTTCTCTCCTATCCTCCTTCTGTCTGATTTCAAAACAGTAACGTTGACCTCATAAATTACACTGGGAAGTGTTTTCTCCTCTGCTTTTTGGAAGAGATATTGTAGAATTGGTGATATTGCTTTGGGGAGCAGCTGATAAGATTTTCTAATAACACCATTTGAGTCTGGGGAACTTTTTGAGTAAATTTTAAGCTAAGAGCTCAATTTTCTGAAGAGTGAAGGTATACTGATTTCATTTTGAGTGTGGCGAGGTAATTTGTGATGTTTCAAGGAATTGGCCCATTTACCTAACTTGTCAAAATACAGTTCATGATCCTCTCTGAATATTGTGTAATGACAGTAGGGTCAGTCATGCCCTCTATTTTATTCTTGATATTGGTCATTTGTTTTATTCTCTCCTATTTTATCAATCTTGCTGAAAGCTTATCAAAATTACTAGTCTTTTTAAAGGACCACCTGTAGGTTTCTTTGAAATTTTTGTTTCACATTTCCTTTGTTTCTGCCACTGTATTTATTATTTCTTGTCCTCTCCTTGCTTTGAACTTATCCTTTTTAAGACAGAAGCTTACACAACTCACGTGAGGCATCTCTTTTCTAAGAGAAGCACTTAATGTTAAGAGCATCCTTCTTAGCACTGTTAGTTGACTCTCGCACAATTTGGTTTATTTCATTTTCATTTATGTTTAGTCAAAACTATTTTCTAAATCCTCTTAAGTCTCCCTTTGATTCCTAGATTAGTTAAAGGGTATTGTTTAATTTCCAAGTGTTTGGAGATTTTTCTTTTATCCTTCCTGCTATTTTGTTACTGATTTTCAACTCATTTTCATTATGGGTGTGATTTTTTGCATATTTTTTTCTGCTAGGAATTAAACTCAGGAGTCTTTTACCACTGAGCTACACCTCCAGCCCTTTTTACTTATTTTTTTATTTTGAAACAGAGTCTCACTAAATTGCCAAGGCTAGCGTCAAATCTGTGATCCTCCCATCTCAGATTCCCAAGTAGTGGGATTACAGGCATGCATCATCACCCATAGCTTGATTTTTACATAATTTAAATTTTTTGCTAATTTTTGTTTTATGACCCAATGAATGATCTATCTCGTTGACTGTCCCATGCATTTTTTAAAAAATAAATTTATTTAAAGATAGAAATACAGAGGATAGGTACAGCTCCATACCAGACTGGCATGAAGGGGTGACTCAAATGAATACACCCCCATGCATTTTTTTAAAAGAACGTATATCTTATTGCTAAAGGTAGAACAGAATGATCTATAAATGTCATTTAGATGGTGTTGGTGTTTAGATGTTGATGGTATTCAAGTCTATATCCTTGCCGATTTTTAGTTGGTTCTGTGTATTATTACTGTAAAAAAGTAGTGTTGAAATAGCCAAATATAATGTGGGACTTCAAATTTTATGTATTCATGTTTTCAAGTTTTTGCATCATCACTTTTAAAGCCCTGAGCGCACTCACATTCAAGACTATTAGGTATTTATGGTGAATTCACTTTTTTTTTTATCATTTATTATCCCTGATAACTTTATTTATTTATTTATTTATTTATTTATTTATTTATTTATTTTTGGTGGTACTGGGGTTCCTGGAAGCCCTTCTACTTCTGGGCTACACTCCCAGACCTATTTTATATTTTTATTCGGAAACAGGTCTCTTTTTTTTTTTTTTTTTTGCAGGTCTGGGGATGGAACCCAGGGGCATTGAACCTCCGAGCTACACCCCCTGCCCTATTTTTTATTCTTTATTTTGAAACCGGGTCTCATTGAGTTGCAGCGGGTCTAAGTAGCTGAGGCTGTCCGTGAACTGTAAACCTCCAGTCTCAGCCTCCCAATGCTGGGATTACAAGCGTGCGCCACCACGCCTGGCTCCCTGATAACTTTAAACTCTACTTTGCTTAGCAGCTTGCTTGCTTTCTTCCTTCCTTCCTTTCTTTCTTTCTTTCTTTCTTTCTTTCTTTCTTTCTTTCTTTCTTTCTTTCTTCTTTTTTTTTTGTGGTGCTAGAGATTGAACCCCAGGGCATTGTACTTCTGAGTTACGCTCGCAGCCCTATTTCATTTTTAATTTTGAAATGGAGTCTGACTGAGGTGCAGAGGGCCGAAGTTGCTGAAGTTGGTCTCAGAACTGTGATCCTTCTGTTTCAGCCTCCCAGGTACTTGGATGACAAGTATGCGCTGGCTTCTCGCTTTCTTTTGACCGATGTTTCCATGATATACCTTTTTAATTCATTTAGGCTTAATTTACTTATATCACATTATAAATTATTATCTTACATAAATAGCAGACCACTGAGTCATTTAAAGTATGTGTTTTGACAATCCCTATCTTTATGTTGGTGATTAGATCATTTACATTTAGTATAATTCTTTAGATGCTTGGATTTAGGCCTGTTATTTTATTTGGCTCTTGTTTTATTTTTATATTTTGTTTCTCTTTTCTTTCTTTTTAAATTAAACATTATTTATTATTCCATTTTAACTTATCTACTATATTTTTCACTCTATTTCACTTCATTCTCTTTCCATACAATATGATCACATACTTAAACGTTTTTCTCTATTTTTGCAGTGGAATGTAAAAATTTACTACTATGTAGGTCCATTTATGTTGTAATTGCCTTGTATATCTATATACCTTGACTATGACAACAGACAATAGAGATTATTTTGTCTTAGCAGCCATTGAATATATTTTTAACAACACATGAGCAGAATGGTCTGTTGTATTTATCCAGATATTTACCATTTCTCTTAATCTTCCTGTATCCCTGATATTCCCCAATTCCTTTTCTGTGTTCCCTTTCTTTCTTTGGGAGAGCTTACTCTATCAATTCATTTGGAGCAGACCTCCTGATGGTTTAATTTCTTAATTCCCTGCATGAGAATACTTTTGTTTCACCTTTATCCTTGGAAGAAATATTATTTTGGATCTAGACTTCTCAGATGATAGTTCTTTTCGCTCAAGACTTTTAAAACACTCGCTGTAAGCCGGGCGTGGTGGCGCACGCTTGTCATCCCTGCGCTTGGGAGGCAGAGACAGGAGGATCGCGCAGGTTGGAAGCCAGCCGCGCACCCTGGCTTAGGAGACCCTGCTTCCAAAATAAAAATGTAAAAATAGGTCTGGGAGTGTAGCCCGGAGGTAGAAGGGCTTCCAGGAACCCCAGTACCACAAAATAAATAAATAAATAAATAAATAAATAAATAAAACAAAATAAAACACTCACTGTTGTCTGGGACCCATAATTTCTGAAAGTAAATATACGCTCACGCATTCATCTGAATCATTGTTCCACTAGAACTTATATACTGTCTTTCTCTGGCTGCTTTAAATATGTTTTTCTTTGTTTACAGTTTTTAGAAATTTGTTTGTGATGCCCCGGGGTATACCTTTTTTTAAAACTAGGGCTAAAACTCAGGGGCATTCTGCCTCCAAGGCACACCCTCTAGACACCCTCCCTTTTTTGTCTTGAATTAGAATCTTGTTAAGTTGCCAGATCTGGCCTTGTACTTTGATTCTCCTATCTGGGCCTTCTAAATACTGGGATTATAGGTATATGCCACTTCGCCCAGCTTGGGTATGCATTTTTTAATCAGTCTTGCTTGGAATCTGAACTTTTCAAATTTCTAAGTTTACATCTTTTTCAAAAGTTTGGAAGTGTCTAGCCCACTCCTCCTGCTCAGTTCCCTGAGGCAAATTTCAAACTTCTGGTCCCAGACCAAAAGAGCATAGATTTGTATTGTTTTAAACCACTAGATTTGTGGTATTTTTTTTACAGCCACAGGAAACCCATACATACATAAATATCATCTACAAAATGTATATAGATCCACCATATGATTCAGCTATACCACTCCTGGATATCTTTCCAAAGGGGTTGAATTCAGAGAAATACAACAACATATGCATACCTATGTTCATAGCAGCACAATTTGTAATAGCCAAAATATGGAACCATCTCCATCAACAGATGAATGGATAGCAAAACTTTGGGAAATACACACAATGGAATTCTATTCAGCCATAAAGAAGAACAAAATTATATCATTTGCAAGAAGATGGAAAGCTCTGGAGAACATTATGTTAAGTGAGATCAGCCAAGCACAGAAGGAGAAAGTACATATGTTTCCTCTAATATGCCCAAACTAGGAAACACAAAGGATACCAGTGGGACGCCAGATAATGGAGGGGAAATATCAGCAAAGTTTGAATGGAAAGATAGGAGAGTAGGAAGGCTGATCTTGATTAATGAGGGTCTACATCTGAACATGTGTAAAATTATGAATAAGACATGGTTAACCTGGACAACCATTGGTGGGAGGGGGGAAGGGAAAACGGGGGTGGGGGGGAGAGGGTACCAAATATAGTTTAAATGTATACTATTGATGTTCAATAAAAAAATTGTTAAAAGAAAAAAATATAGAGAGAGCATGCAAATATTTGCATATGTAAAAAATATAAGTATATGTGTATGTAATTTGTATTCATATTTATGTAAAATTTAATTATATTATTTAAGTTACATACAAATTATATTTATATTCTATAATTCCTATTAAATATTTAAATAAAATAACATACATTTTATGTAAATTTTATGCAAATATATAATTTATGTATATTTGTATATGTTTGCATTGTTTAAATAACATGCAAATGTGGTTCTATTATGGAATGTGCATCGAATAATTCATGTTATGTATGATTATTCATGCAACACATAACATATGTTTATATACATACTTGTGATTTTCTAGCTTTACCATGGTGTGAAAGTAGCATGCCTTCAACAGAAGCAATGGTTTTATGGAGCGATGGTTTTATAGAGGCAATAGGTCTACATAAGTCACGATCTGGCACACAAGACTTTAATTATTGGTAGCACCGTAATTGCTTGGTCATAATTTTAAATAAAACGTAGCCTTTTGCCTACCCCATTGGCATCTCTATATTGAAGCTTTAAAAAGAGGACTTTGTTTAGAACTTATTGATTCCTAGGATTTTCTAAAGAGAAAATAAACCAAAGGGATAAGGGATAATACCATCCCTCTATTTACAAAAACAGAAATATCTTGCTAATCCTTTCTGTTTATTCAAGTAACATACTCCTAACATGGAGGTTATGTGTATGGCATCAGAACCTGTTTAATATTCAGCATTAGTAAGACATCTTCACATACCAAGAATTTATTGTTTCCTACATTCAGGGTATTATATTTAAGTTAGGAAGGCAATATCCTTTCTCCCTAAAATACTCTAAGAAAATCTCTTTCTTTCTCTCCCTCCCTCCTTCCCTCCTTCTTCCTCTCTCTTTTTCTCTCTCTTTTTCCTTTCTCTCCCTCTCCTTTCCCCCCCAACACTCACACAGACGAAGGAGGGCAGTGGTGGAATTGGTACCCTCGGTGTAGTAGGAGTTAACAGACTCTAAGGAAAGGTCAATGCTTGACGAATGGAAGCTTGGCTTCATGATCACAGAGCTGCAGCAGGGCGTGGCCACACACATGTGGCTTCAGTCGCCCGAGGATGACAAAGTCACAATGCAGATTCCGGGGTACTGATTGGGCCAGCCTTCCACAAGGACCCTCAAGTCACTCACCTCCTTTGCAGGAAGGCTGAAACCCAAGTCTTGAGCGAATCCCTGGTCCTGACCCGAAAGTCAAGTGAAGCAGCGTGCACCTGTGTGCTGGGCAAAGCAGTAGCATCGGAAGAGATGCTCGGTGTACCAGGGAGGTGGAGTCATTGTCCCGAAATGGCCCTGAGTGTGGTGGAGACACCCCGCTCGCCTGCTAGGACATGGGTGCTAAGGTGCTACAGGCTGCACAAACTTAATCTGAAAATCCCAAACACAAAATTCCCCACAATCCAAAACTCTCTGCACACGGACCTGATTCCACAAGTGGACAACTCCATCCCTGACGATGGGCCACAGTCAAAATGCGGTCAATAATATAGTGTCTCAAGCTACGGCAGGCTATGGCTGGAAGGGGCACGTAAGACATGAATGAACTGTGTGCTTAAGACTTGGGTCTCAGCCCCCAGACGGCTCAGGATAGGATGCAAATATTCCAAACTCTAAAAAAAGATCACTCCAAAATCTAAAATGCTTTCTGTCGCAAGCATTTGGAATAAGGGAGACATCCTGTAACAGGACCCGAGGTAGGGGACAGCCTGTGGATTTTTGCTCTGTCTGCTGAAGTGGATCAGAAATGTAATCACTTTCCCCAATGCAGGGAAAAGGCAGGGGAGGAAGTGAAGAAGGGTCGGTCGGTGTCTGACAGCACCTTCCTACCGACTCTGGGCAAGAGGACCCGACCTGGCATGACAGGTCCTTGCAAGATGGTGCCCTGCACGCTCAGTCTCAAAATGCTAATTCCTTCCCCTAAGAATCCTGGCAGGTCAATTACTGTGGGAAGCCATTAAGGTTTTCCCCTTTAAGAATACTTCTGACTGTCCTTTGCCCAGAACCAATAAGGTTTGGGGTCATGGAAAGTTCAACGTCTGAGAAAAGCTCAGGTGGAATTGATTGCTTTGACCTTTAAGCGCACAGGTGGTGACGGCACCGGCTTGATTGGTTTGACCGATGCGCGCATGGGTGGTGACGTCACGAGGGTTGGTTGACCGGGAGCGGTATAAATAGAACGAGAGCGATAAAATCGGGATCGGTCAGTAGAGATATCGACCCGGGAGTGTACTGGCGATCCTTCCATGAGAGAATTAAGTATTCTATGAATAAAAATCATTGAATAAAATTCTTTTCATCCTCACTCCTCTCTTCAGAACCCGTACTTTTGCCGGCTGGCTCCAGCAAATTATGCAGCTGGCCAAGGAAAGTCAACGTTATCACTGGCAGAGGACGTGAAAAAATGCGACAAAACCTTCCCCTAAGGTCCACGTGGACCACACACACCGCGTCCTCTTCCCCGACTCCCGAGTCCACACACTCAGCTAAACCAAAGGTGGTCAGCTGAGTGGAATCCCCTCTCGTTCATTTTAATGCTTAAGACAGATGCTGAAAATATCCAAGGAGAGAGGAAACTGGTAGTCCTGCCTGCCTGCGTGCCGAACATTCCAGGGGGGAAGTCAAAGGAATCCCAGAGGCGTTGTTTTTCCTTCGTAATTTCTAGATCTCTCCCCAAAATGAAGATTGTTTGTTTGTTTATTGCGGTATTGGGAACTGAACCCAGGGGCATTCTACCTCTGATTTATAGCTGAGTCTTTGTGTTTGTTTGTTTGTTGGTACTGGGGTTCCTGGAAGGCCTTCTACCCCCGGGCTACACTCCCAGACCTATTTTTTTATATTTTTATTTGGAAACAGGGTCTCTTACACCAGCGCGGCTGGCTTTGAACCTGCATGGTAATCCTGTCTCCGCCTCCCAAGCGCGGGGATTACAAGCGTGCGCCACCACGCCCGGCTATTTTTTGTTTTAAAACAGGGTCTTCCTGAGTTGTTGAAAGTCTCTCTAGGTGGCTGAGGCTGGCCTCGAACCAGTACTCCTCCGATCCTTCTGCCTCAGCCTTCCAAGTATTGAGATTACAGGTGTGTGTCACCACTCCTGGCCCAAATAGTAAGATCATTGATAAAGAATAAACCTCCCATGTTTTCTTAGCAGCCCAAAAGGGACAGGGAATTTCTGTCAATAAGCAAGCTATTTGCCCTGGGACAAGGTAAGTCTAGTAGTTCATGATTAAGTTTTGTGGTCCAGGGCTGAATGAAGCCAGGAATGAATGTCTTATTCACTTTGTATCTCTGGAGCTGAGTCTGAATGTCCCTACCAAAACTCTTACTTGAAATTTAATCCTTATTGTGAGATATAAAGAGGGTGGATAGCTCGACATGGTAGCAGCTTAATCCCTACTCCTTGGGAAAGTGAGGTAAGAAATTAGCAGGTTTCAGGCCAGACTGGGCAATTTTAGTGAGACCCTGTTCCAAATTAAAGATAACTAGGGTTGGGATGTCACTGGGAGGTAGAATGTCCCAGGTTCAATCCCCAGAACCAAAAAGACAGGGGGGGGAGGGGGAAGGGAAAAGGGAGAGAAACTTAATCCGAATGTGGTAGTTGCCGGTGGGGATTTGGGGAGGGGATTAGGGTTTGCTGATGTCAAGAAGATAGCCCACCAATGACTGCATTCGTGGTTTTATAGGAGGGAGATCTGAGCTTGGCAGCCCTCTCTGTCTATTCATGTGAGCGCCTGTATTACCTTGAAATTCCACAAATAGCCCCCATCAGATGTGAGCCCTAGACCTTGGACTTCTTTAGCCTCCAGAACTGCAAGAAATAGATTTTTTTCTTTATAAATAACCTGCTCCATGGTATTTAGTTATAGCAACAGAAAATGACTAAGATGAGCATCTCCCAAGAAACTCGTGCTTAACGAATGCATAAAACTCAGTTCTTCAGAGCCGAGTCTGGAATTCAAACAGAGCCCTCATGGCAGAGAGAGTCCTCCAACTATCATATCGGCCTGGCTTATGGACTGGCTTACCCTGGGGCGAGACTAGATGCAGGGGGAAAAGCTCACCACAGGAAGCAGGGCCCCGGCCCTCTGGGGAGCACGTGTTCATTGGACACCTGTCCATCAAACAGATGCCGAGCTGGGGATGGCCATGCTGGGGCAGGTGGGCGGCTCCGGACGCCTCTGCACCTCTTCTCTCTAGGCACCTCAAGGCGGGGCTTGGACTGAATGGCTTCTTTGTATATGAACCACTGCACAGCACATCTGTCTGTGGTGAAGACCTTGTTAGAAAGAAGCATGGACAACACTGTTCATCTACAGGGGCCCAGGCAGTTTCCCCTGACCCAGGAGCCCCACTTCAGCAGATGCTGGAGGGCTTGTCTAATTCATGGAGGACCATTAGGCAGAGGTGGTGTGATTCAGAAAGCAAAAGAAAAAAAGAATTAACTTCACCGAGTTCATTAAAAGACAGCAAAAGCCATCTGACTTTGCAAAAGCAAATAAGACCCCCTGTGAGGCCGGCTTTAGCTAGCATTAGTCTAAGAGTGAGGGATTGAGGTGGGCGTGGTGGCTCACACCTGTAGGCCCAAATATATTTTTTAAATGTTCAACATCATTAATAATCGGAAAAAGGCAAATAAAAACTACCCCGAGACTTTATCTAACTCCAGTTAGAATGGCAGTCATCAAAAATACAAACAAAGCTGGGTGTGGTGGCGCACGCTTCTAATCCCAGCATTCCGGAGGCTGAGACAGGAGGATCGCGGTTCGTGGACAGCCTCAGCTACTTAGTGAGGCCCTCTGCAACTCAGTGAGACCCTATTTTAAAATAAGGAATAAAAACTAGGGCTGGGGGTGTAGCTTGGAGGTGGTAGAATGCCCCTGGGTTCAATCTCTAGTACCAAAAAAAAAAGTGAGGGATTGAGTTCTTATTCAAGTCCCGCTGATTGTACATGAGAAAATGTTAAGTCCTAAAACCTTACTAAACTCAGTTTTCTCATCTGTAAAATGAGGGTGGCAAGAGGGGTGGGGGTAATAATAATTGACTAAAATTGCCAGATAAAATACAGGATGCCTCCTGAAATTTGAACTTCAGATAAATCTGAACTTTTGTGTGTGTGTGTGTGTGTGTGTATATATATATATATATATACACACATACACATTATTATATTATATATATACATTATTATTTATTATATATTATATGTTATATATAATATATATTTATTATATATATTATATATTTGTATATATACATTTATATATAATATACATATATATTATATTATATATTATATAATATATAATATATATTATATACATATATATACATTTATATATACATAAATGTATATATATGTGTGTGTATATATATATATATATACATTTATATATATATATTAGTACTGGAGATTGAACCCAGGTACATTCTACCTCCAAGCTACATCACCAGCCCTTTTTATTTTTATTTTTTTATTTCAAAACAGGGTCTCACTAAATTGCCTGGGGTCAAGCTGAATTTCTGAGGTTGGCCTCGAAGCTGCGATCCTCCTGTCTCAGCCTCTCAAGTGTGGGAGTTACAAGTGTTTGAAATGCATCTGGGTGAATAACTTTTAAATAAGCCCCTGGCAGTATTTCTCAAGTGCAGTATTTTTCAGCAGATGCCGGAGGCCTTGTCTAATTCATGGAGGACCATTAGGCAGAGGTGGCATAATCCAGAAGCAGAAGAAAAAAGAATTAACACCCACCTTAATTCCTTAAATTGTGTGAAGTCTGGTAAGCCCTGTACCACTGATGTATATTTCTCACCAGGCAGAT
Source organism: Muscardinus avellanarius (assembly GCF_963383645.1). Classification (NCBI taxonomy): domain Eukaryota; kingdom Metazoa; phylum Chordata; class Mammalia; order Rodentia; family Gliridae; genus Muscardinus; species Muscardinus avellanarius. Next base: position 10,903,371 of record NC_137802.1, on the reverse strand, counting down.
GATGTGGGTGTGACCTTTGTAAACTGCTAGAGAACTTTGTAGAGGCTGCCGGGCGTGGTGGCGCACGCTTGTAATCCCCGCGCTTGGGAGGCGGAGACAGGAGGATCGCACAGGTTCGAAGCCAGCCGCGCTGGCTTTAAGAGACCCTGTTTCCAAATAAAAAATATAAAATAGGTCTGGGAGTGTAGCCCTAAGGTAGAAGGGCTTCCAGGAACCCCAGTACCACCAAAAAAAAATAAATAAATAAATTTTAAAAATTAAAAAAAGAACTTTGTAGAGGCTGGACAGCAAGTCTCTCACGTTTTGCCAGGTTCTGGAAGCAAGGACTGTGTGTTTTCTAGTTATAACCCCACAGTTCCCAGACACAGTAAGTAGAGGGTATCTGAATTAGGTTTAATGGCTAAACGATGATAACTTGGGTCTCATTTTGGGTAGATCAGCTAAAGGGAGAGGTGGTTGAACTGGGACCAGCTGCATCCTCAGCCGACACCAGCTGCTCCGGGCTGCTCTCTGCTGACAGCTGAAGCAGACGTCCCAGGCAGCAAGTCAGGTCTACCCTGACTGCCAAAAAAATCGGTGTAAAGAGCTGCAAAATCGGGCGCACAGGCCGTCAGAACAGAGGTGAGGGGGGAAGTTTGCGATAGGAAGTTAGTGACTAATTGAAAATGTTCTGACATTACCAGTGGAACATTTTTACCGGATTATAAAAACAGTCTGCATGTATTTGAAAATTGGGGAAATATACAAAAATATTAAGAAAATTGACTTCATAAGCTCACATCCCAGAAAATAACCAACTTAATTCTACATTCTTAGTATATCCCTAGTATTTCTGATGAAAAACGCACAAAGATACTTCAATCTATGTGTATTTAGAAAATAAATTGCATCTAATACTTCATATATAGTTTTGCATCTAGTTTGTGTTTTTTTTTTTTTTTTTTGGTGGTACTGGGGTTCCTGGAAACCCTTCCACCTCCGGGCTACACTCCCAGACCCATTTTTATACTTTTTTTAAATTTGGAAACAGGGTCTCTTAAGCCAGCGCTGCTGGCTTCGAACCTGCGCCATCCTCCTGTCTCTGCCTCCCAAGCGCGGGGATTACAAGCGTGCGCCACCACGCCTGGCTCTTGCATCTACTTTTTTTTTAAATAATTTTATTGGCAGAATTAATCCACTTGTTAAAAATTCTTTGAGGACATGATTCTTGTGTGGACCTATTATCAAACTCTGGATGGGTGCTAGTCTGTTAAACCAATCCCCAATACTGGTGCCTTGGGTTGTTTTTAGTTTCTTGTCATAATAAATAAAGCTGTTGTAATTGCACAAAGCTCCATACACAGCTCTGGGCATTTCCTTAGGACATTGCAGTAGAATTACTAGATCGAGGATTATGCGCAGGAAAAATTAGTTTTAAAGGTATTAGCATGTATTAAGCACTGACTGTATGCCTTCCACTATTTTAATTAGGTAAAGTATGCTGAATTATTTAATCTCATTAGTACTTAAGTAGTACTAATGGTCACTAACTGTTGTTTTTGTTATCTTGGAAGAACATCAGAGAAAAGGAAGACAATAAAGTTCACAGCTCGATGATGATAAAAGAGGGAATATTTGTCACAGCCCAGGTGGTTTCCAGCTAATGTGTATAATTACAGCACTTCACTGTAGCATTACCAAGGTCCTTTTCCTTGGACAGTTTACCCATGCTAATTTCACACGCTGAGAAATACAGGAAAATAGCTTATCCCTTTCTTTAGTCTTTTGATAATATACAGATCATCTCATTTGCTCCACTGAATGACTACGAAGGTTGAATATTTTCATAGTCACTAAAAATTTGCTTTTTACTTTTTAGTGAACTTACTCTTTGAGAGATATATATATATAGAGAGAGAGAGATGCCTGTGTATAATATGTAAATGCCACATATATCTGTATATACATCCACATACATTGCATATTTCTATTTTGAGGATATTAACCTCTTAACAATCAAAAATATTCTATTTGTTCCTAAATAGCATTGCCATTTCCTCTATAGCCATTTGTGTATCTTTAACATCTATTAAACTAATTTTTTTTTTTTTTCAGTACTGGGGATGGAACCCAGGGGCATTCTACCTCTGAGCTATACCCTAGCCCTATTTTTTTTTTTTATTCTATATTTTGAAACAGGGTCTCATTGAGTTTCAAAGGGCCTCACTAAGTAGCTGAGGCTGTCTTGAACCACGATCCTCCTGTCTCAGTCTCCCAAATGCTGGGATTACAAGCGTGCGCCACCACCCCCAGTTCAAAATTTCATTCTTTATGAAAGCACACAACTTGAACAGAGACATGATCTTCTGATATAATATCAAATTCAACTTCCTAATGTTTTCTTTCTGGTTGTGCAGACGGGAAAAGAGCTCATATATGTCTTTGTGTCTGCTGTAGTTTCGTCTACGTACCAGTATTGGGAATGGCCTAGGAAGATTTGAGAAAGCTATAATTATTAGTATTTCAAAAATTGGGTGAGGGGCAAATCTGTGCAAGGACTTGGTTTCTGCCTAAAAGCAGGCAACTATTCCAATGTAAATTAACATAGCTAAAAGTAATTAACAAGTCAATAGGAGAGGAGAACTAGGCCTTTCTCTATCTAAAGACAGAGCTACATGATAAGCCAGCTAAGATGGAAGGAGAGGTCAACCTTCATGAAAGGAAACACCTTACCACACCTTGCTGGGGAGGTACCTTAGAGGGTTAAGGGGAGGTACCTTACAGGGACCTTCACTACGTCAGAATTACGCAAACAAGATGGAGGTCATGGGTATAAAAATTCCGGTCCACGTGCTGTATCTTGGGGAGTGGTGAGTTGGCCCGGGCCATCCTCCCCCCTCATGCCATTTTGGCATGGGGTTGTAATTATTTTCTGTATTTCTATTTTCTGTATTTCTATCTTTTTAATAAACTTTTTAAATCTTCAGCAACTTTCCAAGCTATGTATATTTATTCTTAGCTTAGGACAAGAACCCGCGGTTTTTCTGTTTTTGGTTGTTTTGGGTTTTGTTATGGGTTGGGGGAAAGTGTGTCCGGGACCCTCGCAGATGTTCCCGGGGAACGGTTTCCCCACAACCATATTCTCCCAATCTGTAACAGTCAAGTTTTAGAACCAGGGGGATGAGACTTTTGTAAAACCAATTAGAAAGCTTTGGATCTTCTATCCTTTCAGTTTATAGAGAAAAATAATTATCTGTTCCTGAAACTTGGGGAAAATATTTTCATAAAAATGTTTGCGCCAGAGCCACTTTTGAAGCGAGCCTTTGACAACACTTAAAGATGTCTTCTCTAGCTAGTCTTTTTTTTCTATTCAGATTTTTGCTTTACCCTTAGTCAAATTTTGGTCATTAATAATATCCTACAAATGCATTCATTTCATTGATATTTTCAGATATATTCACATAGTTTTCTCTTATGATGCTTTTTTTTTTTTTTTTTTTTTTTTTTGCGGGTCTGGGGATGGAACCCAGGGGCATTTGACCTCCGAGCTACACCCTTTGCCCAATTTTTTATTCTTTGTTTTGAAACCGGGTCTCAGTGAGTTGCAGAGGGCCTCACTAAGTAGCTGAGGCTGGCTGCGAACCGCGATCCTCCGGTCTCAGCCTCCCAGATGCTGAGATTACAAGCGTGCACCACCACGCCCGGCTCCTTATGATGCTTTCAAAAGCTTTCTAAGCTACAGCATCATTTGGTTGTAATAAATTGGTGTCTTTTGTTTTTAGTTACACTTGTAATGTTTGTTTATATTTCTGTTCAAATATGCTATTAATACGATTAACAGATTTTTTTTTGCGAATAATACCGGCCATATTTTATTATTATTATTCTTTATTTGTAAACAGGGTCTCACTAAGTTGCAAACAGCCTCACCAAGTAGCTGAGGCTGGCCATGAACCTGAGATCCTCCTGTCTCAGCCTCCCAAGTACTGGGATTACAAGCGTGTAACACCATACCCGACGTCCAAATATCACTATTTTAAAACTGAATTTTAAGCTGGGCGTGGTGGCACAAGCTTGTAATCCCCGCGCTTGGGAGGCAGAGACAGGAGGATCGTGCAGGTTCGAAGCCAGCCGCACTGGCTTAAGAGACCCTATTTCCAAAAATAAAAAAAGCATAAAAGAGGTCTGGGGGTATAGCCTGGAGGTAGAAGGGCCCCAGTACCACCAAAAAAAATAAAAATAGAAATAAATGAATTTTAATATTATTTCTTTCCTAATGAATTTCTGCTACTTTCTCATTATTACCTCTTTCTTGTTTTCCTAAAGCTGACTCTGATATTCTCTTCATTTCTCTTAGTCGAATGTTTGATTATTTATGTTCATCCTCTCTTGTTAATGATAGAAACATATAAAACCTGCATACTTGTTCTTGAGCATAACTGTGCCAACATTCCATAGTTTGACAAAGGCAGCTTTTTCATCAGTATTTTTAAAGTAATTCTGAATTATTTTTTCTTTCATAGGTACAAAAGATATTTATATAAGATTTTGTTTTAATTTTATGAGATTAGGTTTGTTTTATTTGAACTGGCATTAGCAATGTATACGCTTCTATGAAAGTATGTTTAAATCTTGCTATTATAAAATGTCCCCTTTAGAGAATATAACATTTATTTTGTAAATAAATACACGATCCGTCTCTATTAATGTGTTACATGCATTTTGAAATATGATGAATTCCATTTTTAGGGCTTAAGTTGGGTTTATGTATTAGTCTCATTAGCTTTCTTGCTAAAATTCATTACAATCTTAAGTGTATATAGATTTCTGCATCTCTTAAAGGCTAAAAGTGGTCTGTTAGTGTATATGCAATAATAAATAAATAATAAATAATAAATAAATAATAATACAATATAATATAATAATATATAAAATAATATAATAAATAATAATAATAAATAATAAATAATAAAAATGCAAATAAAATTCTATTTGTATTCCATGTTTAATTGATGTACTCACACATTTGGATATAATGCTATTCAGTGGCCTGTGTGAATTAGATTTTCATAATACACTGTGCTTTTTCAAAAATAATATGACTTTCTTCTGTGTAACCTTTTATATCTTGCAGTTTACTTCAATATGAGTTTCTGAGGTTATCTTTCTTTGAATGCTTATGAAATAATGCTTTAGTTACCGATTTTACTTAACTTTTCTGAGCATTTTTAGGTAAGATGTGTATTTTTTGTTTATTTTTGATACTGGGGATTTAACCCAGGGGCATCCTACCTCTGAGTTACCCTTCTCTTTTTATTTTTTTGTTTTTGTTTGTTTGTTTGTTTTGTTGTTGTTGTTGTTGTTTGGTGGTACTGGGGTTCCTGGAAACCTTCTACCTCCAGGTTACACTCCCAGACCTATTTTTATACTTTTTTTTTAAATTTGGAAACAGGGTCTCTGAAGCCAGTGCAGCTGGCTTCGAACTTGCGCGATCCTCCTGTCTCTGCCTCCCAATTTTTTTGTTTTTAAACAAGGTCTTTCTAGGTTGCTGAGAGTGTCACTACTTGCTGAGGCTGTCTTTGAACCTGTGACCCTCCTGTCTCAGCCTCCCAAAGCCTGGGAAGACAGGCTTATGCCACCATTCCTTGCACGGCTTTCTTTAAAGTAACAGAATAAGCCGGGCGTGGTAGCACACCCTTGTAATCCCAGCATTCAGGAGGCTGAGACCGGAGGATTGACCTTTGCGGACAGCCTAAGCTACAAAGTGAGGCCCTCCACAACTTAGTGAGACCCTGTTTCAAAATAGAGAATAAAAAATAGGGCAGGGGGTGTAGGTCAGAGGTCGAATGCCCCTGGGTTCCGTCTCCAGACCCGCAAAAATAAATAAATAAATAAATAAGAATAAAAAAGTAACAGAATAATAATACTTGCTTCTTATACAGATGTTCCTGGATTTAGAGTTATATTCTGATAAACCCATCCCCAACTGAAAACACCCTAGGCTGAGAACGCATTTAATCTACCTGACCCAGCGAACATCACAGTTTAGCAACACGGTTCACTACAGAATAGGTTGTTTCCACTGCAATCACATGGCTGCCTGGAGCTACAGCTGATTGCTGCCCAGTGTCCTCAGAGGGGACCACGTCACATCTCACCAGCCCAGGAAGAGATCAACCATCAAACCTCACAGTATGCTACCATTTGCATTCAGATCCCTTTCACTTGAAAAATTGTAAACCCAACCCTCCTAAGTCAAGAACTATTGTAGTTAATTCAAAGATGACCTAAGATGATGGAGTTAAAATAATTACTGTAATATGTGGCACATAGAAGATGCTAGGTAAGCACCAGTTAATAATAATATTTAAGCTGGGCATGGTGGCCCACACTTGTAATCCCAGCACTTAGGAGGCTGAGGCTGAGTTAAGAGGATGGCAATTTCGTGGCCAGCCTCAGCTTTTTAGTGAGGCATTCTAAAACTTAGTGAGACCCTGTTTCAAAATAAAGAATAAAATAATAGGACTAGGGGTGTATGTAGCTCAGAGGTAGAATGTCCCTGGGTTCAATCTCCAGTACCTCGAAATAATAATAATAATAATGATAATAATAATAATAATAATAATAACAACAATAATAATAAATAGCATTAAACAGTAAGCATGGAATCTAAGAACAGAATTATCCTTTAAAAATTATAACTAAAGACTATAGATGCTTGCTTCTATTGCCTGTTTTACTTTAGGCATTGCTTGACATCTCATACTTTTAATTTATTTTTAAATTTTTTGTGGTACTGAGAGTTGAATCCAGGTGTACTCTACCGCTGAGCTATCCCATAAGCCCTTATTATTATTATTATATTTTTTTAATTTTAAAACAGGGCCTCACTAAGTTGCTGAGGTTGACCTCAAACCTGCAATCTTCCTGTCTCAACCTCACAAGGACCGGGATTCCAGGCATGTACCAGCACACCCAGAATACACTTTTTATTTTCTATATGCATTTCCTTGATCTATTCCTTGTTTGTCTTTCTTTCTCACACGTGTGTCAGGCTCTGTGAGCAAAAGGAGACTTTGTCTGGCCTCAAGGGGCTTATGTTCTAGCAGGAAAGGGGGACATGAGCTAGATTGTCAATCAAACGTGTGAAATTACAACCAGAGGTAATTTGATGTATGAGAATAAAACTGCAGTTTCCACCTTGGATTCACATAAACATCTGCAAAGCACTTTTCATGCACTGTGTCCTCAGAGAACAGTTGTAGCTGTAGCAGAGGTGTCCCTTGGCAGGGCATTATTAAAAAGGAGATGATTGATTCCTCCCATACCAACATTTCCTATACAAATGACACACACAAATCACCCGGGACTCTTGTCATATCAAGAATACAGAGAAATTTTGCCCACAAATGGGATTCAGCGTACTCATGGGAGAAAAGCAATAGAACATTCCATTTCTTAAGTAAAATACCCCCTAAGCCCCAAATTATAACCACCACTTTAGAGGGAAAAATACTGAGTTGTTGCATGTTCAATAACTACCAAACTAATGCATGTGTATCTATGTTCATAGCTGCACAATTCACCATAGACAAACTATGGAACCAGCCAAGATGTCCATCAACAGATGAATGGATTACAAAACTGTGGGATATGTACACAATGGAATTTTACTCAGCATTAAAAAAAACTCAATTACATCATTTTCAGGGAAATGGATGGAACTGGAGGACATTATGCTAAGTGAGATTAGTCAGTCACAAAAAATAAGAAATCAGATGCTTTGCCTAATATGTGAGAGCTAAGGAGAAATGGGTCATAGGAGGAACTCTAGATGAAAAAGGAAATCCTATAGAGGAGCAAACAAGACAACCTAAAGGAGGAGAAAGGAGGGGGAAGAGGAAAATCTCTAAAACACACAATGTACTTAAACATATCGAAGTCAACCACTAAGCCGAGCAAGGGAGGGAGGGACGGGGAGGGAATGGGGTGGGAATTGGGCAGGGGTTAAATCAGTGATGTGTACATGTCTGTACACACAAGTTTTTTACCCCAATATGATGCATGAATATAATGCACCAATAAAAAATAAAAAAATAATAACTGTGCACTGTATGACTTCTGTATCAGTGCCCTTTTATCTATGAGGATATGTTCCAAGACCTGAACATCACAGGTAGCAAAGATAGTACTGAACTCTAAATATAGTATGCTATTGCTGGGTGTGGTGCTGCATGCCTGTAATCCTTGTGCTCAGGAGGCTGAGATGGAAGCCTGGTAGGTTTAGGGCCAGCTTCAGCAACTCAGCGAGACCCTGTTTCAAAATAAAAAATAAGAAAGGGCTGAGGGTGTAACTCAAAGGTAGACCATCCCTGGATTCAATCCCCAGTACCAAATTAATTAATTAATTAGTTAATATAAAATGTTTTCCCTACAAATACCTACCCATGATAAAGTATAATTTATCCATTAATCTGATAAGCGAGAAGTCTACTAAATGGATAATAGGTGGGTAGTGTATACAGTGTAGATATGCTGGACAAAGACATGATTCCCATTCTGGGCAGGACCGACTGGGAAGAATAATGGTTTTATCACACTTACTTGGAACAGCATGCAATTTAAAACTTACAAATGATTTCTTTCTGAAAATTTCCATTCAGTACTTTTGAACTATGGTTGACCTCAGGTATCAAAACCAAGGAAAATAGCCAGGTGTGGTGGCGCACGCTTGTAATCCCCGCGCTTGGGAGGCAGAGACAGGAGGATCGCGCAGGTTCGAAGCCAGCCGCGCGCTGGCTTAGGAGACCCTGTTTCCAAATAAAAATGTAAAAATAGGTCTGGGAGTGTAGCCCGGAGGTAGTAGGGCTTCCAGGAACCCCAGTAACACACACACACACACACACACACACACACACACACACACACACACCAAAGAAAATAAAATGGCAGGTAAGGGAGGAATACTCTATTTCCTAAGAATTGTGCCATGAATTTTTGGTGCACCACATAAACATGGTTCCTGTCTCAAGAACCAAGACTGGGAATCGCTATCGGTACAACCATGGCTGAGGACTCAGAAGTGAGATGTTAGGTAGGAAGCCATGGTAGGTGTCTCCAAATACTCAAATGCCAAAACACTATAGTATTGTTTCCCTGGTCAGAACTGTCTAATGATGGAATAAGTTTCCTAATGCTGAAATACATTTTTCTTCCACATGTTCTAAGAACTGGCACTTCACATTTTTTTTATCTCCTCTATTATGTCAATTCTAGATAGCCTATAACTCTGGGTGTGTGTGAGATTGTTTTACTGGGAAATGATTCTGGGGGTGTTCTACCCCTGATCTACAATACACCCCAGGCCTATTTTATATATAAATATTGTTATATATGCATTTATTTTACATATGTATTATTTTGAAACAGTCTCACTAAGTTGCTAAGGCTGGCCTTGAACCCGAGATCCTCCTGTCTCCGCCTCCTACATACTGGGATTACAGGAGTGCATCACTATGCTTGGCTACATAACTTTTTAAAGTGTTTATTACAGGAATGTTCAAAGATCCAGAAAAATAATGAGAATAATGTAATAATTATGAATGTACCCAATCATCAACTTTATTAAATGATATTTCTTTTTTTTTTTTTTGCAGTACTGAGGATGGAACCCAGGGGCATTCTACCTTCTGAACTATACCCCCAGCCCTATTTTCTATTCTTTATTTTGAAACAGGGTCTCACTAAGTTGTGGAGGTCCTCACTAAGTAGCTGAGGCTGGCAGCAAACCTGTGATCCTCCTGCCTCAGCCTCCCATGTTACTGGGATTACGGGCGTGCGCCACCGCACCTGGCTCTAAATGATATTTTTCTAAACCTGTTTTAGATCTAGTTACTTAAGAAGCAAATTTTAAAGACATTGGAAACCTGTTTTGTCCTCCTGTTGATCCCATTCCCCTAAGAGTCTGTGCTACCCTAAAGGTGATGACAGTTTTCCCCATCCATATATACTATGTTTTTATATATTAATATATACAGACACCCTTTTTTTCTAAAATTTTTACCATCAGTTGTTTTCTTGCCCCATGGGGCAAAGAATTCTCAACGCCTATAAAAGTGGTACCTAAATCACGTTTATCTTCTGGATTCTCTTAAAGAGATTACATGCAAAAAATATTTTAAAAATCTCTGAATTGTCTTGGAGTACGTTTTGGTTCTCCAGAGATCCCCAACGTCAAAGCTACTGAGCTGGGGCTGCACAGTCTTCTGCTGTGTTGGGGAGCCATCCTGCATCTTGCCTGTTGGCAGGTGTTTAGAAGCATCCCTGCTGACACTGGCTGGGTGTCGGTGGCAGCCATCCCACCTAGTCACATCAACTCTGAGCATTTTCACACGTTGCCTTATGAATCGGATCTTTTACTTTCTTTTTTCTTTTGTGGTACTAAGGATTGAGCCCAGGGGCATTCTACCTCCAAGCTACACCCCCAGACTTATTTTGTTTTTATTTTGAAACCACCGGGTCTCACTAAATTGCTGAAACTATCCTTAAACCTGCGATCCTGCTGTCTCAGCCTCCCGAGTACTGGGATTACAGGTGTGCCAAACACTTGGCTACCTCCTTTGCACATGGAAGGCCTTGCTTATCCTCCCAGGGACAGGTAGCTCCCAGAGAGTCAACAACTCAAAGGTTAGAGTGATTTTCAGATACAAACCACTGGCAATTCGGATTTATTAAAATTTCTTGCACGAGGCCACTATCTACTATCCTAATAAAACTGGGGCCAGAGCTCAGGCAACCAGGAACAGCCCTGTGCCTGAGTCTGCTGAAATTATTATTGTTATTATCATTATTTCATTATTATCATTATTATTATTATTATGTTGTTGTTGTTGTTGTTGATGGTGGTGGTGGTGGTGTTAGGAATTGAACCTAGGGGCATTCTACCTCCAAACTACACACACAGCCTGTTTTTTTTGTTGTTGTTTTGTTTTGTTTTGTTTTTTTAGTGGTACTGGGGATGGAACCCAGGGACATTCTATCTCCAAACTATATCTTCAGCCATAATTTTTATTCTTTATTTTGAAACACGGTCTCACTGAGTTTCAAAGAGCCTCACTAAGTAGCTGAGGCTGTCTGTGAACCGTGATCCTCCTGTCTCAGCCTCCCAAACTGAGGATTGCAGGTGTTCACCACCATGCCCAGCTACACACAGCCTTTTTTTTTTTTTTAACTTTGAAGTACGGCCTCACTAAATTGCTGAGCCTAGCCTAGAACTTGCGATCCTCCTGTCTCAGGCTCTCCAGGACTGAATTTCAGCTGTGTGCCACTGCCCCTGGGTAAACAAACCTGCTGAAATTATTTAAGCTCCCCAGTCCCATGCCTGGTCACCCTTCCTTAACCATTCCATCCCATAAAAACCTCAGCACAGGTCCTTGCCTGCAGATATCCCCCCTGCCCTGTCTCCTTCCCTAACCTGGTTCTTTCTCACAATCTCCTGGGTGGCGTGGTGTGCACCTCCTCTTGGGAACTATGAGCTTACAGTAATTTTAGTAATTTTTCTTTTTTGTATTGGGGATTGAACCCAGAAGCATTCTACCTCCGTGCTACACCCCAGCCCTATTTTATTTTGATTTGGAAACAGGATCTCGCTAAGTTAACGAGAGTCTCATTACTTGCTGAGGCTAGCCTTGAACCTGCGATCCTTCTGTTTAAGCCTTCCAAGCATGGGGATTACAGGTATGTGCCACCAGCAAACCTTTAGACTTCAGACTAGAAGGCTTGAGCCTGGCATTCAAAGCCTCTTTCAGGCAGGGCCTAGGCAGCAGGGCGCTTCTTTCAAGCCTGACGCTGCTTCCTGGGTGACCTAGCTCAACGGGACCCTGAGGACCCCCGATCTCTGTCTCTGAACCTTTTTTCTCACTGCAGACTCAAGCTTTCCGTGACCTGTCAGACTTTTAAAATCTCCTATCTAAGCCAGGTGTGGTGGCTCACGCTTGTAATCCCAGTACTTGGGTGGCTGAAACAAGAGGATCGCAAGTTCACAGACAGCCTCGGCTACTTAGTGAGACCTGTTTCAAAATAAGTAATTAAAAAAATAATTTTAAATAAAATATTTTAAATGAAGGTGACGGTATAATAAAGTGAGTGTGGGTGTAGCTCAAAGCCAGAACGCCCCTGGGTTGAATCCCCAGTACCACACACACACACACACACACACACACACACACAATAATAATAATTCCTATTTTCTAAAATTAATATCTGTTAAGCATGAACGCACCTCTTCCTTTTAATCCTGATATCTAAATCTCCTAAAACACTCTTTTTTTTCCTTCACACTTTCCATGCCCTCTTAAAAATATGAGACAGTCATTACAAATTTTTACTCTTGCACTAGAGGTCAAGGGTCTTCTCCCAGTTTAATTTTATCTGTTGCTATGGTGATGTGATGCCTGTCTCTCTCCCAGACTAGACTGTAGATTTCCCAAGGTCAAAGATCACATCTATTTCTGTCTCTGTTCCCATGACTTGACTGTGTCTGGCAATAAAGATTTGGGGCACAAGTGAATGAATGAATTAATCCACTAACCCATTAATTAATTACTACGCCACCTTATCTTCTTGACTTGATTTCAAACTCCTGCAGACAATTTCCTTTTCAAATCTCTTTCTCCGACCTTATAAACACAATCACGTTTAAATATCGCATGTGGTAACAACGGATAACTATTGTCTGAATTATACAAGTGTAATCAGTGGTATTTTACAGAAACTCGGCTGCACGCGGGGGCCAAACACTCATTTCTGTTATTTTTTGAAATATGGGCAGACTCCTTTTGAACAAAAACAAAAACAAAAAACCCAATTGCATTTGGAAAGAAATACGATGTTATTTATGGGCATTATGTCACAGCTTATTAAGAAAAGGACAGATTAAAGAAAATCTGAGCTCTGGTGCCTAAAACCAAAAACTAGCCTCACATTCGATGGATGTCACTGCATTTGAGATCATTTTAAAAACTGGAAAGAATCAGCAAAAAGTGGTTTCCGGCTTGTTTGTTTCATATGCTGAGATACAGAGATGCCCTGCCATTCAAGGAGAATGAAACAATATATATTTTGCCCAAATTTCTGTCCTTTGACCTCAGCATCTTTATTTCCTATTTAAGGGACAAAAATATTCCCTCAAATATTAGGGCTTTTTTTTTTCCTTTTTTGAATGGTAAACTGTTAAAAAAAAAAAAATGCTGAGACCGGGTGTGGTGGCGCACGCCTGTAATCCCCGCACTTGGGAGGCAGGGACAGGAGGATTGTGCAGGTTCGAAGCCAGCCGCGCTGGCGTAAGAGACCCTGTATCCAAATAAAAATATAAAAAATAGGTGTCTGGGAGTGTAGCCCGGAGATAGAAGGGCTTCCAGGAACCCCAGTACCACCAAAAAAAAAAAAAATGCTGTTAGCTAAGAACAGCGGTACACACCTGTAAGTAATCCCAGTACTTGAGAGGCTGAGACAGGAGGATTGTCAGGTATCTGAGGCCAGACGCAGCAACTTAGTGAAACCCTCAGCAACTTAGCGAGACCCTGTTTTTAAAATAAAAAATAAAAAGGGCTGGAGGTATAGCTTGGAGACAGAATAACCTTGGTCAATCCTCAGCATCTCTATCTCTCTCTCTCTCTCTCTCTCTCTCTCTCTCTCTCACACACACACACACACACACACACACACACACACACACACAGTGCTGATTTCATGTTATCTTGTGAGAACCCCCATCCTGAGCCCCCAAACATGGGCAGGGAGTGCCTACTGGCTTCACTCATTGCAACACCCCTGGGCAGTATTATAGGGCTTCTGAGAGTTGAAGGGTAGGGCTCGCCCACATGCGTTTCCCCCAAAGCCTTCTTCCTGTGATTTCTGCTTCTCACACTAAGCAACTTGTTATTTCCCAAATTTCAGATTTAACTTGTACCTAAAGGGCTTGGAAAACCTAAAATAAAGATGCTGAGTTGTAATGGTATCCTACAGGCATCCCAGGATACGGCGGTTCTCCTCCCCCCCAAAAAAACTCTCAGGCTCCCGGAAGCTCCTTAGCGTCAAGGGGATTTTTTTTGGGGGGGGAGGGAAACATAATTTTTGTATTATAACCACTAGCAAAAGAGATCCTGTCCCCTCCCAACACACACACACACACACACACACACACACACACACACACACACACATACACACATCCAGTCAATTTCTTAATGTCTAAACCTTTGAACTTCCTTGGGAAAATAAATCTGCACTTCAGATCTCAAAGGCACACTGGCTGTTAGAGCTGAAAGGAGACCAGCCTGGCTCTAAGAGGCTGCAGAGATGGCTGCTATTCAAAGCATCCAGATAAGAGGCAGCGGCAGCTTCTGCTCCATCTACACACCAGGGCGCTGGCCTAGGCAGCAAGACTTGTCTCAAGTCCGCCCAAGTGCATGCTGGTCCTCTTGGTCCATGCTCTCCCTCCTCCCGCTTCCCCTCCCGCCTCCATTCCCACTCTCTTCATTTCTCATCCTGGGCACGTCCTCATTTCTTTGCCTGGCATCTCCATCTTCCTCTCTCCCTCACTTCTTCCTTCTCTCTCTCTCTTCTCCTCTTTTCTGTGTCCTGCGTCTACCCTTCCCCCTCCTATCATCCTTCCTCACTTAGAACTGTCTACATCCTAACCCCAGACGAAATATGCCTTCAATCCCTATAAAATTAAATCAACTAGCCGGGCGTGGTGGCGCACCCTTGTAGTGGCACGCTTGGGAGGCTGAGACAGGAGGATCGCACAGGTTCGAAGCCAGCCTCAGCTACTTAGTGAGGCTTTCAGCAACTTAGTGAGACCCTGTTTCCAAAAAAAAGAAAAAAAGGTCTGGGAGGTAGGAAAAAAATTAAATCAACTAGCCGGACATGGTGGTGCACCCTTGTAAGCCCCACGCTTGGGAGGCAGAGACAGGAGGATCAAGCAGGTTCGCTTAAGAGACCCCATTTCCAAATAAAAATATTAAAAAAAAATAGGTCTGGGAGTGTACAGTACCATCAAAAAGAGAAAAAGAAAAAAATAATCCTTCCTTCTTGAAGCTGGGCATGGTGGCACACACTTCCCAGTACTTGGAAGGTTAAGATAAGAGGATCCTGGTTCGTGGCCAGCCTCAGCTCCTTAGTGAGGCCCTCGGCAACTCAGTGAGACCCTGTTTCAAAATAAAAAATAGGGCTGGGATGTGGCTTAGAGGTAGAATGCCCCTGGGTTCAATTCCCGGTGCGTGCACACGCGCACGCGCGCACACACACACACACACACACACACTCCTTCCTTGAGTTTCTTGAAATAGATAATACACCATTGTTTACAGCCACCGTCCTGTGTACAACAGCCGACCAGAACTTCTTACTCGTTCCTCATAACTTAGCAGCCCAGGGCTGTCTTGAAGGGGACTGAAATCTTGGCGACTTTTCCTCTCCCTCTCCTTTGATCACTAGCAGAGAGATGGATTCCTGCCATTGGCCCCATCCTGGGACTCCCCATCTAACTGAGGCTGCGGACTCTTACAGTATGACCACAAAGTGGGGGAATTTCAGAAGCCTCCAGGATGGTTAAAACCAGAGGTTTCAAGAATCAGCAGCCGGGCGTGGTGGCGCATGCTTGTAATCCCAGCATTCCAGAGGCTGAGACCTGAGGATTGAGGCTCGCAGACGGCCTCAGCCACTTAATGAGGCCCTCTGCAACTTAGTGGGACCCTGTTTCAAAATAAAGAATAAAAAAACAGGGCATGGGGTATAGCTCGGAAGTAGAATGCCCCTGGGTTCCATCCCCAGACCAGAATTTTAGAAAAAGAATCAGCAGTGTGTAATGGCACATACATTTTACAAAGCCTCCCACCAGGGTGAAAATAAATCAGCTAGCTTACAAGTTCTCTAAAGCCATGTCTACGACTCTTTAAATATAAGAAGCAAGACTAAATGTTTTACACCGAAACAGACATATTCAAATATGTAAGAACAAAATCAACACAACACCCATCATCGTGGAGGGAGAAGTATTTGATAACTGAAATGAGATTTCCGAAAGACGAAAGGTAGACGGTGAAAAGACAGAAAGTGTTTGTTAAATCAACCTGAACAAAGACCTTTGAGAATTCTGGCCACAGAAGACAATATAACTTTTTATTGATGTTACAAGAGGAAAAAGGATAATAAAATGTTCTATTTGGAGGATAGCCTCTTCCTGAAAAACTCCTTGTAAAGTGAACTGTCGAAATAAAAACAGAATCGCAAGTTCATTCAGTTACAAATAAACCGTATCTACTTAACGTTTGAGCATCTGAATCGTTGATTTAAAAGAAAAAGAATAGTAAAGTGACCAAAGAAATCAGTAAAAACAACTCGAATAAAAAGGCTAGATACCATTCCTAGCGTGGTATTCATGACCACGCTGAGAAAACAGTGCCAACCACACCGCTGAGAACATAGTCACACAATGGTTCTCAGTCCATCTTGGCTCGTCATGAACACGGTGCCGGGAGATGCCCTATAAGCAGAATTACTTGTATAATATTCCCTAAGTCACATGGGACTATGTTATACCAAAATATTGGAACTCACAACTGGAAGTGGGCTGAAGATAAATAAAGGAATATATCACTTGTTTGCTTCCTTGCCTTTCATAGAAAGAATCAATCGTTACTGTTTGAATATGATGAAGAAACAAAGACTTAATAGGCGTGGTGGCCCAAGCCTGTCGTCCCAGTACTTGGGAGGCTGAGACAGGAGGATCTACAGGTCTGAGGCCAGCCTCAGAAACTTAGTGAGACTTTGTTTCACAATATAAAATAAAATAAGGGTAGGGGTAGTTTCTCGAATCCCCAGTACAAGAAAAAAGAAAGAAAGAAACAAGAGAGAAAAATGAAGAAACAAGACTTAGCATGCGGTTAAACAGCTATATAAATTAATTCATTTCTACAGGATAAAACAAACATCGCAAAAGAAGGAAGGCAAAGGTAGAGTTTATAATAAAGGGACATTGTATCAGCATGGCTTTCCCTGCGTGGCTTCCCTAAATAAACAGCATCACTTCTGTTTTGGTCAGCCTGCTAACTGCTATACCCAAAACACCTGACCACCACAACTCAGAGGAAAGAAGATATATTTGCTCACAATTGTGCAGGTTTCAGGGGTTTCATCCACTTCAGGGGTTTCGTCCACGTCAGGCCAGGTTACACTCAAGGACCTCAGGGCATGGTGGCTCCAGGGAGAGAGCACGAATCAGCTTTCACATTTCAGAGGCTGGAAGCAGAGGGAGCAACAAACGGAAGGACCATATATAAACCCTAAGGCCACGCCCCCCAGGGCCATGCCCAGTGGCCAAGCCCCGCCTCCAACATGGCTGCCTTGTCTTTCTGAAGTCACTCCCCTGAGGCCCCTGATGTCATACCAAGGCTACGCCCCTAAAGGCTCCTCTCAGCAACCAAACTCCACCTCCAGCACGGCTGCCTTGTCTCCCTGAGGACCCTGAGGTCAAGCCAAGGCCACGCCCCCAGGGCCCCACCCATCAACCAAGCTCCGCCTCCAACATGGCTGCCTTGTCTCCCCAGGTCAAAGGAGAGATGCTAAATGCTAAACGCAAACCATGATAACTTCTCATAACCAAGCTCCTTGTTCCCCTCAACCACCTTTGCAGTTTTCTCCATAGCACCTATTCCATGCTTACTTATTACTGTTCTCGGCCACACCAAACTAGAGTCATTTCCTAAAGGCCAGAACTCTAATTCGCCCACAAAATACCTCAGCATCTATATTTGCACTTGGTATAGAGTAAAGGCTCAGCAAATATTTTTATTTTTATTTATTTATTTATTTTTTTGGTGGTACTTGGGTTCCTGGAGGCCCTTCTACCTCCGGACTACACTCCCAGACCTATTTTTATATTTTTTATTTGGAAACAGGGTCTCCTAAGCCAGCGCGCGCGGCTGGATTCGAACCTGCGCGATCCTCCTGTCTCTGCCTCCCAAGCGCGGGGATTACAAGCGTGCACCACCACGCCCGGCTCAGCAAATATTTTTAAAGAAATATATGAACAGAAACAAAATACAAAATGATATTATAAAAATGAAGCCAAACAGAGGCAATATATCAATAAAGGTGAATTTATTGATATTCAGATAACTTTTTTTGTCCTGGAGATCGAACCCAGGTGTGTTTTACCTCTGAGCTACACACCTAACGCTTTTTATTTTTATCTGAAATAGGAGCTCACTAAATTAATGAGGCAGGCCTCTTTTAGCCTTCCAAATACTGGGGCTACAGGTGTGTGCCACCACACCCAGCTGATAGTTAAGTAACTTTTAAAAGTTATTTAAGCTAGGCGTGGTGGTGCACACTTGTTATCCCAGTACTTGAGAGGGCGAGACAGGAGGATCACGCTTCTCAGCCAGCCTCAGCTAGTGAGGCCCTCTGCGATTTAGTGAGACCTTATTTTGAAATAAAGAATAAAAATTAGGGTTGGGGTATGGCTCGTAGATAGAATGCCCCTGGGTTCCATCTCCTGTACAGCAAAAAAAAAAAAAAAAAAAAATGTTATTTAAAGGCAAATAATCCCCAAACATAAACCAATTACATACAGTATAGTGGTTAAACCAACACAGGCTCTGAAAAAGTAGTCTAGATTTGATTTCTAAATCAAGATCCTTCCCATTGTTCAGCTTAACCAAATTATTCATCCTAACTTGAGCTCTCTCTGTTAGGGTTTTAGGCGCAATAAAAGGGCGAGAGAGACCAGTGCACCAAAAAGATTTTTAATGTGGTCTTCTCTTGGGTATAAGAACTGGACGGCTCCTGGAGACCTCAGAGCTCCTCTGCCGCTGGAAAGGAAATGCCCTTCCTTTTAAGGTTTACGTCTTGTGGGTGGGGCTACGCATGGAAACACCGCCCCTCTCGCGATATCACCCAGCAGCGGCTCCTCCTTTTCTAAGGTCCCTCCAAGGATGCGCACAGTCTATAACCATGGGGCCTGGTGACCATAAGTGAGCAGAAGTGGCTTTGGTTATCGTGGTGGTAATAGCAATGGTAACCCAGACCACAGGAACACAGCTCAAAGAATGAGTGTTTAAAATGTCACTGAAGGGGCTAGATGTGGTCTAGAAAGTGCTTCAAAATGCTCTCAGAGGAATTGATGTTCAAGGTGAGACCCCAAAACTACACAGAAACCCGTCAAGTGAAGAGCTGCGCCATCAAGGGGGAAGAAGGGGAGAGAGTTGCGTGTGTGGCAGGAGAGAAGACGGACCGCACTGCCGGCAGCAGCATCCTAGGCAGCATGTGAAGTAGAGAAGAACCAAGCCCAATTTTGGGGAAAAGTACCATCGTTGTTAACACACTTTAGTTAGTAGATACGGTAACAGGATTCTTGTCCTTGTCCTTAGTTGTTAGAAATTTGTTTGCTTCACCTAACAAATATTTAACATATGGTATTATACGCCTCGGAGGTGTGTGGCTCAGGGTGTGTGGCTCAGGGTGTGTGGCTCAGGGTGTGTGGCTCAGAGATAGATTGCCAGAATGCCTCTGGGTTAAATCCTCGAAGAAGAAAGAAAGAAAGAAAGAAAGAAAGAAAGAAAGAAAGAAAGAAAGAAAGAAAGAAAGAAAGAAAGAAGGAAGAAATAAAGGGAAAGGGAGAAAGAAAAGAAGGAAGAGAGAAAGAAAGAAAGAAGAAAGGGAAAAGGAGAAAGAAAGGAAGGGAGAAAGAAAGAGAAAGAAAGAAGAAAGAAGAAAGAAATAAAGAAAGGGAAATGGAGAAAGAAATGAAGGGAGAAAGAAAGAAGGAAGAGAGAAAGAAAGGAAAGAAAGAAAAAGAAAGAGAAAAAGGGAGAAAGAAAGGAAGGGAGAAAGAAAGAAGAAGGAAGAGATAAAGAAAGGAAGAAAAAGAAAAAAGAAGATAAGAAAGAAAAGGAGAAAGAAAAAGAAAAAAGATAAAAAAGAAAGAAAGGGAGAAAGAAGGAAAGGGAGAGAGAAAGGAAGGGAGAAAGAAAGAAGGAAGATAGAAAGAGAAAGGAAGGGAGAAAGAAAGAAGGAAGAGATAAAGAAAAAGAAAGAGAAAGAAAGAAGAAAGATAAAAAAGAAAGAAAGAAAAAGGAGAAAGAAAGAAAAAAGAGATGAAAGAAAGAAAGAAAAAGAAAGAAAGAAAGAAAGAAAGAAAGAAAGAAAGAAAGAAAGAATAAATGCTATCAGTTATGGGTTTTTCATCTATATGGTTATATGTATTGTGGTTACTTCATTCTATACTTTTTTTTAAATCAAGAAGAGGTATTGAACCTTATCAAATTCTTTCTGTATCTATTGAGATAGATAATCATCCAATTTTTATTTTTTATTCTGCTAATTTTTCACATCTCAGAGACATTTTTTACATCTCAGGGAGAATCTTACTTGGTCATGGCATGGGATGCTTTTGTTTTTATTTGTGCAAAACTAGGAATTGGAAGGGCTGGATCCTGGGCTGTGGTCGGTCATGTCACCTCCAATTCCACGGCAGACAGAGCCGGGGAGGAACAACCAGGCGGTAAGGATGAAGCCAGACCCACAGTCAGAAGTGTCAAGGCCGGGGGACAGTCCCTTTTGACCGTCCCCTGCCCCTAGGCATACTAAACTGCCCTCATGTTCTTGGTTCACAATTGCATGGGGCAGGACTTCTGCAACTATAATGGGTTCAGTGGCTCATCCCAGGGTTGAAGACAGCATGGTTTCTGCTGGGACCACAGGAGGTCTCACCGGTAGCAAGACCACAGAAGTGTTGGACTGGAGCCCACAGGGCGGGGTGCTTCCAGGTCAGCAGCTCAGACTGAACCAGCAGGCCTGGGCCACACTTCTCAGTCTTGGGATTTGCAGAAGGATCTGCACCTACAGCCAGGTCCTGAAGCTTATGCAAAGGTCTGTTGACCATGGATGGTGAACACATCAGCGTCTCTGTATGTGGGCAGGGGCTAGAGGCTTGCTCCTCTGTAGCCCGCTAACCTTGGTCACTTGATTAATCCCACTAACCTTGGTCACTTGATTAATTTTTTAATTATATTATTTTCAGCATATAAGTCCTTGCTAGATTTGCCTCTCAGTGGTTTTTGAGTTATTGTTAATTGCATTTTTTGTGTGTGTGATAGGGGGAATGGAACCTAGGGTCATTCTACCTCCAAACTATACCCCATCCCTATTTATTTATTTATTTATTTATTTATTTATTTATTTATTTATTTATTTATTTTGGTGGTACTGGGGTTCCTTCTATCTCCAGGCTACACTCCCAGACCTATTTCATATTTTTATTTGGAAACAGGGTCTCCTAAACCAGCAAGGCTGGCTTCGAACCTGCTCAATCTTCCTATCTCCGTCTCCCAAGCGCGGGGATTACAAGCGTGCGCCACCACATCCGGCCCCCTGCCCTATTTTTTATTTTTTATTTTGAAACAGGGTCTCACTGAGTTGCAAAGGGCCTCACTAAGTAGCTGAGGCTCTCTGCGAACTGCCATCCTCCTGTCTCAGCCTCCCAAAGGCTGGGATTACAAGCGTCCTCCACCGCACCTGGCTCCTTAATTGTATTTTTTAAATTTCAGTTTCTGCATGATAATTGCTAATATAGAGACACACAATCCAATTTTGTATGTGGATTTTGTATCCGTGACATTAATGAACTCCCAAAATTGCTTATTAGTTCTAAGATTGTGTGTGTGTGTGTGTGTGTGTGTGTGTGTGTGTGTGTGTGTGTTTAATTCAAGGAATCCTGCCTCCAAGCCATACCTCCATCCCTTTTGGTATTTTTTTGTTTTGAAACAGAATCTCACTAGGTTGCTGGGAATCTCATTATGTTGCTGAGGCTGTCCTCGAACCTGCCATTCTCTTGTCTCAGCTTCCCAAGTACTAAGATTATAGGCATGCACCATCAAGCCTGGCGTCTAAGAGGTTTTACTTTGTAAATTCTTGGGATTTTCTACTCAGCCATCATGAAATCAGACAGTTTTATTTTCATTTTCAGTCTGTATGTCTTGTGTTTTCTTTCTTTTATTTTCTATTTTTTTTCTTGACTTACTGCACTGAACAGAAAATAAAATTATTTGGTGACTTGAACAATAACGTTTGATGGTAGCTATAGTTTAAAACACACACACAGCCGGGCATGGTGGCGCACGCTTGTAATCTCTGCGCTTGGGAGGCAGAGACAGGAGGATCGCACTGGCTTAAGAGACCCTGTTTCCAAATAAAAATATAAACTAGGTCTGGGAGCATAGCCCGGAGGTAGAAGGGTTTCCAGGAACCCCAGTACCACCAATAAATAAATAAATAAATAAATAATAAAACACACACACACACACACACACACACACACACACACACACACATTCTTTTTCCAATTGAGAGTTTTCTTCTATTCAGAGAGTTTTTGTGATGAGCAGGTTTGGATTTGTCTAGTATTTTTGCTACAGTTGATCTGATCATTTTTCTTCTTTAGTCTAGTAACATGGTAGGTCACATTGATTGATTTTTCAAATACTGGATAAACCTTGGATTCCTGGAATAAACTGCTTGATTATGGTGTTAGTTCTTTTTAGATGTTGTTGGATTCTCTTTGCTAATATGCTGTTAAGAATATTGACATTTATATGCCTAAGAGATATTGCCCTGTAATTTCTTTTTTCTACCCTGTCCATAAGACCTTAGTATTAGGGTAACACCAGCCTTATAAAATAAATTAAAAAGAGCCTCTCTCTCTCTCTCTCCCTCTCTCTCTCTCTCTCTCTCTCTCTCTCTCTCTCTCTCTCTCTCTCTCTCTCTCTGAAAAGAGTGGAAGAATTGATCCCAACTCTTCTCTAACTTTGGTAAAATTCCCTAAGGGAACCATCTGTATCTGGAGACTTGTTTTTACAGAAGTTTATTTTTAATTACAGATTCAATTTCCAGAAGAGTTATAACGTTATTAAAATGACTTATGACATACTGGGTGAGTTGTGGTAGTTTGTAATTTTCATGGAATTGGTGCACGTTGTCTAAGTTGTCAAATTATATTTGTGGGGCTGTTTCCCCGTGTTCTCGGTTTATCCTTTTTATGTCTGTAGTGACATCCGCTCATCCTTGATGTTGGTAATTCGTGTCTCTGCTGTCTTTTCCTTTTTCAGTCTTGTGGAAGCTTATCAATTATATCGGGATTTTTTTCAAGGAGCTAGCTTTTTTTCTTTGTTGTTTGTTTTCAATTTCACTGGCTTATACTTTTTCTTCTTTCACCTAACTTTGGGTTTATTTTTTCCTTCATTTTCTTAAAAGTGTGAGTTAAAGAGTACTGATCTTAAACTTTTCTAATGACTCTGTTTAGTGCTATAAACTGAGGGTCTCTGTGCTGCTTTATCTGTGGTCCAAAAACTCTTATATAGTGAACTTTTACTTTCATTCAGGTCACTGTACTGTTTTTATATCCCTGAGACTTTCTCTTTGAGCTGTGGATTATTTAGAATCGTGTTGGTTAGGCTCCACGGGTTTAAAGATTTTCCTATTGTCCTTTTATTATTGATTTTTAATTTGAATCTATTGCAGTTGGATAGAAGATTTAATTTATTTCAGTTTTTTAAAATTCATTGAGATTTGTATACTGGTCCAGGATATAACCCATCTGGGCCTATATTAGGATGTGCATTTTGCTGTTGGGTGGGATGTTCTGAAAAGCTCAATTAGGTTGATAGTTGGTGAGTAGTTAGCTTCCTCTGTATCCTTGTTGACTTTCTGTCTCATTGTTCTATGAATTTGGGGGAGAAAACTGTTAAGGTCTCCAGCCCCTCTTGTGGATTATTCTTTTTTCCTTTCATTTCTCAGTTTTTTTCATGTATATTGGTTCTCTGGCTTTCAGTGACTACACATCTGGCTAACTCTGTCTTCTTGTATTGCCCTTTGGTCACTACATAATTTCCCCTCTCTCTAAGTCATTTTTTTTAAACTTACTGCATCTTATATTAATGTAGTTAGTCCTGCTTCCTTTAAATTAGCATTATCTGGTAGATCTTTTACTATCCTTTACTTTCAAACTACACACAACATTAAATTTGAAATAGCCGGACGTGGCGGCGCACGCTTGTGATCCCAACGCTTGGGAGGCAGAGACAGGAGGATCGCACAGGTTCGCAGTCAGCCTCGCTGGCTTAAGAGACACTGTTTCCAAATAAATAAAAAATATAAAATAGGTCTGGGAGTGTAGCCCTTAGGTAGAAGGGCTTCCAGGAACCCCAGTACCACCAAAAAATAATAATAATAATAAATAAATAAATAATAAATTTGAAATATACTTTCTATTGATAGTATAGAGTTGAGTCTTTTTGTTTTTTCCCCCCAGTACTGGGGATGGAACCCAGAGACAGCTACACCCTTTTCTTTATTTTGAAACAGGATCTCACTGAGTTGCAAAGGGCCTCACTAAGTAGCTGAGGCTGGTAGTGAACCGCGATCCTCCTGTCTCAGCCTCCTGAATGCTGGGATTACAAGCGTGCGCCACCACACCTGGCTATTCTTTTCTAAAATAGCTAAGAACAAGAACTCGCGGCTACATCTCACATCAGTACAGTTTTGCTGTGCCACCAGAACAGTTTACTGATGTTACTGCTCCTGTGGAATTTCTTCCTTTCTACTAACATTCTAAGGATCTTTCTCTTGATCCTTCCTTTCTGACTAGAGAACTTTTAGCCACCTTTTCGAGTAGGAATGTTGGTGACGGATGTTCTCAGTTCTCCGTCTTATGTCTAGATTTTCTCTCTTTTTTTTTTTTTCTAAAAAGTCTTTACTTGCTGAGCATAGCGGCGCACGCTTGTGATTCCAATATTTGGGAGGCTGAGATAGGAGGATCGCAGGTTCGAGACCAGTCTCAGCTACTTGATGAGGCCCTCCACAACTCAGTGAGACTCTGTTTCAAAATAGAGAATAAAAATAAAACAGGACTTGGGGGTGTAGCTTGGAGGTAGAATGCCCCTAAGTTCATTCAATTCCTAATAACACAAACACACACACACACACACACACACACACACACATACATATATGTATGTATATATACTACATATATGTGTGTGTATGTGTATGTATGTATATATATATATATATAATCTCCAGAGAAAAATGTGTGTGTATACATATATATATATACATACATATCTCTCTATATAGATACCTATATAGATAGATAGATAGATACATGTGTGTATGTATATATAATTCTGGGTTAATTTTCTTTTCTTTCCACACTTGAAAGATTGTGCACCATTTCCTTCTGGATTTTGTGGTTTCTGATGAGAAATCTAACTCCCATCCACATTCCTTATTCCCTGAAGCTAAGATATCGTTTCTCTCCAGCTATTTTTGAGATGTTTCTTGGCCTTTAGTTTCTAGAAGTTTGACTGTTATGTACCTTGATGGACACTTCTTGCCTTCGTACTCTTATTTTTGTTTATTTTGTTAGTTTAGGAAAATACTCCAAGTGTTGTGTTAACTCCACCCTCTTTCTATTCTCCTTCTGGGACTCAGATAACAGCCATGCCTATTAATATAGTTCTACATGTCTCTGATCATATTTCTTTTTTATTCTAGTCTATTTTCTTTTTATCTTAGGACTATAAAATTTATTTATTTATTATTATTATTATTTTTTTGGTGGTACTGGGGTTCCTGGAAGCCCGTCTATCTCCGGGCTACACTCCCAGACCTATTTTTTTTTTTAATTTTTGGAAACAGGGTCTCCTAAGCCAGCGTGCGCGGCTGGCTTCGAACCTGCGCGATCCTCCTGTCTCTGCCTCCCAAGCGCGAGGATTACAAGCGTGTGCCACCACACCCGGCTTTAAACTTTATTTTTTTCTACATATTTTTCATATATGTGGAACTGGAGATTGAACCCAAAGGTATTCTACCTCTGAGCTATACCTCCAGCCCTCTTTCATTTTTATTTTGAAACAGGTTTTTATAGGTTGATAAGAACCTCACTACTTTCTGAGGCTGTTCTATGATCCTCCTGTCTCAGATCCTCCCTGGCCCTTTCCTGACACTATCTCAGCAAGGAGGAACCATCAGTAGTCCTGGATCTCTTCTTAACTTCTTTGAGTACCACGTGGCAGGTGTGTTACGGCATCTTGCTACCACCTGGCAAGGATGGATGTCATGGTACTAGGAGTGGAATCCAGGGGCCTTCTACTTCTGGGCTATACCTCCAGCCCAATTTTATTCTATGTTTTATTTTAGGGTCTAAGTTGCTGAAGCTGCCTTAGAACCAGCAATCCTCTTGTCTCCGCCTCCCAAGTACTGGGGTTATAGGCTTATACCACCACGCCTGGCATCTCCACCTGGTTTTTTGCTGGAGGGTATAGTGGGTGCCTGTATTTTTTTTTTTTGAGGTGCTTAACTGGAGTGAGTAGTTATGGTCTGAATGTTTCTGTCTTGAAGGTTTTCCCCTATCCTGATCCTATAGAGAACGAGATTTCTTTTGATATATTGTTTTGAATCTGTGCCTATTTATATTTCTGGGTTACTGGCCTCTTGGCCTCCAAGACTGGGATATAGGTGGCTGAAATAAACCTCTGTGTCATTCATTGAGACTTGAAACCCCTCACTAGTCTACCTTCTCTTCACCTGTCAAAGTATTCTTCTGTTTCTTCTATACAGATATACAGAATTTTTAGTTGTGCTTAGCAGGAAGGACTAAGGAAAATTTGTCTATTTCATCTTTTTTTTTTTTTTTTTTTTTTTTTGGTGGTACTGGGGTTCCTGGAAGCCCTTCTTCCTCCGGGCTACACTCCCAGACCTATTTTATATTTTTGAAACAGGGTCTCTTACGCCAGCGCGGCTGGCTTCGAACCTGCGCGATCCTCCTGTCTCCGCCTCCCAAGCGCGGGGATTACAAGCGTGCGCCACCACGCCCGGCTTTATTTCATCTTTTTTAAAGGGTAAAATGTTATTCGGGCATGGTGGTGTATACCTGTAATCCTAGTACTTGGGAGGCTAAGACAGGAAGATCACAGGTCCAAGGCCAGCCTCAGCAAGTGCTGAGACTCTCATCAACCTAGTAAGGCCCTGTTTAAAAATAAAAAATAAAAAAATAGGGCAAGGGGGTGTAACTTGGAGATAGACTTCCCTGGGTTCAACCTTCAGTATCACAAAAATAAATAAATAAAAATAAAGGGAAGCCAGGCATGGTGGCGCACCCTTGT
The DNA here is from genome assembly GCF_963383645.1 of Muscardinus avellanarius. Taxonomy (NCBI): domain Eukaryota; kingdom Metazoa; phylum Chordata; class Mammalia; order Rodentia; family Gliridae; genus Muscardinus; species Muscardinus avellanarius. Next base: position 10,876,168 of record NC_137802.1, on the reverse strand, counting down.
AATCCCAGCATTCGGGAGGCTGAGACCGGAGGATCGCAGTTCGCAGACAGCCTCAGCTACTTAGTGAGGCCCTCTGCAACTCAGTGAGACCTGGTTTCAAAATAAAGAATAAAAAAATAGGGCTAGGGGTGTAGCTCGAAGGTAGAATGCCCCTAGGTTCCATCCCCAGTGCCACAAATATATAAATAAATAAATAAATAAATAAATAAATAAATAAATAAAAAAAATAAAAATAAAGAGTAATATGTTAAAGTGTTAAATGTTGTAACAGGACTAGATAGAACAATCAGGTAAGAAGCATATTAAACAATCAGCTAGGATTTGTCAACAAATGTTGAGAACCTAGCCAACTGGAAAAAAAGCACTATAAGATCTTTGGGAAGCCAATGCTCCAGAACAGATTCCAAATAGGGGAACTGTAGAATGAACAGATTTTAAAAACAAAATTTACATATAGGAGAAAACCATAAGCATATTATATGATCAAGGTGAAATAGATCTGTAGCATTCTACACACAAATGACAGTCACCGTCAAGTAGGCCCCCCCAAAACTCATTTGAATAAAGAGTAAAAACAGCTAATAAATAAGGGGAAAGTCTCATCTTATTAAGTAGTTGGAGAAATTAAAAGTATAGACAACTTAGCCTGGAGAAAGTATTTGCTTTGGTTTTGCGTGGTCCCACTTTGATCTTTAAGCTAGCCAACTTTAAGTAAATGACAGCAGCCCGGCGTAGTGGCAGATGCCTGTAATCCCAGTACATGTGAGAATGAGACCCGAGGATCGCAGGTTCTAAGTCAGCCTCAGCAACTTAGTGAGACCCTCGACAACTTAGTGAGACACTGTTTCCAAATAAAAAAGGGCTCAGAGGTAGAATCTTCTGGATTCACTCTTTAGTAACCCCCCCCCAATAAAAAGAAATTAGGTAAAATGACATCAACAAAATTTTAGGGGACACGCTAAGTCCTAACTTACAAACATTTATGATCGGAACCAAATGAATACAAACTTTTTGGTGGAAAGTTTGCCAATTAGTATCAAAAGCAACAAACATCATCACTCTTTTTGACCAAATAATTCCACTTTGAAAAACTTATCCTAAGGAAAAAAAATAACAACATACAAATTTATAAAGAATCCTAACAATGTTGTAAATAATAATGGTTAAAGAATGCTGGAATAACAGCTCAAGATCCTAATAATGAAGTATTGGCATATTCATAAAATGGTAATGCATGGAGCTATTATAAACTGGGTTGTGTAAGACTATCTACTGCCGCGGAGAAGATGCCCATAATTCATCATTAGGCAGAAAGCCAAAAATCAGATTACACAGCAGTTTAGAAACTAATGCTATTTTAATAGGTAAAAATGTTTACAGAAATAGCATATTAAAAAAACGCACTGAAATACAGCCCTTGAAAAATTAGGTGCTAGCATCATTCTTTAATGTTATTGATTTTTTTTGTAGCTTTTCATTTTCAAACTATATTACAATAAAGGAAAGTGTGTGTGTGTGTGTGTGTGTGTGTGTGTGTGTGTGTGTGTGTGTGGTACTGGGGATTGAACCCAGAAACATGCTATCTCAGCCCTTTATATTTATTTATTTATTTTTTATTTATTTATTTATTTATTGCTGGTCTGGGAATGGAAACTAGGGGCATTCAACCTCTGAGCTACACCCCTTGCTCTATTTTTTTTAATTTTTTATTTTGAAACAGGGTCTCACTAAGCTGTAGAGGGCCTCACTAAGTAGCTGAGGCTGTCCGTAAACCGCAATCCTCTAGTCTACAGTCTCCCAAATGCTGGGTTTACAAACATGTTGCCACCACACCCGGCGGCCCTTTATTATATTTTTTTATTTTGAAACAGGGTCTCACTAAGTTTCTGTGGGTCTGCTACATCACTACATCGGTGCGGCTGGCCTTGAACCCATGATCCTCCTGTCTCAGCCTCCCAAGTACTGGAATTAGAGACACGTATCACCTCATCTGGCTTACTTACATATTTAGAACCAAACAGTACAGGTCTGTCTATTTCCTAGGGACGCCTTCCACTGCTTACTGATGCTCTGGAGTATGGACGATCTTTCTAGCCTTCCACTCCGCCATCCTTAGCCTGTCGGTTTTTGCTTTTCTGTGTGTGGCTTCATTGTCTTTTGACAGCAATCTCATGCATAGGTATCGCGCAAATGCTCCAGACTGAAAGGATGAGGGGGGCTGTTTCTCAGAAACCCCCTTCCACAGACCTTCGCTTCTATTCACATGGGCATCCTAATATCCAAAGGGAGACGAGGAATAAGTATTCGGTTCACGCCTCTCCAAGTCGATGATGGTAGAGAAGAAGGGGCTGGAGATGGATTGGACGGAGCCAACTGTGGTTTTTACATAGTATTTTTATGTAGCAAATTAAAAGCATATTTGGTAGAGTGCATGGATTGAATGTAGTGACAGCCCAAATATGCAGGAATTGTGTTTTGCAGGCCCCATAAAAAGCACTTGTGACATCTGACCATTAAAAGGAGTTAGGATATGTACTTACAAACTATTCGGGCTCTGATCCCTCCGTCGCCAGGGTGCGACGCTATAAATCACGGGTCTTTATACAGAAGACGATGAGAAGGTTGGGGTCGAGTCTGCATATCTCTGTCATAAACTCATTTACAGGCACTGGGTCCAGCCGGACAGGCAAAGGCGCTTTTCAAGCTGTGTTTGATTACGTGAAACCTGAGTCAGCCATCCAACGACGGCAAAGAAGAAATCATAAAAAAGCAAGCTTTGCCACAGAACTGAAGGCAGCAAGCTGTTACACAAACAGCGAAGCCGGGAGGTCAGGAGATCTGAGTGTTCCATCAGACGCTGCCACCAGACAGCTGTGTGCCCTTGCGTCTGTCTTAAATGTGGACAGACTTTGGTCTCCGAATCCTGAAGACCAGGAGGGGCATGCCAAGGGTAGCTTTCATGCTTTGAGTAAGAGATGACTGTGCCCTGCGCTCATTGGTATCTCTTGAAAGCTAATAACTGCAAAGAGGATGAATAACACTCAACCTCTGGCCATGAGTCCAAAGAGAGGAACATGGAGATATCTGAGGAGCAGAGATGGGTACAACCATTGGCTCTGTGCGGCTACCATCCATTATTTACAGGAGATGGCGCGGATGCAGGGGAAAGGCGACGGCGACGGATACACATCTTTAGAACGCAACCCAACCCTGCCGCTTCTCATCTTGGCACCTTGGGAGAAATAGCTTCCGCAATGCAATGGGTGAAACCTACATCCCAACTCTGACCCTAGAGTCCCGGTCGATTTAATTTTGCAAATCAAAGAGAATGTATATCAGGAGTGAAATGAGTCACAGTAGTCAGCACCCTGTTCGGAGAGGCAGTGACATTTTTCAGTTCAGGAAACAGAGACCATCCAAAGACTCCTACATCGGCATCATTGAAATGTTTTGAACCTGTAGGTCCTGATCAAAGTTATGGCTGTCAGCCGGGCGTGGTGGTGCACCCTTGTAATCGCAGCATTTGGAAGGCTGAGACAAGAGGATCGCGATTTGCAGACAGCCTCAGCTACTTAGTGAGGCCCTTTACAACTCAGTGAGATCCAGTTTCAAAATAAAACCCTATAAAAATAGGATTGGGGAGCCGGGTGTGGTGGCACACGCTTGTAATCCCCGCATTCGGGAGGCTGAGACCAGAGGATCGCGGTTCACGGACAGCCTCAGCTACTTAGTGAGGCCCGCCACAACTTAGTGAAACCCTGTTTCAAAATAAATAATAAAAAATTGGGAAAGGGGTATAGCTCGGAGGACAAATGCCTCTGGGTTCCAAAAATAGGATTGAGGGTGTAGCTCAGAGGTAGAATGCCCCTGGGTTCCATCCCCAGTACCTCTCTCTCTCTCTCTCTCTCTCTCTCTCTCTCTCTCTCTCTCTCTCTCTCACACACACACACACACACACACACACACACACACACACGCGTTTTGGCTGTCATAGAGTTAGAATTCTTGATCTACCCTTTACAACTGTGTGACCTTCAGCCAGTTACCTAACTTCTTTCTGTGTTAGTTTCTCATCTAACTAAAATGTAAAATGGGAGACAATTATTACATCTTCTCTTTTTTGAACATTTAAAATTTTCAGCCCAATACCTGGCCTTTAAGTAGTTATTATCAGAGAGGGGAATTTTAATTCCGGTAACTCAGGGAATTTCCAATTCAACATATTAAATATTAAACACTTAGTAGCTTATAGCTTTATTAACTTGAGGGCTAAAGTTTCTCGATGCTGAAATGTACAGAAATGGCCAAAGTAGGATGAAGAAGGAGGAGGAGGAGGAGGAGGAGGAGGAGGAGGAGGAGGAGGAGGAGAAGGAGAAGGAGAAGGAGAAGAAGGAGAAGGAGAAAGAGAAGGAGAAGGAGAAGGAGAAGAGAGAAGAGGGTTGTCTTGCAAAAGGTTTTTGCCTGAAGTCTAAGCTATTTCCTGATGCAACTTAGGAATTTTTTTTTTGTACGTGTGGTACTGGGGGTGGAACCCAGGGCCTTTTTCTACCTCTAGGCTATACTCTTAGGCCTATTTTATACTTTATTCAGGCCTATTTTATACTTTATTTGGAAACAGAGAGCCTCACTAAGTAGCTGAGGCTGGCTTCGAACCTGCGCGATCCTCCTGTCTCTGCCTCCCAAGCGCTGGGATTACAAGCGTGCGCCACCATGCCCGGCGTAGGAATTTTTAATTGTGGGTAGAGAGCACCAGATAAAAGAGTAAAACTACACAAAGCAGAAGTAGAAACATGTCATTGTATTTGCACACCCTTCTGCAAAACACTAATGATTTAACTATAAATAACCATGAAGAATAAACTGGACGGATTTTTTTTTTTTTTTAGTGGTACCGGGGTTCCTGGAAGCCCTTCTACCTCCGGGCTACACTCCCAGACCTATTTTACATTTTTATTTGGAAACAGGGTCTCCTAAGCCAGCGAGCATGCGCGGCTGGCTTCGAACCTGCACTATCCTCCTGTCTCTGCCTCCCAAGCGCGGGGATTACAAGCGTGCGCTACCGCGCCTGGCAAACTGGATGGATTTAAACTATTGTCTATTCTTATTTCCCTTGCTGGACACCAGTCCAGGATCTTTAATACAGGTGCTCCGCTCCCCATTCTTAAGTATGAGGCATTAAAACGGTCTCTCAAATTGACGGGGGGGTGGGGGGGAGCTGGGTTGTCCATTAAATAATGTTAAGACAGCTGCCTAACCATTTGGGAAAACAAAATTAGAAGCCTATCTCGAACCAAAACAAATCACAAATGGGTTAAATACTTCACGACTGAAAGAAACATTAAAACATCAGAAGAAAATAGAGGCCAATGGCCACAGAATTGGAATGTGAGAAGAGGCTTCATGACTCTCGTACCAAGAAAAAAGATTACAATGGGAAACTTGATGTCGATTGTACACAAAAAATTAAAATGTCTCTTTGTAGAAAGGAGAGCGGTGCCTTAAGAAAAGTCACTTCAATATATCAGGTTAAGGGGTTGTGCTCTTAAATGGAGAAAGAGCTCTTAAAAAGGAAAATAAATTAGAAAAAGAGAGGATACCCTGTTCCCTTCTTCTCACCCTGCCTCAGTATGGTAATGACCATAAACAAGGTATTTTAGAAAGAAGAAACAGATAAGGCCAGGAAGCCGGAGGAAGATTCAGCCTTCCTGCAACCAGCCACTTCTCTATCACGTTATGAAAGAAGAAAAGCAACGATACCCATGTTAGGAAAACTGTTGGCAGGTCACGTGGAGTTTCACATGGTTGAAGACTGTAAACACACGCGAGCTTTGGGGAGAGCTATTGGGCCAGGTGGATAGCTTTTTAAACTGAAAGGTCCTCCAACATCTTATCCTTGGAAAATTACCCATGGAATACCTGGAGAGTTCCATAAGGGATGCTCACTGTAGTATATGATTTGTGATTTAAATATACAGAGCTCTAGATATGTCTTTTATTTTTTATTTACTTTTATTTACATTTATTTATTTATTTATTTATTTTGCAGTACTGGGGATGGAACCCAGGGGGCATTCTACCTCCGAGCGACACCCCTAGTCCTATTTTTTTTTTTTTTATTCTTTATTTTGAAACAGGGTCTCACTGAGTTGCAAAGGGCCTCACTAAGTAGCTGAGGCTGTCAGCGAACCACGGTCCTCCTGTCTCAGCCTCCCCAATGCTGGGATTACAAGACTGCATCACCATGCTCAGCTTAGAGACATCATTCAGTTTACATCTTCAATATACACAGTTCAAGAGCCTTTGTCATCTCATCAGAAGCTGGTTAGCAAATTAAGATTTAGTTTAAGCCGGACGTGGTGGCGCAGGCTTGTAATCCCAGCACTTGGGAGGCTGAGACAGGAGGATCACATGGGTTCGAAGCCAGCCTCAGCTACTTAGTGAGGGTCTCAGCAACTTAGTGAGACCCTGTTTCCAAATAAAATATAAAATAGGTCTGGTAGTAGAAAGCCTCTGGATTTCACCATTACCACACACAAAAAAAAGATTTAGTCTATATAACTGAATACTATTAAACTTTTAAAAATTTCAATTTGTTGACGTAGAATGACATCTACAAATGAAAACATGATAATAGGGTAATACAGTAAAAGACATATTCATCTCAGAATTCAATGTCTTGGTATGTCTATTATCTTTAAAATTCATACATGAAGGAATATTAATGTATAAGCCAGGCTTGGTGCTGCATGGCTGTAATCCCAGTATTTGGGAGGCTAAGACAGGAGGATCACGGGCTTGAGGCTAGCCTCAGAAACTTAGCAAGACCCTCAACAATTTAGTGAGACCCTGTTTCAAAGCAAAAGATAAAAAGGGCTGGGAGAGTCAGTCACTCAGAGGCAGAACGTCCCTGGCTTCAATCTTCAATGCCAAGTATAAATATATATATATATGCATATTCATGTGTGATTAAAAATAAATATCCTCTCATGCCAGGACTTCTCAATTGTCAAGGTCATCAAAACAAAAACAAGCTCATCTGCAACCAGCTGTTACAGATCAGGGAGTCTAGGATAACATAAAAGACATATGTAGTGTGGTACCCTGGACTGGCTTTTGAAACAGAAGGATGACCTTAATGGAAAAGCTGATGAAATCCAAATAAAGTGTGTCGCTCTGTTAACAGTAACAAACCAACGTCAGGTTTTCAGTTTTGAGGAACGTGCCACAACTGTGTGAGCTTGTGCAGTGGGAGAAGCCAGGAGGACCATGTGAGGATGCTCTATAAACCGTCTTTGCGACTTTTAGGAAAATCTAAAATTACCCCCAAATAAAAAGTTTATTAGAAATATCACGACATTTTTAAAGGCTGTGCCCACTTGAGACACGAGTTTGGTTGTGAGCGACATAAAGTCTATTTCGGTGTGTTTGCGTGTGGAGTTGTAATAATGACCGTGCCTAACGTTAGATAATAAAGGATAAACTGATGGAAAATAAAACAGCGTGGTAGAAGTCGGTCTGTAGGAATGGGATAATACAAAAACAGATTATAATATGGCGTGATCCTATCTAAATATTTCTTAAATAATTAAAGAGGATCCGGAGGTTTCAAAGTTGATTGTTTAATTTTGCTTTCTTTGATATTCCAACTTAAAAAAAAATAAAAGCGTGAATTATTTGTATGATAAAAAGGAAAGTTTGGAACATCCCTGAAGGTGGCCCTGGGGTTGGTAGAATGTCCAAACCTTTTGGCTTAATCAGTTGGAATCAGGGTGTGTCAGCTTTTTGTCACTGTGGTCAAAATACCTGATGAGAACAACTTAGAGGAAGAAAGGTTAATATGGCTCAGGGTTTCAGAGGTTCGGTCAACAGTAGGTCAGCTCCAAGAAAGAAGCCGCACGGTGAAGGAACAACGGTAGAGGAAGGCTGCTCAGCTCACGGCAGATGGGAAGCTAAGGCGGGGAGAACGGGACAGGTGTAATAACCAAGTCTATCTTCGAGTGACCTACTTCCTCCAGCTATATCCCCCATGCCCAGAGTTACACGACACTAAATCCATTCAATTTACAAATCCTTCAGTGGGTTGGCCCATCGGTGAGATCAGAGCCCATACAATTCCAAATGTCCGACTCTTGATGCATTACCAACCAGTGAACTCTCCTAGGGGCTGTTTTCTTTTCAAACACATGGGCTTCCACATAATGTTTTTGATATCTCTACACCACTACTGGAATCTCTGTAACATAAGGCCATTGTGATCATGCAGCTGGTGTTTAATTTGGGGAAATACGCTACCTTGAAACACCCAAGCCCCGGTGGACATTTAAACCTATTAACTGATGAACTTTAAAATTTGAACCACAAGGGAAGGTCCTCTTTGTTGGAGACAACTTTGGCTTTTTATTCTAATAATAAACTTTAAAACTGTAAATATTCTTTTATTCTAATTATAATTCAACACATCTTATCTTTTTCTTTGGTCAGTCAATCCAAGATAGAGGGTGAAGGTGAGATCGTGAGGGAATTAAAAGTCAAGAGAAAGAGAAAATTGAATAGGATAGAACATTATTTCCCACAGGGTTGCTGAATTATAATATAATTTTGAGAGAGAACGACCGTTAGCTGAATAAAAGCAAACATAAAATCACGAAACTGCTACTGGAAAATGAAGGCAAAAACGTCAGTGAGCATTTTGCCTATATTATATTTATTCCATATTCACAGCACTACCATATTTAGGATAAATAGCTTGATATTTGATGCAAATGTCACTGATATTTATTGTAATGTTTTGAACGTGCAGTCTCAGAATGCAGTCTTTTCATCTGCTTATCTTATCCAGAAGTGAAATTCGCTGGTTGGTTTCCAAGCTGTAATTTGGATTGATAAGAATGTAAATATGACATTATAATTGAGTTCCCGGTAGCTTTTAAGCCCAAGGAGATTAGGCATGGCTGATGCCAGGGGACTGCAGAAGCCCTGGGGACACAGCTGCTCACTCCACATTCCCACGGGCTTCCCACTCCCAAGCATCATACTTTCAAATGTATTTTTTCAACTTTTTTTTCAAATACATTTGAAAAAATACATTTTTTCAAATGTATTTTTCAAACTTTTTTTTTTGCAAGGGTCTTGCTCTCAGACACAGTTGCTTATGCCCAGTGGGGGTAACCAGCAAATCAGCTGGGGTCAAGAAAATAGGGTACAAAGTGATGTTATTGGTGAGAATATGAACCTTCACTGGAACCCCAAAGAAAGGCACCTTAGAACCATTATTACCTGGCCAACAAAAATCCTATCAAGGTAAGTGGTCCACTGACCATGCATGGGACAGGAAGGATGAGTAGCCATTTTCCTGGCTAACAGGTAACCATGGAGACTAAGAAGTGGTCCAGGCAGAGACTACATCACTTGCAAGCACTTGCAAAGGCCAGAGAGAAGACAGAAGAGACAGGACAGAGTGCACACTGGGGCACAGATAGCAGGAGGGAGAGATCACAGACAGGGGAGCAGCCCCAGCATGAAGGGCCTGGGAAGGAGGTTGGATTTTATCCCAAGAATGTTACAGGCAAAATCGTGTCCCCCTTAAACTCATATGCCAAATTCTTTGTTCTCCAGTACTTAGTAATGTGATAGTCTTGGGAGATGGGGTCCTTAATCCATGAGCATAGCAATAAAATTCAAAATAGCCAAATCATAGAACCAACCCAGGTGTCCATAGACAGATGAATGGATCAATAAAATGTGGTTATATGCATAGAGTGGAATTTTACTCAGCTATCAAGAAGAAGGAAATTATGTCGTTTGTAGGAAAATGGATAATCTTGCGGAATATTATGTCAAGTGAAGTCAGCCCATCTTAGAAGGTCAAGGGCTACATGTTTTCTTTTATATGTGGTAGCTTGAGAGAAAATAGAAGCATGAGGGACTCTTTTTTTTTTTTTTTTTTTGGTGGTACTGGGGTTCCTGGAAGCCCTTCTACCTCCGGGCTACACTCCCAGACCTATTTTATATTTTTGAAACAGGGTCTCTTACGCCAGTGCGGCTGGCTTCGAACCTGCACGATCCTCCTGTCTCCGCCTCCCAAGCGCAGGGATTACAAGCGTGCGCCACCACGCCCGGCGTGCATGAGGGACTTTAAGTGATATGAAGAGGGATCAGTAGTATAATGGAAGGGGTTTGGGGGAGGGACTTAGAAAAGGGGATAAGGAGAACTGGAAAAGGAAACAGTTCAAATAAGTCTATGGCAATATGTAACCATATTACTACCAATTTCAGGAGGGAGCATGGGGGATGTGGAGGGAAATACACCCAGAGTTGTGTGTATGTATTTTTTCACGACATTGAACCTCACTATGATGTACAACTGCAATGCATTTATAAAAATTAATGAAATAAGAGATAATTCATTTAAAATGAGGTCTTGAAGTTGGGTCCTCATCCTTATAAGAAGAGGAGATAAGGACCCAGATACACACAGAGGGACTTGGGGAGAAGCTGGCTATATGCCCATCAAAGAAAACACCTTCAGCTGGGCATGGTGGCACACGCTTGTAATCCCCACGCTTGGCAGGTGGAGACAGGAGGATCACGCAGGTTCGAAGCCAGCCACGCTGGCTTAAGAGACCCTGTTCCCAAATAAAATTATAAAAAATAGGTGTCTGTGAGTGTAGTTCAGAGGTAGAAGGGTTTCCAGGAATCCCAGTACCACCAAATAAATAAATAAATAAATAAATAAATAAATACAAAGACAAAAGCTTCAGAAGAAATCAACATGATGATATAAGATCTCTATCCTCCAGAACTATGAGAAGAAAAATTACTATGGTTTAATCCACCCAGTCAGTGATACTTTGTTATAGCAGCTTTAACAAACTCATACAAATGGCAATGAAATATTCTAAGAAAGAATAGGGCAGCAGAAAGACGATTATCTTTATCTTATTGAAAATTCATTCTGGCTATGAACAGAATGGTTAAAAAAAAAAAAAGTCTGGGGACAGGGAATTCCAAGGCCATGTATACCTGGGAGAAACCCTTGGAGGACCACCTGAAAGCAAGAAATGGACAGTAGGAAAGGAGAATTTATTCTTGCTTGGGGCTCAAGTATTATAAATTGGGTATAGATGTAGATGTAATGCCAGCTCCAGCCTAGAGACATTTGGGTAACATGAACTAAGTTAAAATATATTTGAATCCTTTTGGGAACCTGGGAGAAGATTGCCTCGAATTGTTTAAAGAATATTAATAACACGAAATGACCATTTATGTTGATATTTGACTTAGGTGGAAAGTTTGTTCAGCTTAGGAACTCCATCAAGAGCAAACAATTCCTATGTAAGAGATTATAGGAAAGCAGAAAGTTTTACTCTTTTGGCAGGAACAACAACAACAAAAATAAAACCCAGATACTCAGTGAGGCCCTTTGCAACTCGGTGAGACCCTGTTTCAAAATAAAGAATAAAAAATAGAGCTGGGGGTGTTGCTCGGAAATAGAATGGCCCTGGGTTCCATCCCCAGTACCGTAAAAATAAAAGGGGGGGGATAGCCAGCCACAATAAAGAAGCTACCTCAGCAAAGCCAAAAAGGAGGGGTAAGGGAGGAAGAAAGGCTGAAGTTAAGTAATGGAAAAGTTACCTTCAAATGTGTGTAGACAGCTAGGAGTGGTGGCGCACGCTTGCAATCCTAGCATTTGGGAGGCTGAGACGGGGGGATCGTGGTTCGCAGACAGCCTTAGCTACTACTTAGTGAGGTCCTTTGCAACTCAGTGAGACCCTGTTTCAAAATAAAGACTAGAAAATAGGACTGGTGGTGTCATTTGAAGGTAGAATGCCCCTGGGTTCCATCCCCAGTACCATAAAAAGAACGTTTGTATACATGTGAATATAACATAGCTAATCTGAACACTCAGTATTGGGAGGGAGGGAAAAGGGAAGCAGTTGGGGACGGGGAAGGACTGTGTGAATATAAGCCACCATCAACATGATCCACATTATGATGTGAAACTATAGTGCTCCAATAAAATTTTAAAAATCCATTCTGGAAGCAAAGGCAAAATCCACAACTAGTCATTCAACCAGGTCTTCATAACAGAAAGGTGATAACAAGGCCGGGCGTGGTGGCGCACGCTTGTAATCCCCGCGCTTGGGAGGCGGAGACAGGAGGATCGCGCAGGTTAGAAGCCAGCCTCAGCTACTTAGTGAGGCTCTCAGCAACTTAGTGAGACCCTGTTTCCAAATAAAATAGAAAACAGGTCTGGGAGTGTAGCCCGGAGGTAGAAAAGCCCCTGGGTTCCACCCCTAGTACTACCAAAAGAAAAGAAGAAAGAAAGAGAGAAAGAAAGAATGAAGAGAATAAAGAGAAGAAAAGAAAAAAGGAAAAGTGATAACAGAGGAGAAGAGAGGGGGGAAAAGGTTGGAATAATTTGTTTTTACCCCCAACTCTTGGTCAGATTTAATTCAATAACATTCCAAAGGGCTATTTCAGGTCCTATTACTGTCAGTTCCTTTTATCATCTCCTCCTTTTTTTTTTTTTTTTTTTTTTTTTTTTTATTTTTTTTTTTTTTGGTGGTACTGGGGTTCCTGGAAGCCCTTCTACATCCGGGCTACGCTCCCAGGCCTATTTTATATTTTTATTTAGAAACAGGGTCTCCTAAGCCAGCGCGCGCGGCTGGCTTCAAACCTGCGCGATCCTCCTGTCTCCGCCTCCCAAGCGTGGGGATGACAAGCGTGCGCCACCACGCCCGGCAACATCTCCTCCTTTGTTGACATAATTTTAATTCAGAGGGGAAAGCAGCCGGAGTCTTTGGTTTATGGCTATGTGAGAGATGTGACCAAATCCTCCCCGGTCTATGGGAGAAGGAAAATCCACAAGTTTAAATTTTAGAAAGCACACTCTACTTCATGGAGGTTCACCTGCCTTTATTTTCTCATCATACTTTAACATAGACGAGCTGCCTCAGACACAGCCAGCTGGGTTCGTTGGGTGTGCTGGGATTCTGAATCCACTCGTTACGAACGGAACGGAGTGGGGCCAAGGTGGCCGCCAGTGAACAGCAGTAAGATCCTCCAGCAGCCCTTCAAGCAGGGTTCTCTAGTGTGGTGCTGCTTACTCATTTCCCGGTGTGTATACACACCTCCCAGGAGATATTGTGGAAATGCAGATCCCTATTCAGAAGGACTGGGGTGGGGTCTGACCTCTAAATACGCAGACGATGCTGGTGCTATTGGTCCAAGTCTCCCTTTGGAGCAAGTGGACTGCTCTCCTAACATTGCATAGGAGGAGAAAACCCCCCCATCTTCCCTTCTCATTTCAAACCGCAGGAGAAAATGATCAGCTCCGGAAGCAGTGACAGTCGTTTCTTTGTGTGGAATATGGGTTTAATTCTAGGCTGCCTACGCCTGATGCATGCGTCTCTCAGATAACTACCAATTAAAAATAAAGAAAGACTGGGGTATATTTACATAATCCTTGTTATGGGTCATGATTATAAAATGGCATGTTTGAAAATACCAGATTTTCTCTGAAGTCCACAGTTGCTGGCAAATTATCCAGGCTAAATCTTCTCATTTCAAATACGCTTTGTTGCAGAGCTTGGAAAAACATCACTGGAATATTACCAGTACAGTGACCAAGAATGCTGGCCTGCCTGGGACTTAGAGGTTTCCCTGGAGGTGAGACCATCTCTTCTAAAAGCAGGAGAGTCCCAGTCAATCTGAGATGGTTGGCTACTCTGCATTCACCAAGGCTGCATTATTTAGCTTTTGCTAACTAATTCTGTGACCAAAATATCCAGGGGGAGGAAAAAAAAAAAGCACCATTTAGAGGAAGAAAGATATATTGGCTCATGGTTTCAGAGGTCAGTCCACAGTTGGCCAGCTCCAAGGCAGAAACATGGCGGCACTGAGTCATGATGAAAGCTAATTCTTCAACTCATGGGGGCCCAAAACAGAGAGAGTGAGACAGAAAGTGTCTAGGGACAGGTGCAGTGTCCAAGGTCATGCTCCCAGTAACTCACCTACTATAGCCATGTCCCAATGCTGAATTTTGCTATATTAACAACACGTGAGTTTTTTGGGGGAAGGGGGACATTCAATATCCAAACCACAGCAAGTGCCACCTATGATAACCCTGAAAATAGCTTCAATAGGTGGCAGCCACGATTGTGCATAGTCTATAAATATTGAGAGTTCAGGGGAAACTTGTGTTCAACCAAAGTATGGTCCTTGACTTGTCTTTTTAATTCCTGATATTATTCCTGATATCTACCCTTTTTTTCTTTTGGTGGTACTGGGGTTCCTGGAAGCCCTTCTACCTCCAGGCTACACTCCCAGACATATTTTTTTTATACTTTTTATTTGGAAACAGGGTCTCCTAAGCCAGCACAGCTGGCTTCGAATCTGTGCCATCCTCCTGTCTCTGCCTCCCAAGCGCAGGGATTACAAGCGTGCGCCATCACGCCTGGCCTGATATCTATTTTTTAAAGGTCATACAGTTTTTCTGCCTGCAAGGTAAAAGGACGGTATAAATGAAACATAGCAAGCAATACAACCAACTTTTGAGTCAAAGGACAATATGGCTTCTCAATGATAGGCCTGGACCGAAGACACAGATGCAGCAGGAGGCCGACACGTTTGCACTCATCGGTTCTGCTGAATGCAGCTCTAGCTAGGAATGTGAGCAGCTGTTCCTTCTAACCCTGATGTCAAATGCTGAGGCAACGCCAACATCTTTCTCTCCATCAAAACATTCCGGAGCTCATCCATGTCAGGCCGTGTACAGATATGTCTTGTAGGATTAGCACAAGGACGGCCTCTCTCCATTGTCTCAGGAATTTGGGGATTAGCCTGCTAGAATGTCTTGTGTAGATTATTTTGCACAGAGAACTGAAGCTAGCTCGGGAAACAAATGCCCTTCTTTGGGCTTCAACCACCCTGTGACTGTTCCTGCTGTATGAATTTTCCTCTTTTCTTTCTTTACTCTTGGTCCACCTGGGCGATCCACTCCCATGGGTACTGGGTTTCAAGCAACCATTCGCAAAGCTCGTGGTTTGGGTTACGATTCTACCAGTCACACCAGTTTCTCATATTTCCTGTCTCGAACTAACTTCCAGTATTTTTACTTCTCCATAATTTCTCCTGTGGTCGCTGTGCTCACACATACTACTTTATCAGCTGAAGTATCTTCAACTTTACCCCAGGTCTAGGGAAACCTAGCCACCCTGATTTGTCCATGACAGTCTTTATTTACACCAAGTACATTGGTTAGTAATTGATAGAAACTCTCTTTCCTCTCAAAAAGGACCTGATTGGGAAGAAAGCCTGTGTCTCTTCTGTCAAGAAAGGCGGCCTCAAAGAAGATGGAAAGTCATTCTTGCCAGAGAGTGAAATAGTTCTAAAAAACAGTCCACTCCAGGTATGGCTTGAGGAGGAAATTCCCCCCAAAAGCAAGGTGAGTAGAAGTTTAGCAGGATAATAGGGAATGGATGCTCTTGGGCTAGATTTTGTTGCTTGTGGTACATGCCCAATCACGCTTAAGAATTTTGATGCGGTAAATTAAACGACTTTGATGTAGCCCAGAGTGATGGCACATCCCTGGAATCCCAGTGCTTGGGAGGTTGAGACAGGAGGATCACAGGTGTGTGGCCAGCCTCAGTAACATAGCAAGTCCCTCTGTAACTTAGTGAGACGCTGTTTCAAAATAAAAGAATAAAATAGTGCTGGAGGTGTAGCTCAGAAGTAGAATGTCCTTGGGTTCAATCACTTGTCACACACACACACACACACACCCCAGAGATTCTGGATTTGGTCCAAAACTGATTCTAAATTTTTTTGCAGAAAAACCTGATAGCTGAAAGGTATTGCCAATATGTCTGAAATTCTTAACATTAATAATAAAATCTGGGGTGTCATAGAAGTTCGGTAGCCTGGGGTAACATGTATAAGGTTAAAGAGATAAACATCCTTTCTTCTTGAATGAAAATTAAAATTAAAAAAATTTGGATGAGACACCTAAATAAAAGTAAAAGTGGATCCATGAAGCCTGCTCTTTTTTTCTTAAATTTTAAGAAAGGGGTATTACAAAAGTAAAACAGATTGTGATGAGTGTGTGGGTGGCAGAATTGCATGGTTTACTGCCCTGAAAGAGAACTATGATCTTGAGACAATGGGAAACACTACTGGCTACTCATGCGGTCAGGCAAACCCTCGATAATCAAAATGGGACATGGAGCCAGGTGTCATGGTGCACTTCTGTAGTCCCAGTACTTGGGAGACATTGTAACGGGAGGATTGCAGGTTCAAGGCCAGCCTTAGCAATTTAGCGAGACCCTCTGCAACTTGGCAAAACCCTGTTTCAATATAAAAAATAAAAGTCTGACTGGGAGGGAAGTAAAATATAGAACACACTTGGGTTCAATCCCTGGTACAAAATAATCCCCCCAAAACAAACAAACAAACAAACAAACAAACAAACAAAAAGTGGGAAACATATTATTCCCTTTACTCCATAAATTCACTTTTTAAGAAGTTAGGGCTGAAGATTGAACTTCTGTGAAAATTATCTGTCCTCTCTTTTTTTAATCTCAATTATAAAGAGGAGTTTTCCGACATTTTATATAGCATTATTCTTTTATCTGAAACCCTTTTTCATTTTTGGTTAGATGTGGAGTTAGTTCGAATCTAGTCTTTTCTGTCATCTTTTCTTTTTGTAAATTTTTATTGGTGCATTATAGTCATACATCTTAATGGGATACAAGATGGTAGAGACCTACATGCACACATCACCCAATTAGCCCTTACGCATCATCTTTTCTTAAGCCTTAAGGAAGATCCATTTGGTTGCTTTGTTTTATTTCATTGAACTTCTAATCATATCACAATATTATTTTTAAGAGCATCCATGGATTTCTACTGCCTGAGAGATAAAATTCCCAGTCTTCACATTAAAGACTTTTATGATCTCACATCATCTTTTTTTGATCTCATGTCTTTATTGTTTAGAAATACCAGATTATCCATTAGTTGCCAAGCAAGTCCTGCTCATTCATCCATCCCTCTATGTCACCTTCTTCAAGAAGCCTTTCAAACATGAAAGCCTCAGGAACCATGAGTCACTTTCCTCAGTTCCCAGAATCCTCTGCTCCCAAAATCCTCTGCTCCCAGAATCCTCAGCTCCCAGAGTCCTTAGCTCCCAGAATTGTTTGCTACAGAATCCTCAGCTTCTGATATTGGTCCAACATGGATCCTACTGTCCTGGGAAAGTTATGTATAGGACTCTTGCTACATAGGCTTTGATAACCATGAAGACAGAGACCCTGCCCATTTCTTTTCATATCTCTGGCACTTAACATAGAGCCTGATACATGAGAGATGTTAAACACATCTTTGTAGGGAAAAATAAATTCCTAATTAAAGAATTCTTTGTGGTACCGAGAAAGGATGAGGCTGAGTAGTCCTCTAAATAGTGGATACTTCTTTGGTCTGCTTTAAATTTATAAGCTTACTTAACTGGTTATAAAATGAAGAGTACTATAAATCTTTTAAGGCTAAATCTTTTTCAGTGTAGGATGGCTGGTTAAGCACATGTTTTTAATCCCCTTCCCCTTCCAAAGATCCATAGAACTGCCATTCCCTCACACAGAAAAATTAGCAAAAAATCTGCATTTGCTTTGCAAAGTAGGAAAGGCATCACACACACACACACACACACACACACACACACACACACACACGGAATTTCTGCTAAATACAGTACAGATGCACAAAGTTAGATGGACCCCATCCATAGTTTAAGATATACAAAGCAGCCTCTACCTGGACAGTAAATGGAAAGACACCTTTAAATCCTCCTGAATAAAGGTGTTGTTTGGCCAGTTTGTACAGGGTGCTAAAATATTCCCAAAGTAAATGGAAAAGTGGAGGCTAGTCAACAACACTTGAGAAAGTCTTTAAAAGGCAACTTTAACAAACAAACCATGCATGAAAAAAAATTAAGTCCATCATGCAACTTGGACACAGATTGAATATTTAATGATTTTAAGTAATTACCGTTAAAAGCTTTTTTTCCACAAGTAATAATGATGTGTTAGCTTTCCGTCACTGTGGCAAAATACCTGTGGTAATCAACTTAAAGAGCAGAAAGGTTTATTTTGGTTTATGGTTTCAGACATTTCAATCCATGATGGCTTGATCCTTTTGTGGCACAGGACATCATGGTGGGAACAGCTGGTGGAGGAGTCCTTTCTGCCTCATGACGGCCAGAAGCAAGAGAGAAAAAGGAGAAACCAGAGTCCCGATATCCTCTCCAGTGCAGACCATGATGGCCTAACTATCCTCCCCTGGACCCCACTCCCTAAAGTTTCTACCACACTTCAGTAGTTACAAGGACCGGGAAGCAAACTTTTAGCAGATGGGTCTTTGGGGGACACTACTAGCCTTAAAACAGCAAAAATGCTCTGGTACCTTGGAGTTGCTTTTTATTTATTTATTTCTTATTTTATTTTTATTGGTGCATTGTAACCATACATCACATTGGAATACAAGACTTGAGAGGATATACAAGCACACATCATCCAATTAGCCCTCATCCAGTCCCCATCCCATTCCCTCCCCCTCCCTCGATCCCATGCTTAATTGGTGATTATCTTTGATACATTTGATTACGTATCTCCTGAGTTTTAAAGAGGTTCCATCCTCCCCCATCCCATACCTTCTGATTGGTCACCTTAATTACTCGGCTATAGGGCCCTTTCTATAACTCGACCTCCTCCTGTTACCCCTTTCCTCCTAGTTATTGCTAATTAGGTGAAGCATCTGGTTTTTATTTTCTGTGATATTTCTCTGTGCATGCCACATTGCAAGTTCCGATCCCACTCTTGACAGTCCCAGTAGTGGCCTGGCCACCCGGACGACTCTGATCCCGACCTCGCTGGCTCCAGCACCGGCCTTGCCTCATTGGGAGGCTCCGATTTTGGCTAGAGTTGCTTTTTTTAAAAAAAAATTCTTATCTTTCAGGGGCATGCACTGAAATATAGTCAATTCCTATTGTGCCTGGATTCAGTATTTGTCAACGTAGACACTTCTCAAATTTATTTTGAACTACAAAAGCAATGCCCCCAGTGCTTCCCTGGTCCTCGGTGGATATACACAAAGTGGTAAAAGCTTGAGATATCCAATGTACAGATTCCTGGATGAGGCTCAAGAAGGCAACGCTCCCCTCTACCTGGATGTGGTTTACAGACTGTAAACAAGCATCCTTCTCATGGTCCACTTAGTGTTGTGGGGTCTTTTTTTTATGTTGTTATTGTTTGGGTGATTTTGGCTTGTTTTGCATTTTTGTGCTGTTTGTTAATTTTGCTCTTTAAAATCCAAGAATAGTGCTAAAATGCTGTCTAGTATTTCTCAGCTGCGATGTGCTTAACAGAGAAAGTACATGTGTTACACTTCATTCAGACATTAGTGATACGGCCGCTGGCTGTAAAATCAAGGTTAATGAATCAACAGTGTAAACGAGGCTGGGCGTGGTGGCACATGCCTGTAATCCCAGTACTTGGGAGGCTGAGACAGGAGGATGGCAAATTGGAAGTCAGGCTCAGGAAGTAGTGAGACTCTCACCAACAAAGTGAGATAAGGTTCTATTTAAAAAAATAAAACCAGAAGATAGGGCTGGAGGAACAGCTTGGAGGTAGAATTCTCCTAAATTCAATCCCCAGAACCTTGTCCAAAATAATGTAAACACAAAAAGGTATCATTAAACAGAAATATATATGAAACAAGTCAAGTTTTTTTTTCTTTTTAGTAGAAACTGGGAATTGAACCCAGAAGCATTCTACCTCTGAGCTCCAGCTCCAGCCCTATTTTTTGTTTTTTTATTTTGAAACAAGGTCTCATTAAGTTGCTGAAGGCTTGGCTAAATGCTGGAATTGATCTAGAACCTGCGATCCTCCATTTTGCTCAATCAACAACAACAAAATGGGGTTAGAGGTTCATAGAAACCCAACTGTATTTTCTCTAGTGTCCACGCCTTTGCATTCACGAGTTCACTGTTCATGACAAACTTTACAGAGTGTAACTACGGTGAATAATGAAAATCAGTTATGATCATGGAAGAAATGTGTGTCTAAATTTTACTGCAAAATAACCCAGGAAGAGAGCTGGAAGTAGAAATATAAATGGAACAGATTGGATAAAAGTTAATTGTTGAAAACGTTGGATGAGAGCGTCAGTATTCGTTCTACTTCTCCTTCAACTTTCGTACATATTTGAAAGCTCCATAACTAAAAGGTTTAAATGTTTTAAGGGAGAGAGAAAAGTACAGTAGAAACGCAAGTTGGACATTTTGTGTGGGCATTAAAAAAAACATTCAATAACAGTCTCTAAAGAAATATAATTATTTAGAAGTAGAATGAATTAAATTTCATATTCAGTATAAATGATCCAGTGCGATGCAAAGCCGGTGTATACAATTCTGCAAAAGCCAAAGGCAGTGAACGAGTGTGGGCTTGCTAAATTGTAAGGTAATGCAGAAACTTGCATGTCATTTTTACATAGTGGAACGAAAAAGGCAAGAAATGTCTAAATAAAAGACCGTGCTAAAGAAAAGACCCTGCTCGGCCATCTGACTGTCATAAAGCCTCTAACCTTCTACGCTTGTTCACTGCATTCATAAACTTGCTGCAGGCCCCCGGGAAGATTCGGTGGTCTCTGCCACCCGCTCACCCTGGGAGTTTGCAACAGTCTAAGTCCCGGGGCTAATCATTCCCCATTTCCTCCCTACCTGCTTCTACCCAATGCCTCAACTCAGTCTCAAGCTGTGACATTAATTAAACAGTTGGTTGTACCAAGCTGAACTTTTGGGCCAGTCTATTCTCCTTCATCCCAACAAGTTTATCAAATGCATTCTGAGGGGGCCCTCGGGCTCTAGAGAGATGCCCAGGAGCACAAAGGGCCAGGTAAGTTAGAGCACCCAGCGCCCTGCTGCAACACAGAGGGACTCTGCTTTTATCTGTTCCGTATCTGGGGTTTTGCAAAAGATTTTGCACAGAGTGTGGGAAAAATCCTGCCTCTTACCAAGTTGTATTAGAGGTACACAGGCCCAATGTCTATGTATGTTCCCCAGCTATTACTGATAGACACTCACAGTTGAATTCTCATACTCACGGGGCATCTTCCATTCTTTTTTGGTGGTACTGGGGGTGGAACCCAGGGGCTTTCTACCTCCGGGCTATACTCCCAGACCTATTTTCTATTTTATTTGGAAACAGGGTCTCACTAAGTTGCTGAGAGCCTCACTAAGTGGCTGAGGCTGGCTTCGAACCTGTGCAATCCTCCTGTCTCAGCCTCCCAAGTGCAGGGGTTACAAGCGTGCACCACCACGCCCGGCTTGGGCATCTTCCATTCTAAAAGAGAAAGAGGAGGAGGAAGAGGAGGAGGAGGAGGAGGAGGAGGAGGAGGAGGAGGAGGAGGAGAGAGGAGAGAGGAGAGGAGAGGAGGAGGGGGAGGAGGAGGAGGAGGAGGAAGAGGAGGAGAGGAGGAGAGAGGAGAGGAGAGAGGAGAGGAGAGGAGGAGGGGGAGGAGGAGGAGGAGGAGGAGAGAGGAGGAGAAGGAGGAGGAGGAGAGAGGAGAGGAGAGGAGAGGAGAGGAGGAGGAGGAGGAGGAGGAGGAAGAGGAGAAAGAACCAGACTCCTGTAATCCCAGTGGCTCAAGGGAACCTTTGTCAAATCAAACAATCCAGTTGTTTAATAAGACAGTACTTTGCGTTCCTTCCATTTTAAAATTAAAATTGACTGCAGTTGAACACAATTAGAGGCTCAGTTGCAGGAGTCACACATCTAGCGTGGGATAGCACGGGTGGCTGATGGGTACCACCTTGAAAAGTAAAGTACAGGGAGATGGCTGACAATATAGGTAAAGAAGTGGGGACAATCTTACGTGCAGGTGACACTGGAACAGGGTCCTGGATGGAATGAGGGAGGGACCCTGGTAAGAAGGACATTCTAGAGGAGAAAAACATTAAAAGTGCCAAGGTCCTAGGGATGGGATTGTAAACATCCCAACACACAAGTCACCTCTAGAGTGGTGACCTTGGACAGATCCATCTTTGTACTTGCAGGATGCCTTCCTGGTACAGTATCTTTCTGGTACTTCAGACACAAAGTTCCCGAGTCACACGCTGCTTCCTCTTTCTGTCATTGCTTAGAACAAAACAAGAGATCCATCCCTGTGACAAGAAATAAGTAAAAGGAACCGGATACAGTGGCGCTCACTCGTCATCCCAATACTTGGGAGGCTGAGACCGGAGGATCGCAGGTTCGCAGCCAGCCTCGGCTACTTAATGAGGCCCTCAGGAACTCAGTGAGACCCTGTTTCAAAATAAAGGATCAAAAAAATAGGGCTAGGGGGTTGGAGCTCAGAGGTAGAATGCTCCTGGGTTCAAAACCCAGTACCACAAATAAATAATCGAATTCATTTGCAATGGCACCGAAAGCTTCAGATGCTCCTTCCTTCTCCCCAAGCCCCTGCCCCTCAGGGGTGACCGGTGTGCTTTTAGCTAATCTCTGTTATTTTCTCTCTCGGCAGCGTTCTGGACAGCTGACACCTTTCACAGTGATATCAGAAGTAGGTTCCCAGAGTCCCGCTCAGAGAATCCCAGCAAATGGACACAAGGCCTCCTTATCTCGGCTCTTACTCCGGCGGGTTACACGGAGGCATGTCACCTGCTGTACAATCTCAGCTGGGGACAGAAAGTCTAGAGGAGCCAGGGGCTGAAAGGGGTCTCAAGAGGGCCCTGTACTCTGGGGAGCAGGGGAGGAAGACCGGGAACAAGTTCCCCTTGACTCTGTATTCCAAATATCTAGATGGATGCACATTTTTATGCAATAAAGAGAAAAGATTAAAGGGTTGAAAAGGACCAAAATAGAGATGGTTAAGGTGATGGGTTGAATTTTTTTTTCCTTCCTTGTATCAAATTGTCTGTGTGTGGGGGGGGGGGGGTACTGGGGATGGATCCCAGGGGCAATCTACCTCTGAGCTGCACCCCTAGCCCTATTTTTCCCACCAGCCCTTTTAATTTATTTTTAAATTTTATTTTGAAACAAGGTCTCACTGAGTTGCAAAGGGCCTCACTAAGTAGCTGAGGCTGTCCGCGAACCGCGATCCTCCTGTCTCAGCCTCCCGAATGCTGGGATTACAAGCGTGCGCCACCACGCCCGGCTCAAATTGTCTTTGATAACTTGCATATTTAATTTATTTTATTGTGAAACAAAAAGTCTTGGACTTTTTTTTTTTAATTGAAGGTTGACCCTGTTTAATCCTCCAGTCCTCTGATTCTTCCAGGGACCGCCAATGAGCCATCAAGAGGATGGATATAGAGGTGTTTTGACCAGCCCTGGTTTCCCATCCCCCTAAATTAAAGTCCCAGGTGGATAGTATTAAGCCTTAAAAGAGAAGGAAGCCCTGTCATTTGTAACAACATGGATTGGAAAGGGAGAAGAGGACAAGAAGCATAATAAACCTGACAGACAAATACCACGTGATCTCGTTTGTGGAATCTGAAAAAGTCAAGCTCAGAGAAGCAGACCGCAAAAGAGTGGTCCTCAGGGGCTGGTGTTTAGGGGGTTGGGACATGCTGGTGGAAGGATATAAAGCCTCAGAAAGAAAGAGTCTGTTTGATCTACTGTACTTACCATGACCATGGTTATAAGCAGCAACATACTGCATCTTCAAAAATCGCTGAAAATATATTATCTGTGTTCTGACTGCATGCGCGCACACACACAATGATGAGCTTGTCACCTAACGCGTGTTATTAGTTTAATTTAGTCACTCCATCATGTGCGCATATTTCAAAATATTATGGACATGCCATGAGTGTATGGAATTTTCATTTGCCAATTTAAAAGGAAATCCATAAGGATTTAAAAAAAATAATAAATATGTTGATCAGGTTGCTTCAGGATCTCAGAAGGAACTCTCAGAAGATATATTTTTGTGGAGGTACTATAGATTGAACCCAAGAGAGCATTCTAACCTCTGAGCTATATCCCCATCCCTTTTACTTATTTATTTATTTACTTATTTATTTAGCGGTACTTGGGCTGGAACCCAGGGGCATTCTACCTCCGAGCTATACCCCCAGCCCTATTTTTTATCTTTTCTTTTGAAACAGGATCTCACTAAGTTGGGGAGGGCCTCACTAAGTACCTGAGGCTGGCCACAAACCTGCGATCCTCCTGTCTCAGCCTCCCAAATACTGAGATTACAAGTGTGCACCACGACACATGGCTTCCCCCAGCCCTTTTTAATTCATTTTAAAAAATTTTTATTGGTGCATTACATTCATACATCATATTGGGGAAAAAAAACTTGTGTGTACAGACATGTACACATCACTGATTTAGCCCCTACCCAATTCCCACCCCATTCCCTCCCCGTCCCTCCCTCCCTTGCTCAGCTTAGTGGTTGACTTCGATATGTTTAAGTACATTGTGTGTTTTAGAGATTTCCTCTTCCCCTCTCCTTTAGGTTGTCTTGTTTGCTCCTCCATAGGATTTCCTTTTTCATCTAGAGTTCCTCCTATGACCCATTTCTCCCTAATTCTCACATATTAGGGAAAGCATCTGATTTCTTATTTTTTGTGACTGACTAATCTCACTTAGCATAATGTCCTCCAGTTCAAGATCTTGCTAAGACTAGCCTTGAACTTCAGCCTCCCGTGTCCAGCTCTCAGAAAATATTCATTGCATGAAGGATCCAGGTCATGAAGTAAGGCACAACCAAACTCCAGGACAGAATAAAACCGGAGAACCAGCCGGGTGTGGTGGCGCACACTTGTAATCCCTGCACTTGGGAGGCTGAGACAGGAGGATCGCTCAGGTTCGAAGCCAGCCTCAGCTGGCTTAAGAGACCCTGTTTCCAAATAAAGTATAAAATAGGTCTGGGAGTGTAGCTTGGAGGTAGAAGGCCCCTGGGTCCATTCCCAGTACCACCAAATAAATAAATAAATAAATAAATAAATAAATAAATAAATAAAAACCAGAGAACAGAACCTGTGTGAAGGGGTAGGAAATTCAGAAAATGAGACCTTGCATCTGGGCAAGGTGGTACACACCACTAATCCCAGTACTCAGGGAGACCCTGTTTCAAAATAAAAACTAAAATAGGGCTGGGAGCATAGCTCCAAGGTAGAATGGTCCTGGGTTCAGTCTCCAGTACCACCAAAAAATTCATTGCTGCTGGATTTTTGCTTGGACCTATTGACCTCGGGCAAAATGGATGACATCCAGCCAAGCCTCACAGACCGACCGGGGTGATTCATGGATTAATATTCATAATCTTTAAAAGATGAAGTTGTTCCATGAAAGTGTTAGAAAACACCATGACACCACCAAAGAAAAATACAATAAAATAGAGAGAGAGAGAGAGAGAGAGAGAGAGAGAGAGAGAGAGAGAGAGAGAGAAGGAGAGAGACTGTGTGTGTGTGTGTCAGGCAGGCAGGCAGGCAGGCAGGCAGGCAGGCAGACAGACAGACAGACAGACAGACAGACAGACAGACTCTGGCAGGCATTTCTGGAGTCAGCCGAGGAAGGAGGTTCCAGGTAGTAGAGGTAGCTATTTTAAAGTTCATCAACAAGTCTAGACTTTAAATTCCAAAAAAATAAGGAACTAGAGGTTATTAAAACACTTGCCCTCTAAGTTCTAAAAGGGTTTGGTTTGACTTGTTATACTAGAGATTGGACCCAGGAGCATGTCCCACCACAACCTATGGCCCACGGTGCCAGCTGGCTCTAGCCAAGCGCAGTGGTGCACACCTGTAATCCCAGTACTCAGGAAGTGGAGACAGGAGGATCGCAGGTTCGAGGCCAGCCTCAGCAATTTGGTGAGACCTTGTTGCAACATAGGAAGGGCTGACGTGTAGCTCAGAAGTAGAATGCCCCAGTATTAAAACAACAACAAAATGAAAACATAAAGCCAGGTGCCTTTTTTCCCTTGGATAGAGGATGAGAAGATGCTTTATCATGCAAACTTAAAACACATTTACAAGTAAAAACCAACACTAATAATTGCAAAAGCACTACGGACAGAGAGGGAGGTGTGGTCACCATGAGCAGGATTCCCGCGCCTTTCACAAAAATCCCTGCTTTATGGTGAGATCTACGATTTTAAACCACAATATTTATTAAGGAGCTAAAAATATGCCGGATGCTATTAAAGACG
This sequence comes from Muscardinus avellanarius, assembly GCF_963383645.1. Lineage (NCBI taxonomy): Eukaryota > Metazoa > Chordata > Mammalia > Rodentia > Gliridae > Muscardinus > Muscardinus avellanarius. Next base: position 10,849,957 of record NC_137802.1, on the reverse strand, counting down.
AAAGCCCTTCAATGAATATAGTGATAAATATAGCAACGTACGACCATATCAAACCCCTGGGCTGGGAATTCTGCTGACTGTGAAATATTTGGGTAGAAGGAGACTCGAAAATAATGTAGCAGTGAGGGAGATAAGAGACACGTTTGAAAACCACAATTCTATTAGATTCTTTTAACAACCTTTGAACACTAAGGAAAACTCAACTGCCTAAGTCAATTACATGATGGTTTTATTTGGGGTGGTTTGGGGGATGTCCAGCTTGGGGGAGATAAAGCTCCCGGCTATACTGTCTCTGCATAGCAGTATCACCGAGCCCTATCTCTGTGTTGTCACAGCCTGGGTGTGCTCTACATCCGAGGATCTGAGTCCCCCTCTGTAAAGACCAACGCTCAAGGGCCTTTGCTGCTGGATTTTTGCTTGAACCTGTTGACCTCGGGCAAAATGGTTGACATCCAGCCAAGCCTCGAAGACCTACCAGGGTGATTTATGGAATAATATTCATAATTTTTAAAAGATGAAGTTGCTTCATGAAAGCATTAGAAAACACCATGACTAGCCGGGCGTGGTGGCGCACGCTTGTAATCCCCGCGCTTGGGAGGCGGAGACAGGAGGATCGCGCAGGTTCGAAGCCAGCCCGGCGTGGTGGCGCACACTTGTAATCCCCGCACTGCGCAGGTTTGAAGCCAGCTGCGCGCACTGGCTTAAGAGACCCTGTTTCCAAATAAAAATGTAAAAATAGGTCTGGGAGTGTAGCCCGGAGGTAGCAGGGCTTCCAGGAACCCCAGTACCAAAAAAAAAAAAAAAAAAAAAAAAAAACAAAGCCAGCCCCGCTGGCTTAAGAGACCCTGTTTCCAAAATATAAAATAGGTCTGGGAGTGTAGCCCGGAGGTAGAAGGGCTTCTAGAAACCACAGTGCCACACACACACACAAAAAAAAAAAAAAGAAAGAAAGAAAGAAAGAAAGAAAGAAAGAAGAAAAAGGAAAAAGAAAAAAAAAAGGAAAGACCATGACTGGCCAGGCGTGGTGGCACACGCTTGTAATCCCAGCATTTGGGAGGCTGAGACAGGAGAAGATCTCAGTTCGAGGACAACCTCAGCTACTACTTAGTGAGGCCCTTGCAACTCATTGAGACCCTGTTTCAAAATAAAGAATTAAAAATAGGGCTGGGGGTGTAGCTCGGAGGCAGAATGCCTCTGGGTTCCATCCCCAGTACCGCAAACACACACACACACACACACCATGACTTTTGTGATGTGTCAATGTGCATACCTAGGAATCGCTCCCATCTTAACTATATTATAATCGCCTCCTGTTTTGTTTTATTTTTCTAGCCTTCAATCCCACCCCACCCCCTCTGTCTGGGGCTGCTGAAGTCAGACTCCCTCTGAGATAGTTCCCAAATTCTCGGCTCTTCTGATTGGAGACTCACTCTGAGATAGTTCGCAAAGTCTCGGCTTTTCTGATTGGGGCCCATCTGAATGGAGCCTTCACCCGGTGTCTCAGCAAATTGCATTTCCATTAACATTTCTATTTTTATCCATTCGGGGCACCTAAAGATTTCCCACCAAGATTTACATTCCCTATTTTAAGAAAGTGCTTTTTAAAAAGCCAGTGCGCTTGCTAAGTTTAAACCCGCCTTTCTCAAGGGATGCTTAAAAGAAATACACAAAGTTTTTGGTTTTTTTTTTTTAAGAACCTTTGTAAGTTCAAAATAACATTCCAGAAGGAGTCACTAGAAAAACATTCAAGGGAAGAGAAAAATTTTTTTATTTAACTTGTAGCAAACCTGGTTTCATCCTCTATATTCTATGTTTGTTTGTAACACAGAAAGTCCAATAGCCGTAGAGTTAGATAATAATTGAAAGAAAAATGGCCTGGTGCTTTCTCAAAATTATAATTTTTTTTTCAGTTCTGGAGATGAAACCCAGGGACATTCTACCCCCGAGCGACATTCTCAGCCCTATTTTTTATTCTTTGAGACAGGGTCTCACTGAGTTGCAAACGGCCTCATTAAGTAGCTGAAGCTGGCCTCAAACTGTGATCCTCCTGTCCAGCCTCCTGAATGCTGGGATTACAAGCGTGCACCACCACGCCCGGCTCAAATTTAGAATATTTATAGCACGAGCAGGAGCTGAGCCTGTCAATACATCAGGAAGAGATGGAGAATGCTGACAAATACCTCTCAAAGCAGGGACTTTGCAGATTGTCATCCTATTTCTTACAGGAGCAGTGTCAGGGCCCCTCCTAAGCTATGCCAATTGGAACTTTCCATCCGGCTGATGACCCAGGATGCCGTAGCCTGACCGGAAGGCTCGATGGCTTGGACGGCTGCCAAAGAGCAAGATAAACCATGGGTGATGATTTCCCTAAAAATGTAAAAGTCGAAGCGAGTCCCTTGGGCATGACGAGGTCCACACAGACCTCTGCCCGCATAGCCGAATGAGTAGTATGTTAATTAAAATTAGATTTGGCTGCTAAACTGAAAAAAAAAAAAAAACTAGCGGTGGTGTAACCATAAAAAGTGTCCAGAAGGAGGCAGTCTTGAGCTGGTCTGATGGAAACTAGGGGTCGCTGGGGATCCAAGCTCTCCCCTTTTTCCTCTGTGACTTTCAGTCTGTGACTTCATTCTGATGGCTATCAAGTGACCCTAAAGAGCTACCAACTCCCGTGACAGCGCCGATTAGGTCCAGGCACACCACTCCCTCGATATCCACGGGAGTGGAGTTCCTGAACCCTTTGCAGGTAACCAACATCCATGGATGCTCAAGTCCCTTCTAGAAAATGGCATAAGAGTTGCAGAGAATCTATATGTCCTCTGGATAGACAATTGTCTCCAGATTACTTACGATACCAAATCCAATATAAATGTTATGTAGATAGTTGACCTACCGTGTTGTTAAGAAAAAAGAATGATCAGAATAAAAATATACATATTCAGTACAAGTGCAATTTTCCCCAATTGTGTGTGTGTGTGTGTGTGTGTTTGTGTGTGTGTGTGTGTGTGTGTGTGTGTGTGTTACTAGGAATGGAACCCAAGGCCATTCTACCTCTGAGCTATATTCCCAGCCCTTTGTGTTTTTTTTATTTTGAAACAGGCTCTCACTAAGTTACCATGCACTGTCCTGAAACCCATGATTCTTTTGTCTCTGCCTGCCAAGTACAGAGATGACAATTGCTCTCCATGATGCCCAGCTTCAAATATTCTTGGTCCATGGTTAGTCAAACCTGTAGATGTAGAACCCCAAGATTCAAGATTCCTGATGGTAGTGAGGAAGAGAACCAAAGAACGTGTGACTCCTCACTTTTTTTTTTTTTGGCGGGTCTGGGGATGGAACCCAGGGGCATTTGACCTCCAAGCTACACCCCCTGCCCTATTTTTTATTCTTTATTTTGAAACCAGGTCTCACTGAGTTGCGGAGGGCCTCACTAAGTAGCTGAGGCTGTCCGCGAACCGCCATCCTCCGGTCTCAGCCTCCCGAATGCTGGGATGACAAGCGTGCGCCACCATGCCTAGCTATACTTCTCACTTTTAAGGAGGTTTCCCGGGAGTCTTGCCCAACACTTTCAGTATATCTCATTGGCTAGAGCTGGGTCACAGAGCAATCACTAGCCCTAAACTTGCTGGCAGTTGCTACTTTAGAAAGGGTCCCAGCAGCCTCTTCCACAAAGAATGACTTCAATGACCTTTGGTCAATCTTTTTTTTTTTTTTTTTTTTGTGGTACTGGGGTTCCTGGAAGCCCTTCTACCTCCGGGCTACACTCCCAGACCTATTTTATATTTTTGAAACAGGGTCTCTTACGCCAGTGCGGCTGGCTTCGAACCTGCGCCATCCTCCTGTCTCCACCTCCCAAGCGTGGGGATTACAAGTGTGTGCCACCACGCCTGGCTATTTTATTTTACCATACAATAAGCGATTCTTTCACCCCTAAATATATTGTGCTGATATAAAGGACTTATATGACGATAACTATGCCTGTTAGTTATATAGTATAGAAGAGCCAGCCACAAAACCATTACCTACAACAAGTGACCCACAATACAGAACTAGTGTTTAATCTATAACACCGGCCTCAGTAGGCTGGGCATTGGTGCAATCAATGGGAAAGTCTTTTCATCTGGATTTCCCTTCCTCCTCTTCACCCTACATCTAGGGTCACACAACATCGGGTCCACAAGATGCTCAGGAACTGCCTGCAATTTAGGTGTACTTGTGTATTTAGTGTGCTCAACAGATTCTCAGAGAAGTCTCTGGTCCTTCAAACAGAGCTGTGCTTTGCATATGGTTTGAGTGTAATCTCACGGGTTCAAGTGTTCAAAGCTTAATCCCCACTGTGACAATATGAGAGGTGGTGGGACCTTTCAGGAATGCGGCCTCACGGGAGGTGTTTGGAACATTGGGGGCATGCCCTCAGAGGGGGTTAGCGTATTTCTCACGAGAGCCTTCTCAGTTTCCTCGAGAGAGTTGCTCTGAAAGAGCAAGATTGAGCTGGGCACAGTGATGCGGGCCTGTAATGCCACTTTTTGGGAAACTGAGGCAGGAAGAGCGTAGGTTTGAGACCAGCCTTGGAAAGTTATCAAGAACCGCAGCAACTAAGTAAGGTCCTGTTTCAAAATAAAAATAAAAAGAGCTGGGGGTATAGCTCAGAGATAGAATGTCCCTGGGTTCAACCCCCAGTATATATATGCAAGACTGGCTTTGAAATCTCTCTCTCTCATTTTCTGTCTTGCTGTGTGGGTTCTTCTGCACATTTTGAGAGTCTTGCTACATTGCTGAGCCTGGTCTCAAATCTGTGATCCTCCTGTCTGAGCCTCCCGAGTACTGCGACCACAGGTGTGTGCCACCATGCCCAGAAAGTTCCAGGGTTCTGACAGTAAATGCTAAGGAGGTCCTTTGGTTGTATTTCTTTTTATTTTACCACCCAATAAGCGATTCTTTCACACCTAAATATATTGTGCTGATATGAAGGACTTACATGACAATAACTATTTCTGTTAGTTATACAGTATAGGCGAGTTGTGATGCCCTCGCAATAGGTCCTCCCCAGAGCCAAGCAGAAGCTGGCACCATGCTCTTGGATTCCAGGACAGTGATCTCAAGAAACCTCTTTTCTCTACAAATCACCTGATTTCAGGAATTTTGTTATCATAACGGAAAACTGACTGATAACAATAGCTGCTCTAGCATTTCACACTTTACCGGTGCAGATTCCCCAAAACCCAAACATGCAAGTTTGTCTCCTTCCTCTATATTTGTCAGGAGACCAGGGGAGGAAGAGATTGAGGTACGGAGAACTTACACTGTCTACCTGAAGAACTTTTGCCTAGACTTATGACTCTAGCACAGAATCTATTTTCTTGGGGAGACTTTGTGACTCCTCCATGCCTGATGGACACAACTCTGCCCAGGGTAGGCCTACATTTATTTCAGCATTCCAGGTTGCAATTACTGCATGTTTATTTTCCCCTGCACCTGTCTGAATTCTCTGAAGTGTTATTTTTCATGTATGTGTCTCCTTGGCCCTACAATTTGTGCCTACCAGTGAGTTCCTAGTTGTGACGGGTGGAGTCTCTTGTCAGTTTTCCATCTTATCCACAGACCCACTTCTGTTCTTCATTTGGGGTTAAAAAAAATAATTGCACTGCCTGACATTGCTGAAATATTTAGGCTTTAAAACAGCTGAGTCTGGTAGCACATGCAGGTAATCCCAGTACTTGGGAGGCTGAGACAGGAGGATCGCAGGTTCAAGGACAGCCTCAGCAAATAACAAGACCCTCAGCAACAGAACAAGACCCTTTTTCAAAATAAAAAAAAAATAGCTAAAATAAGGTTGGAGGTGTGGCTTGGAGGTAGAATGACCCTCGAGTCAATCCCTGGTACCAAACTAAATAAAAAGAAATAAAATATAAATAAGCTAGCCTAATTAACTGAACTTGGGACCCTCTATTTCTGTTTTGTCTGTGCAAATTCTGGAGCTGCAAATGTGTCCTGGAAATGGGTCCAGTTCGGCTCCTGAGTCCAAATATCGTCTTCTTCTTGATGGGAATTTTTTTTCCCCATGGGCCATTCTGGAGAAATTCTACAAGCTTCAGTCTTAGGGATGTTTAAGTCTCACACCACTTTTACTTTACAAAAGTTGCTTTAGCTTCCAGATTTTTTTTTTATTTCCTTAAAGTACTGGGACTTGGATATTGAACCCAGGGGCATTCTATCTGAGCTCTAACCCCAGCCTTTTTTTTTTTTTACTTTTTGTTTGAAACAGGGTCTCACTAAGTTGCTGAGGCTGGCCTCGAACCTGTGATCCTCCTGTCTCAATCCCCCAAGTACTGAGACGACAGGCACACACCACCGTATCTGGTGTGCTTCCAGTTTCTTTTAGTGGCTTCTCTGTGGACTCCCCATCCCCATCCTGAATAGCAACCACAACTGAAAAGCTTTCCCTGGCTTCCCCTGGGGTTTTATCATTTTTCATCGCAATGCTGACTTGCTGGTTTTCGTTTTGTATTTCTCCAAGATGACTCTCCAGAGCTGATCAAAGTTCTCTTCCAGGACGATAAAGCAGCCACGACCGAGGGCCACGCTGGAGAAGGAAAGAGTTACTGTCTCCCAAGCCGTGAGTTTGCCTGCCCGGTGCGGCTGATTGGATGAGATTCATTATTTGTGGAAATGGTGTGTTCCGCAGGCAAAAATAACTTTTTAAAAAAAGAACAACTCTGTGCCCTCCCAAACTCATCTCAGAACGAGTGTACAGTTTCTCATGAAATGGAAAAACCTTCATTACGGCCCGGAGTGGTTCTTTGTGTCCTTGGCGCTGCCACACTGAGTCTAACTTAGGTGACTCTGGGGCCCAGAAAAAGCTAATCGAGGGTTAAGGATAAGGTAATAAGAACCGAGGTCAAAGGTAAAAATCAGGTTTTCTATTTGGAGCCCCGGCCATGGGAAAATCTCATCCGAGGACCATAAACAAGCCAAAGAGTAACAGTTGAAAGGAAAAAGATACAGGACCCTTCCTTTGCTTGATTTTAAATTAAATATAAAGGACACTGCATTTTAAGTAAAAAAGAAATTAAGGCTTATACATCAGAGAGAATCTCACGAGAGTGTGTTAAAGAGAAAGAGACAGGCGTGGTGACGCATGCTTGTAATCCCAGGTAGGAATACTAGGAGCTGTAATATCAATTAGCTTTCTGAGCTCATCACGTGAGCCCACTATATATTTATTGTAGGGTTAGATAAAGATATACGAGCATAGTTTACATCAGCCACCATAATTTATTACTATTCCCACTGGAGTAAAAGTATTGAGTTGACCAGCAACTCTTCACAGGAGTAATATCAACTGATTTCCTGCTATACTTTGAGCTCCTAGGTTTATTTTTTTCTAGTCCCCATAGGTAGCTCAACAGGAATTGTCCTGGCCAATTCTTCTCCAGTCCTTGGGAGACTGAGAGGAGGATCACAGGTTCGAGGCTAACCTAAGCAAAGTAACAAAACTCTCAGTGACTTAGCTGAAAAAAGCTTGTTTCAAAACAAAAATAAAAAGGGCTGGGGGGTATAGCTCAGAGGCAGAATGCCCCCGGATTCAATCCCCGGTACCACAGAGGAAAGAGAGACAGACAGACAGACAGACAAAAAGAGGGTAAGATATAAAGGGAGGAGTCCCAAAAAGAGTGTAATGACTGAGCTGTCTGGAAGAAATCATCAAATCATCAACATTTTTCCGTGCCCTGTTCTAAGTGCACCATGGGTATTAACTCTTCCAGTCATTACAAAGATCCACAAAATCCATATAATTTTCTTCTCTGGGGAAGTGAAGCACAGAGAGGTTGACTAGATCACCCAAGGTCAACCACTACACACACACACACACACACACACACACACACACACACACACGGGAAGTACGCTTTTCCAAATTAAGAGCCATACTTGTCATGGACACACAGACACTCGGGTTCCAAGTCCAGCTCTTCTATACACTAGCTCTGTTATTTTTTTATATTATTATTATTATTATTATTATTATTGTTATTATTATTATTATTGGTGGTACTGGGGTTCCTGGAAGCCCCTCTACCTCTGGGCTACACTCCCAGACCTATTTTTACATTTTTATTTGGAAACAAGGTCTCTTAAACCAGCGCCCCTGGCTTCCAACCCGCGCGATCCTCCTGTCTCCGCCTCCCAAGCCCGGGGATTACAAGCGTGCGCCACCACGCCCGGCCTAGCTCTGTTATTAACAATGGGGTACGGGTAGTGGCGCTGCAAGCTGACACTGACCGGTTTCAGATACTTTTGATCTCATCACTGTGGAAATCCAGAAGTTTGATCTAAGCCAGGGAGCTCTCTAGGTCTTCGGAGCTGGCTTCGGTGGAGGTCAGCGCTGACCTTTGCAGATGAAAACCGCACCACATAATAGCTTTCTGCATCGATGCATACCTGTCTCCCACCCTCAACATCGTCCTGGATAAAGCCATACCCTGTTGGAGATTTGTATTTATTTCATAGACAATATACTCCACGAAGATTTGCCTTCTGAGTGCATGACAAGCTCTGCCTCAAGTTCAGAGAAGGGTACAGGAGAAAAAGGCCTGGATTGGATGTCTTTGGGCCAGTGGGATGCATGAGGTAGACACACCCATCCCACAGTTGAAGAGAGCGTTGGGCGCTCCTGGCTCTGAGCTGAATCTCATTCAGGGATTTATTCTGAGTCACGAAGGATCAGCCAAGCTTGTATCCTCTCCCCAGGGACACATATATCCAGACTGGTCTTGCAGAATGGGGGATGAGAAGGCCTGGCCTCATTAGCCCAAGACAGGACATCTTTGAAAAACTGCCTCAGGACCGGGCGTGGTGGCGCACGCTTGTAATCCCCGCGCTTGGGAGGCAGAGACAACAGGAGGATCACGCAGGTTCGAAGCCAGCCGTGCGCGCTGGCTTAGGAGACCCTGTTTCCAAATAAAAATGTAAAAATTGGTCTGGGAGTGTAGCCCGGAGGTAGAAGGGCTTTCAGGAACCCCAGTACCACCAAAACAAACAAACAAAAAACAACAACAACAAAAGAAACTGCCTCAGGTCCCGAGAATTTCAGTGCAATCGATAGATATTTTTTATATAATGCACACACTCCATGATAAAATATCAAACTGTTATGTAAAGACAGACCAGGACAGGAACAGGATTGAGGTGAGACACTGAGAGAAAATAAGTCCCACCAATATAACCATTGGATTCTGTCTTTGCCGTGCCTAAAATGTTGGTGTTTTGGTCAGCATGCTTCCCCACTCCCCCACCCCCACCCCTTTGGTAGGGGATTGAACCCAGGAGTGTTCAACCTCTGAGCTACACCCACACCCATCCTTTTTATTTTCTGTTTTTGAAACAGGGTCTTGCTAAATAGCTAAGGCTGCCCTTGAACCTGTGATCCTCCTGTCTCAGCCTCCCAAATACTGGAGATTACAGGTGAGTACCAGGCCTGTTCTGCTTAGCATGTATTTTTTTTTCACTAGTTTGTTTATTAATTTATTTTTGGCAGTACTGTGAATTGAAGCCAGGGGTGTCCTACCACTGAGATATACCTTAGCCCTTTTTTATTTTACTTTATTTCTTTCATTTATTTATATTTTGTGGTACTTGGGATAGAACCCAGGGGCATTCTGCCTCCAAGCTATACCCCCAGCCCTACTTTTTATTCTTTATTTCTGAAACAGGGTCTCACTAAGTTGCGGAGGGACTCACTACGTAGCTGAGGCTGGCCGCGAACCATAATCCTCCGCTCTCAGCCTCCTGAATGCTGGGATTACAAGCATGAACCGCCACGCCCGGCGTGCCCTTTTTCTTTCTAATTTTGAAACAGAATCTGGCCTCCAACCTGTAACCCTCCTGTCTCAGTCTCCCCAAGTACTAGGATTATAGGTGTGTACCCCTGTGCCTGGCCAGGAGTTTGTATTTTTTAGGTGTTGCATTAAAATACGTATCTCAATTGATAAGTTTTCTGGCATCCCTGAAAGTTTGGCCCTAAGCACACGCCTCCCCCTTCTGGAATCAATAACAATTGATTCCATAACTGTAGCCTCTATTATTATCACAGAGTGTTGGCATTTCTCCCCCTCTGTCCTGACTGCTCTGCAGGAATTTTTCCCCAGCTGTGACGGTAAGCCTCTTATACCCAAACCAATAACATCACAGAACTTCTTGGAGACACCAACCAGATCTAGGAAGACAAATTCGGTGACTTAGAAAGCTTATAGAGGAGGCAAACCTGAGTTGGAAGCCCAGCCCTGCAACTTATTAAAAGGGTGACCCTGGGCAAGACTTGCCTTGACTTTACTCCACTGGAAAATGACCAGTTCTAGGGTTGGTGTCAATAGGATGCTTTCCCTTCTATGTGGAAGCTGGAGAGAAATTTGGAAATAAGAATGACGTCAGATAGAAGTGCAGAGACGCCAATGTAGTGATTGAGGGGGTTTAGAACAGAGAGGAGGGACAGGAAAGAGGTAAAGAGTGTAACAGCTGAAAGAGAGGGAACTGGGGAACATTCTGCTAAGTGAGATTAGTCAGTCACAAAAGGTAAGAAGTCCATGCTCTCCCTAAAATGCGAGGGAGAAAACCGGGTGACAGGCGGGACTCAAGACAAAGGAGAAACCACAGATGAGCAAATAAGGTGGCCTAACTGAAGGAGGTGGGAGGAAGGAAACACCCTAATACACATGACGTACATACACAAACATATCAAAGTCAATCACTAAGCAAACATGTGCAGGAGGGATGGGGAAGGAATGAGGTGGGAATCGGGGAAGGGCTAAATGAGTGATGTGTGCATGGATGCCTCTACCATCTTGTCCCTCATTAAGATGAATGATGACCAAGCCGGGCGTGGTGGCGCACGCTTGTAATCCCAGCATTAGGGAGGCTGAGACAGGAGGATCATGGTTTCCCGACAGCCTCAGCTACTTTGTGAGGCCCTCCGCAACTTAGTGAGACCCTGTTTCAAAATAAAGAATAAAAAATGGGGCAGTGGATGTAGCTTGGAGGTCAAATGCCTCTGGGTTCCATCCCCAGACCCACAAGAAAGAAAGAAACAAAGGAAGAAAGAAAGAAAGAAAGAAAGAAAGAAAGAAAGAAAGAAAGAAAGAAAGAAAGAAAGGATAGCACTGGGGGTATAGCTTGGAGGTAGAATGCCCCTGGGTTCCATCCCCAATTCCCCAGTACTGAAAAAAAAAAAAGCCATCTATGGTGACCAATAAACTTAAAAAAAATTCTACTACATATGTATACAAAATTACCAATACCAATCTCAAAGACATGTCCTGGGAGGGCAAAAGGGGGGGAGCTGGACTCAGAGGGAAATGCCCCAAGAGTTGTGTAAATGTGTGGTACTTTATACCCCAATATTGGATGCACAACTCAACACACACACACACACACACACACACACACACACACACACACACACACCTTAGCAGCCAGTAAATAGCAGCAGGTGTTGAGAAAACATTCTTGTTCCTCTTTCTGTTTCAACGTCCCCATCTCTGAACAGGACACTGACTCCTCCATCAGACTGGAAGCTTCGAGAAAAGGGATATAATCCTGTTGTCCTGTGTTTTCTGAATAAGGAGGCAGCCAGGCCTTTCCCTCTTTCAGCTAAATCGACACTCTTTATCCTTTGGTTGCTGATAACGGAGACTAACCACTTCCTGGTAAGATCTGTCATGTGTGAGGTCTTCCCTCTCTCCATGTTTCTAAACATCGGTGATTAGGGGACAATTAGGGATGGGGTGTCTGCCATTCTTCTCCTTTCAACCCAGGAGGAAGTCCCCAGAGGTGCCATTATCAGGAGAAAGGCATCATCTGTCAGCCTGGTCTCCGGAATCCATGGGCAGGCCAGTTGCAACACCAATCTCCAATCTCCCTCACCTTATCGGCTCGCCAAATACCTCAGGCTGTTGAGTCCTACTGATAGGGGAATCTGGCATCTCATTTTCCCTAGGTCCAGACAAGGATTCTTAAATAGTAAGAAGCTAAGATAGGCATTATGGAATGTGGGGAAATCAGGAAACCCACATAGAGGTTAAAGCCCCTCGGTCACAAAGCTTCCAACATTCCAGTTGGAAAAACAGAATAGCATTCACCCAAGAGACCAGCAACCCCCACGGTCATCACTTATAGAGAGATACGTCCACCATCCTTCCGGCCTCCCGCTATGCCCATTGGGGCTCTTTGGACATCTCCACCATTTAACTCCGTCTCTGTGGTACCAGCCTCACCCTCCACCCTGGTCAGAAACAACTGTCTGCTCGATTGGTATTCCTGCAGTCTAAAATGCTAGATGTTTGCTTCAGATTTGGATGTCCACATCCAAGCTATGCTACTTTTCATTGCTGTCTCTTCTGTAGTGTCTTGTGCAAAAGGGTTGCTTAGCAGATGCTTGCAAAGGGATGGGTGTGCCAGGAAAAGCAAGGTATCATAAGCAGAGAAACAACAGACTTCCAAAGGAGGTAACTTACTTCTTTCTTTCTCTTTCTTTCATTCTTTCTTTCTTTCTTCCTTTCTTTATAAGCTGCACACCTAAAAAATCGCAGTATTTGGAAAGCTGAGACAGGAGGATTACAGGTTCAAGGCCAGTCTCTGCAACTTAATGAGACCTTCTGCAACTTAGTGAGACCCATTTTCAAAATAAAGGATAAAAAACTGGGCTAAGGGTGTAGCTCAGAAGTAGAATGCCCTTGGGTTCAATCCCCAGTACTACAAAAAAAAAATAAAAAAATATATATAATCCCAGTACTTGGGAGGCTGACAGGAGGATCACAGATTCACAGCCAGCCTCAGATACTTAGTGAGGTCCTCCAAAACTTAGTGAGACCCTGTTTTAAAATAAAGAATAAAAAATCAAGTTAGGGGTATAGCTCTTAAGTAGAATGTCCCTGAGTTCATCCCCCAGCACCACAAACATAAAGAAGTCAAATAACAACAAATGCTGGCGAGGACATGGGGAAATTGGAAGTCTTTTACACTGTTAGTGGGAGTGCAAACTAGTTCAGTCGCTATGGAGATCAGTGTGGAGATTCCTTAGAAAAGTGGGAATGGATCCATTATATGATCTGGCTTTACCACTCCTGGGTATCTTTCCAAAGGGGTAGAAATCAGAGAACTACAGCAACATATGCAAACCCATGTTCATAGCAGCACAATTTCTAGTAGCCACAATATGGAACCAACCTAGGTCTCCATCAACAGGTGAATGGATTGCAAAATTATGGGAAATACACTCAATGGAATTCTATACAGCTATAAAGAAGAACAAAATCATGTCATTCACAGGAAGATGGAAAGACCTGGAGAACATTATGTTAAAGTGAGATCAGCCAAGCACAGAAAGAGAAGGGACATATGTTTTCTCTAATATGCCCAAACTAGGGACCATTGGGGATACCAGAGGGACTCCAGATAATGGAGGGGAAACCTCAGCAAAGCTAGAATGGAAGGATAGGAGAGGAAGAAGGCTGAGGTTGATTAATGGAGGAGCAACATCCGAATATGTGTATAAGTGTGAATGTAGCATGGTCAACCTGAACACTCATTGTTGGGACACTCATTTATATATAATTCATTGGACACTCATTTATATATAAATAGAGCCTGTATATTTTATTTTATTTTATATTTTTTTATTGGTACATTATAGTTTCATATCGTGCTTGGGGGAGCGATAAGGCGCTCTACTACTGAACTCTTGTTCCGGCCTTTCCCGTTCCTCTCACTTCCGTCCCTTTGCTTATGGGTTCCGATAAGGCGCTCTATCTACTGCTGAACTCTTGTTCCGGCTGTTCCCATTCTTCTCACTTCCATTCCTTCTCTATGGGTGCTGATAAGGCGCTCTACTACTGAACTTTCCTTCTGGGCTTTTCCGTTCCGCTCCCTTCCATTCCTTTTCTATGGGTTTCGATAAGACGCTCTATTACTGAACTTTTGTTCTGGGCTTTTCTGTTCCATTCACTTCCATTCCTTTTTCTTTGCAGTACTGGGGACATATCCCAGGAACATTCTACCTCTGAGCGACACACCCAGTGTTATAGCATCTCATGCAGATCTTGAGAAAGTTCAATCAAGGATCCGCAATGGCATAGATCCCCCATGAAGTATGTTTAGCATTTTTAAAAATTATTTTAGGATTATTTGGATCAATATATATAATTAAAATTTTATGTATAAGCATTATAACTAAAACTGATGGGCAGTGGCTTGTAAAAGACTCAGACAACAAAGATTTTTTCCCAAGGATAAAGTTTGGGCCAAACATTAAGTTCAAACTGACCTTAATTTGGGCCAATGTATAAGATTAAGTTTTAGTCCACCTTGTGAAGGGAGACAAAGCACACTATGATTATTTAAATGTCTGACACCCTGCCCTGAAGTCTGTCAATAATAACTTTTCCTGTCCTTGGAGATCCTGCTTGCATGGCTATGCCCTTGCTTTTCTGCCAAAAAAGAAAATATAAAAATTGTAACAAATCCTGAATAAAATGGAGAAGCTTGAATCTGATCTCATGTGGCAGTTCTTCTCTCATTCGACCTTGGTTTTTTTCTCACCAACACACGAACTCTTGCTAGGGCTGAACCCCAACAACCCAGCACTAATTGTGTGTGTGTGTGTGTGTATGTGTGTGTGTGTGTGTGTGTGTGTGTGTGTTACTGGGGGTGGAGCCCAGGGGCCTTGTGCCTCCAGGCTATACTCTCAGACCTACTTTATATTTTATTTGGAAACATGTGCCACCATACTTGGCATTGTTCTTTATTTTTGAAACAGGTCTCACTGAGCTACAAGGGGTCTAAGTAGCTGAGGGTTCACAAGCCTGCACCACCACCCCCAGCTCCTGGGGTTTCTTGGTTGTTGGGTTTTTGGGGTTTTTTTCTGTGAAGTTTTATTTTGATCTAAGGATTTTCCTTCACACCAAATGTTCTTATAGAAACAATAGCACAACTGAACTTTTAGCTTGTAAATATTACTCAGGCAGCAAACTAGTTGGGCAGTATTGTTTTTGAAAATAGAACCCAGAGATCCGGCCTGTCATCCCCGTCCTTGGCAGGCTGAAACACAGGTTCACAGCCAGCCCCAGTAACTTAGAGAGGCCTTCACCAACTCAGTGAGACCATTTCAAAATAAAAAATTAGCCGGGAGTGGTGGCACGCACTTGTAATCCCAATACTCAGGAGGCTGAGACAGAAGGATCGCAGATTCACAGCCAACCTCAACTATTTAGTGAGGCCTTCTGCAAATTATAGTGAGTCCCTGATTCAAAATAATAAGAAATAGGGCTGTGGGTGTAGCTTGGAGGTAGAATGTCCCTAGGTTCCATCAACCACCAGTACCTAAAAAATAAATTTAATAAAAAAAAAATTAAATTTGGCTGGGTGTGTAGCTTGGAGGCAGAATGTCCCTGGGTTCAAACCCCAGTACCACAAAAATAAATAAATACAAGCTGGGCATGGTAGCACACACTTGTAATCCCAGCATTTGGGAGGCTGAGACAGGAAGATCGTGGTTCATGGCCAGCCTCAACTACTTAGTGAGGCCCTTTGCAACTCTGTGAGATCCTGCTTCAAAATAAAGAATAAAAAATAAGGAGGGCTGAAGGTGTAGCTCAGAAGTAGAATGCCCCTGGGTTCAATTTCCAGTACCATTAAATAAATAAACAAACTTACAAATAAACACAAAATAAAAATTAACAAAGAGGATAGGTGCCAGAGACCTGCTCCAGCCAAGTCAGAAGTCCTTGAAGGTTGGCGAGGAGTCGGCACACGAAGGGATGAGAGATGATGCGCTTAGTAGCAGGGGAAAGGTGTCGCTGCCTATGCCCTAGAATATAATTTATTTATACGTGAGTCTAACAGATGACAGCAAGCCACGTCACACATACTTTTTCATCTAGTTTTTTTTTTAAGGGTTTTTTTTTTAATTGGTGCACTGTATTCATACATCATAGTGGGATACAAACTTTTGTAGACATACATGCACACATCGCCCAGTCAGCCCCCACCCGATCCCCACCCCATTCTCTCCCCATTACTCCTTCCCATGCTTGGCTTAGTGGTTGACATCTAGTATTATAGCAATTCAAAATTAAAAATGATAATTTCACATAACAGTTTCATTTGTCTGATACCAAGCTTTTGATGACTTAAAGATAACATTTCAATATTTATTTTTGCTTTCTTTCTTACCAGAGAATATTTTTTTTCTATTTTTTTTAGGTGAAACTATCATATATTTATATATTTATTTTTCAGAAAAAAAAAACCTATCCTAATATGGAATATGGACTCTAGATACCCAAAACGATCTTGAAAAAGAACAAAGCTAGAAGATATATATTTTCTGATTTCAAACCATATAAAGCTACAATACTTGAAACAGTGTAGTACTGTTCTAAAGGCAGATATATAAACCATTGGAGTTAAATAAAAGCCTAGAGCTAAATTCTTCCCTATATTGTCAAGTTATTTTTGACAAGGTTTCCACGAACATTTGGTGGTGGAAATAATAATCTTTTAACTAAATATTGTTGAAAAATAATAATTACATGGAAAAGAATAAAATTGGACCCTTACCTAATCCCATATACAAATATTAACTCAAAATAGATAAAAGACCTAGATATAAATCTTAAGACTATAAACTTTTAGGAGAAAATCTGGGTCATAAAACCTCACAACATTGAAATTGGCAGTGATTTCTTGGATATGATTTCAATGGCACAGGCAACAGAAGAGTATACAAACTCCCTAAAAAATAAAAAAAATATTGTATATCCAAAGACAATGTAAACAGAGTTAAAAGTTACTAATAGAATGGGATAAAATATTTCCAAATGCTATACCTGAAGGTATATTAATATTCCAACTAGACATCCTAAAAATTAACAACAATAAAGGCAAACAATACAATTTAGAGATAGGTAGCCGGGCGTGGTGGCGCACGCTTGTAATCCCCGCGCTTGGGAGGCGGAGACAGGAGGATCATGCAGGTTCGAAGCCAGCAGTGCTGGCGTAAGAGACCCTGTTTCAAAAATATAAAATAGGTCTGGGAGTGTAGCCAGGAGGAAGAAGGGCTTCCAGGAACCCCAGTACCACCAAAAAAAAAGAGATAGGTAAAAGACTAACATAAATAATGAATCTCCACAGATAACCAATCTTAGTTGTCTGTTGGATGGAAACTCTTGTTTCTCTGGTTCTGGTGAGTGTTACCTATTTCTTCTTTGTAGTTAATCTCTTTGAGTATTTTCTCTAGCGCTGGTTTTGAAGACATAAATTCCTTTAGTTTCTGTTTGTCATGGAAGCTTCTTATTTCTCCATCTAATTTGATAGAAAGTTTTGCTGGGTAGGAAATTTTTGGCTGGAAGTTGTTTTCTTTCAGAGTTTGGAATATGTTACTCCAAGCCCTTCTGGCTCTCATGACTTGGTTTGGGAAGTCTGGAGTGATTCTAATTGGTTTGCCTCTGAATGTCACTTGGTCCTTTGTTTTTGTTGCCTTTAAGATTCTCTGCTTGGCTTCCACATTGGTCATTTTGACAATTATGTGGCGTGGGGATCCTCTTCTCTGATCCTGTCTAAAGGGAGTTCTATAAGTTTCCTGGACCTGTGTATTGACCTCTTGCTCTATGTTTGGAAAATTTTCTGCTATTACTTCCTTGAAGAGATTGTTGATCCCTTTGGTTTCACTTTCTTTTCCCTCCTCTATTCCAATTATTCTTAGGTTAGCTCTCTTAAAATGGGCCCATATTTCTTCAATGTCAGATTCCTGCTGTCGGATATTTTTTTCTAGATTAGAAACTATGCGTTCATTTTTGGAATGATCATCTTCTAAGAGTGAGATTCTGTTCTCCATGTGGTCTAATCGGTTGTTCATGCTTTGAATTGAGGCCTTTACTTCATTAATTGCATCCTTTATCTCTTTTTGGCTCTCTCTGAGTTCTTTTCGAAGCACCTCTATTATTTCTACAGTTATTTTCCTGATTTGATCTTCTAGAAATCTCTGATTTTCTGTTTTATCGGGTTCTGATGTTGTGGGGTTGTGGGCATTCATTGCTCCAGTGTTATTCCTCTTTCCCATGATTTTGGAAGTTTGTGCCTTCTCTGGGTTCTTCCCTTGGGTCACTATGACTTCGCTTAAGGTGCTCTGGATCTCGAGTCTGTAGTATCTCAGACCCCACTACTCCTTTACTGGGTTGTATCACAGAGTCTCTGACCCAGGGAGTCGATAGAGGCTGCTTTAGACTATGGGGGGTGCCAGGTTGCACGTTCTCCTATGGTGTGATATCTCTGCCACCGCCCCTCCCCCACTGGGTCAAGTCCCAGGGAGTACAGTACTGGGATTTCTCCTCTGTGGCCCGCAATTTGACTCACTGTTCTTGAGTTTGCAGATGTAGCTGTACTGGACTCGGCGAATTCACTGCTGCTGCTGCCGGTGGCAATATAGTGCCGCTGTCACGCCCTCGGCCGTGAGGCTGGCGTATTTTTTCTTCTCTGGTTTTGAGTTCCACTCTGAGTCCCTGCAGCGTGTGCTGAGCTCAGCCACTGGGAGCTTTAGATGCTCCCTGCTCCGAAAGATCCTGCCTGGCTGTTCCACAGCGGCTCACCTCGGCTTGCTGTAGCCGTCCGGTGAATTTGCCGCTGCTGTGTCCTCGGGCGTGAGGCCGGTGTATCTCCTCTGTGGCTCTGAGCTCTGTTCTCAGTCCGCTTTCTCTCTGGAGCCTGGTGATTTTTTTGTTTCTCTGGTGATGGTGTTTTCTGGCTATGAAAGGCGCTGATTTTGTGGTAATGGAGATTGGTTGTTAGCTTTTCTCGGTCGCCATCTTCCCGGAAGTCTCATCTAGTTTTTCATTAACCAAAATTCCACAAAGCAAGCACACCTCGGAGCAGCCTGTTTTTCATGTTTTTGTTCATTATTAATTTGTTATGAGGTGAACTATAAAATGTACTGCTACTCTACGTCACAGATGATAAACTTTAACTGAACTTTTCCTATCCTCTGTCTTAACTACTTAGTGCTAAACGTACTGTCTCCGCTTTTAAGATCAACTGCTAATCTTATCTGCCATTTTAACCACTAGGTATTCTATTAGGTATTCTGTCCCAACCACCAATACCACACAACTTATTTCTATTTCCCATAATCTTACAATGTCTGCACTTAATTTCCTATAACACCTATCAGGTTGTCTACCAAGAGAACTCTTTTGTGCTTTAGTGAGCAGGCACCAAGGAGGTCCCTGCCTGCCCAACCCTCTGTAGGAACGGCAGAGTCCTGATGTGAAGCCACTTTCCATTAATATTAACTCTGCACTTTCCATTCATCACGCATTCCTGTACAGGAAAGTGCAGGGTCGGCTGGAGGTGGAAAAGTATTCTGATGAGCGCCAGCCCCCCCACGGGGATACCACAGTCGACCAACCATCGGCTTTTTTTTTTTTTTTTGGTGGTGGTACTGGGGTTCCTGGAAACCCTTCTACCTCCAGGATACACTCCCAGACCTATTTTATACTTTTATTTGAAAACAGGGTCTCTTAAGCCAGCGCAGCTGGCTTCGAACCTGTGCAATCCTCCTGTCTCCACCTCCCAAGCGCGGGGATTACAAGCGTGCGCCACCACGCCCGGCGACCACCTATCTTAGACATTCAGAAGGTCTTGCACAGTAGATATAAATTTCCCAAAATTAACTTTTCCTTTCATGGCTAAAACCTTAAGTGAGTTAGGAGTTGTGAGCAGAGGAGCAAAGATCTCTTTCTACATAGGTCCTTGAAAAATTCCCAACTACACAACGAAGAGCTCTTTCTACGTCACTCCTAGAAAAATCCCAATTGCAAAATCAAAATATATGAAAAATTTATATTCTTCTTCGTGCTATTCCAAGCACAAATCTTAAGACATTTTCCAGTCATATTCATATAAATTCCTGGATTATTACAGAACAGCAATCTCCCCCACTCAAAGCAATTTTCAATTTCTTCCAAAGAATCATTAATATTATCATTATTATAACTGAAATCAAGAGGGATAACGGCTTCGTTTTGACCAGCGTCTTCCAGCCCTGCAGAATTGGCCTCAGCCAGACCACACCGGCTGCCGGAGCGAGGCCTAGAGCTACCCTTTCCCAGAAGCTCTAGAGGGAGTGCGTCCCCGAGATAGTTTATCCCAGACCCTCCCTGCTGAGCAGAGGACACAGACACAGCACTCTGCCCATGGTCAGCCACCACACCGGGCGCCCCACCATCACCCTTATGTCCCCAAAGGCCACAGGTGCTGAGGGCAGCCACGTCCCAGCTGACACTCCCGGGAGGCCTGGTCTCCTCTCTCAACCTATAGGTTTATTTTATTTTTATAAAATAAAAAATACAGGCTATCACAGAAAATAAATAAACAAAATAGATAAAAAGGGTTGGGGGTATAGCTCGGAGGTAAAAATGCCCTTGGGCTCAATCCCCAGTACCCAAAACAAACAAACAACAAAATCAGCTTTTCAAGGAGTGGGGTAACAGATTTCTCTAAAGCAGGAGACACATATAAGGGTCCTAAAAGCTGCAGGCAGGTTCTAGGCTAGCCACACATCTGCGGGAATAGAGTGTGGAGATATAAAACCAGAACGCCCGTGGCTGCCGTCCAGGACGCACAGGCCCAGCTAGATCAGCGTCTCTTGGTCAGCAGCCTGCTGTCCGTGGCTGATTCCCTCTCTGGAGTTAGTTCTCCCTCGCCCAAAGAAGTTGAAGATGAAGACAGATACATGTGTACGCTTCCCCAATCAATTTCTCTAAGCATCGTCTTAAATGTAGATCGAGATCTCTTTCTCAGGACCAAACACAGATACAGCGAGAGAAAGGACACAGCCACGATTGAGGGCCGCCAGATAACAAGGCTGTACTTTATTGGCTCCTCACAACCACCTTGAAAGTATTTGCTGTGTATTCCCATTTTGGGTGTAAGGTCCTGGGACATTCTACTCTGAACGACACCCCTAGATCTCCTCTTTTTAAGTTTTTTGTTTATTTGTTTTGAAATAGGGTCTCCCTAGGTTGCTGAGAATCTTGGTAAGTCGCTGAGACTGGCCTCACACCTGCAATCCTCCTGTCTCAGCCTCCCAAGGACTAGGATTTTCAAGGTATGCTCCACCACACCCAGTCCCATTTTTCATATAGGCAAGTCAAGGCTCAAAGAAGTTAAATAACTTACCCAAAGCTAAAGAGCTGGGAGGATCAGAGTCAGAATCCAGGCCCAGAAGATCTGAGTGTACCCCCATACTCTTTCACAACCCAGGGTTGCCAGGGAGGAGCGGCCATGTGGAAACTTCTTTTCCAGAGGCGGAATTACAGGGGGAAGATGGGCCCATGTTCTGAGCTGCATCCAGGTTTGCACACAAGTCATTTTTGTTTATCTGCAGTAAGGCAGGCAAGTCATGGGCAGATAATCCAAAAATAGTTTCTAATTTTTCCTGGGATAAATATAAATTGTTGGCAACAGGCACCCCTTTTTTTGAAAGCATGTTTGGATTCGCGTTACACAAAAGGGTGATTTGATTCTCTGAATATTTGCCAACTCTTGGGGAGAGAGAGGAACTAAGAAAAATGCCGTGCTGACCACCCTTCTCTCCTCCTGAGACAGGACTGTGTGCTATCTACGGAGCCGCTGGAACAAGTAATAGAAGCTGGTAGGTGGGAAAAGATCTCTCCTGGGCTTCCAAGAATCCTTTTCCTCTGCAAACTTGTGAAAAGACTGGGGATCGTGGCCAGGCAACCTGGCAGAGTGACCAGAGCTGATCTGGGGAGCGGAACAGACCTGTGTGACTCGGGACATGTTATTTAACCTCTCTTGGCTTCTCCTCAAAGGCAAATTCAGCCACTAAGTTATACACAAAGCCCTCAATGAGTGTAAAAAGATGCCTCTGGGAGGGTAAAGAGACCCTCCTGCTCTAGGCCCGGGGGGGGGGGGTGAACCTGACTTTTTTAGAGGTATAGTTTTATTTGGTGACTTCCTGAGTAGGTCTTTGTATGAGTAAGCTTCATGTTGCTATAATAAAATGCCTGAGATAATCAACTTGCGAAGAAGAAGAAAGCTCTGTTTCGGTGTGTGGTAGTGGAGTTTCTGGTCCATGACTGAGTGGTCCTGTGCTTTGGCCTCTGGGGAGACAGCGCTTCAGAGAAGGTGAGTGGGATATGGCAAAACTACTCACCTCACAGCTAGGAAGCAAAAGAGCAGCAGAGGAAGAGACCTGCATCCCAAGGTCTCTCCCCAGGGCACGCCCCCAATGACCTAAGAACCTCCCTTGAGGCCCCGCCTCCTAAGGTTCAGCCATCACCCGGAGAGCACTGCCCAGGGATCAAGCCTTGAACACAAGGGCCTTTGAATAGTATTCGACATTCAGTGTGCAAACCAGAGCATCCTCTAAGGTGCCTTTCTACCAAACACTGGCAGTACATGGAATTGATCTGGTCCACCCACCAGCATGCCAAGAAAAGGAAGTATCTCCTCTCTACCCCTGAGACTGCAACTCCGTCCTCTTCTGCCCCAAGATTAGATGCAGAAGCTGTGAGTCTGGTGGGCAGGAGTATGGAGAGGAGCAGAAGAAGGATGAGTCCTGGGGTTTTCTACTCTGAAACAGTGCTCGGGTAGACCCAATGTTGTCCAGGGTAACCATTCTGGAGAAAAGGGTCAAACCCAAGGAGACTCATGTCCCTTAGAGATGAGACCTGAGAAGCCCTGGGGTTTGACAACAAGAAGCTTCTCCTCCTCCTCCCCCACCTCCTCCCCCTCCTTCACCCCCTCTTCTTCCCCCTCTTTCCCCTCCTCCTCCTCCTCCTTCTCCTCCTTCTCCTCCTCCTCCTCTTCCTCCTCCTCTCCTCCCTGCTCCTCCTCCTTCTCCTCCTCTCCTCCTCTCTGCTCCTCCTCCTCCTCCTCTCCCTGCTCCTCCTCTTCTCCCTCCTCCTCCTTCTCCTCCTGCTCCTGCTCCTCCTCCTCCCTGCTCCTCCTCCTCCTCCCCCTCCTCCTCCTCATTCTTATTCTTCTTTTGTGGTAGTGGGGATTGAACTCAGGGTCATTCTACCTCTGAGTCACACCCCCAACCCTATTTTATTTCTTACTTAAAACAAGGTCTCCCTAAGTTGCCGAGGCTGGCAGGCAACCTGCAACCCTCCTCTTTCAGTCTCCCAAGTGCTGGGGTTTCCAGGCGTGCACCACCACGACCTGACTTTTACTTTCATTCACTTGATCTTAGCTGAGACTGAAAAGATGGTCAGACATGATTCATGATTTATCAATCAATTTTTTTTTTTTTGGTGGTACTGGGGGTGGAACCCAGGGGCTTTTCTACCTCGGGGCTACACTCCTAGATCTACTTTATACTTTATTTGGAAACAGGGTCTCACTAGGTTGCCGAGAGCCTCACTAAGCAGCCGAGGCTGGCTTCGAACCCGTGCGATCCTCCTGTCTCAGCCTCCCAAGCGCTGGGAATACAAGCGTGCGCCACCACGCCCGGCTTTTAGCAATTTAATTTTTAGTTAAGGAAAGGGCAGCTCTGGGAAGATAAATAACAGCTGCAGACATGCACGTCACGGGGGAGCTGCCATTGGTACCCATCTTATTTGAAGGGCTATTGTTGCTATGTAACCGCTGGAGGACAGAGGCTGGGCCTCATCCGCCTCGGCATCCCCAGCGCCCGGCACACAGCAGGTCCACAGTGAGCGTCTCTTGAACGAGTGGGCTTCTATGCGTTCCATGCCTGTGTTTGAATGAGCCCGGGCACTGCCAGTCACCTTTTTATCTCACGCAGCACGACCTCAGAAATTCCCTGTGATCCCCAGCTGAGCCAAGTTTAAGCGAGTAAGAGAAATATTTAGTTAGCCATGTTAAAGGCAGTGTTTCAGTAGGGACGTTCTTACATAACTGTAATCCACCGGTCATTTAAAAGAAAATCAATCGTCTGCTCAATTTTAAACATAATCAAGAGGCCTGCCTGGATGATCATTTTTTAAAAGAAACTTGAAGTCCAACTAACTACCC
The DNA here is from genome assembly GCF_963383645.1 of Muscardinus avellanarius. NCBI lineage: Eukaryota > Metazoa > Chordata > Mammalia > Rodentia > Gliridae > Muscardinus > Muscardinus avellanarius. The sequence goes on along the minus strand of NC_137802.1, from coordinate 10,825,912 downwards.
AGTGGCCCTTTTTTATGTGTGTGTTTCCACCTCAAGTGAGATAAATTTGATATAATTAGAGACAGAATGAGACGTTGGATCAACAGTAGGTAATTTTGGAATTAAGGATGCCAATTTCAGAATTTCATCTGTGAATATCCCTCAGTCCATGACTTCATAGTCCTCTGAGATAGTGTATTTTGGACAAAGGTAATTCTTTACAATAATACATGTGTATATATATATATGTGTGTGTGTGTGTGTGTGTGTGTGTACACATATGTGTGTATATATATGTGTGTATGTATACACACACACACACACACACACACACACATATATATATATATATATATATATATATCTTTTGTTCTTTATATAGAGAGGGCTCTATTTTTCATTTTTAGAACCTTGATCTCTGTGTGTGTGTTTGGTTGTGTGTGTGTGTGTGTGTGTGTGTGTGTGTGTGTGTGTGTGTGTTATAGGGGATTGAACTCAAGGGCTTTCTATCTCCAAGTTACACCACCAGCCCATTTTATTTTTTGTTTTGAAACGGGTTCTTGCTAAGTTGCCAAGGGTCTCACTAAGTTGCTGATGCTGGCCTTGAACCTGCAATCCTCCTGTCTCAGTCTCCCAAGTATTGAAAAAATAGGGCTGAGGTATAGATCGGAGGTGGAATGTCTTTGGGTTCAATCCCCAGTACTGGAAAAAAAAAAAAAAAAGGAACTGATCTGATCTGATAAAGAGAATGCCCCTCGTTTCAATAACAGCTATTGAAATAATCATAGGCAAACTAATCTCTTGAGGTATTTTCAAGACTATTCAGGTGGTGCACACCTGTAATTCCAGTACTTGGGAGGCTGAGACAGGAGGATTGCAAGTTCGAGGCCAGCCTCAGCAATGTAGTGAGACTCTCAGTGACCCAGCAAGCCCATATTTCAAAACAAAAGAATAAAAAGAGCTGGGGGTGTTGCTTGGAAGTAAATATAATAATAATAATAATAATAATAATAATAATAATAATAATAATGCCTGGATATAATAATGCCTCTGGATCCTGTCCCTAGTAACACACACACACACACACACACACACACACACACACACACACACACACACAATGTGGCACAGACAAATGGGTTCTATATAAAAATGAAATAATGTAATTATACTGCAAGTTCAAAAAGGTTTGCCCATCCCTTGGAATATAACAAATAAATATCATATAGTATTAAAGGATGAGAAATAAAGAAAATAAAGAAAAATAAAGAAAAGGATGAGAAATAAAGACCGAGAGGCTGTAGCCTGTGTATGTAACTAAGAATTCCTAAAAGATCAGAGTATTCAAAAGAACAATTATCAGCTGGGCGTGGTGGCACACACTTGTAATCCCGGTACTTGGGAGGCTGAGACAGGAAGATCCGTGTTCAGAGCCAGCCTCAGCTACTTAGTGAGGCCCTCCGCAACTTAGTGAGACCCTGCTTCAAAATAAAGAATAAACAGTAGTGAGACCCTGTTTCAAAATAAAGAATAAAAAATATAGGGCTGCGGGTGTCGCTTGGAGGTAAAGTGCCCCTGGTTTCCATCCCCAGAACATCTAAACAAACAAACAGACAAACAATAATCAAACAAATAAAATTACTTCTGAACTAGAAAAATAAAAAATAACAAAAAAGTGAGTCTTCAGTTTGAAAGGATTCTTCTAGCAGCACATAAAGTATAAACTGAGACATCCAGGCATATCTTATTTGCCTTAAAAAAATCAAGTTTTAGGGGAGAAAATCCTATAAGCACCCAGGTCTGTGTGTGTGTGTGTGTGTGTGTGTGTGTGTACGCGCGTGTGTGGTACTGGGGGTGGAACTCAGAGGCTTTCTACCTCCGGGCTATACTCCCAGACCTATTTTATACTTTATTTGGAAACAGGGTCTCACTAAGTTGCTGAGAGCCTCACTAAGTAGCTGAGGCTGGCTTCGAACCTGCGCGATCCTCCTGTCTCAGCCTCCCAAGCGCGGGGATTACAAGCGTGCGCCACCACGCCCGGCACACCCAGGTATTTTAAGGATGCACCCACAAAAGAAAAAAATCCAGTTCTAAATCAATCTTCTTCTCTACAACACTTAAAATCCAGAAATCAAACCTAAAAATTTTAGATAAAATATATACATACATAATATATATACATATACATATACACACACATATATGTATTAAAAGGCCAGTTCTACATTAAACTACTTCTCTGCAACTCTGAAAATCCAGAACTCAAAACAACAAAAAGTATATATTTACATATTTATATAGACATGAAGAAAAGTTTAAATGTGCTCCCTTAAACCTGTAAAACAGACCAGAGGGGTTGCTTACACACACACACACACACACACACACACACACACACACACACACAATAAGTAAAGCAAATCTAAAACGATAAAGCAAGATTGAAGGCGGCCAACATAAATAAACGGCGGTGAGCAGTCATATTTAGACTAGAGTGCAGTTAAATATTTGTTTAAATTAATTCGGAAACTCGATGCAAATGAAAGAATGATCCTTGCCCCCCAAAGACAGTATCATGGAAAAAATACAATTTTCCAGCCTCGTTATTCGCTTCTGGATTTAGCATTCTTGATCATGTCAACCCAAAACTCGAGAGACATCATGTGCCAGTTCCTTCGAAATTTCTCTCCCATCTCACTTTTGCCCTCCGCTGCCACACCTGCTACCCGGGTACGATTCCTCGTCACACTTGTGCTAGACCGCCAAGCTGCCCTCTGCCCGCCTCCCCTGTCCCCGGTTTTACACACTTCCACCACCCTGTACGGATTAATCTCCTCGGATCGCTATTTTTAGTCTGTTATTCACTGGCTCAAAAATGCATACGCAGGACGAAATCCAAGCCTTCCAGCTTGTTATCCGAAGCCTTCTGAAATCTGCCATAGTCCCACCTTTATTTATAGGCTTATGGCTGTATTGCTTCTTGAAATGAATTCTCCGGTTCCAATAACAGCTACCTTTTCGGTAGCCCTGAAACATACAGCCATCATCTCTGGTTCTGTGTCTGTCTTTTTCCACACCTGAAATTCCCTTTCACCTACATCCATCCCAACCCTCTCTGCTCCGGATCCCGGTTCCCGGTTCCAACAATCCTTTCCTTTCTCCTCTTTAATGCTACTCTAGCCGGGCGTGGTGGCACACGCTTGTAATCCCCGCGCTTGGGGGGCTGAGACAGGAGGATCGCGCGGGTTCGACGCCGGCCTCAGCTACTTGGTGAGGCTCTCGGCAACTTAGTGAGACCCTGTTTCCAAATAAAATATAAAATAGCACTGGGAGTATAGCCCAGAGGTAGAAAGCCTCTGAGTTCCACCCCCAGTACCACAAAAAAAAAAAAAAGTAAAACTATACAGGGAACATTTGTGTACTGAATGATGCCCAAAAAAGTTAATAAAAGCCAGGCGTGGTGGCGCACACTTGTAATCCCTGCCCTTGGGAGGCTGAGACAGGAGGATCTCACAGGTTCGAAGCCAGCCTCAGCTACTTAGTGAGACTGTTTCAAAACAAAACAAAATATTTAAAGGAATAGGGGTGTGGCTTAGAGGTAAAATGCCCCAGGGCTCAATCCTCAGAAGGAAGGAAGGTTGGTTACCAATTATAGTGTAACATTTTCTTAACTTTAAGAAGCGTTACTTTTTTTCAGTGATAAAGATGAGAAAATGCACATGTTATATTTAATAAAATATAGTTTAATAATATATATAGTTTAGTCATATAAAATATAGTTTAATAATTTAATAATGAATACTAATAATTTTTCTTTGGTGGTACTGGGGATGGAACGCTTCTACCTCTGGGCTACACTCCCAGACCTATTTTATATTTTTATTTGGAAACAGGGTCTCTTAAGCCAGCGCGGCTGGCTTCGAACCTGTGCCATCCTCCTGTCCCCGCCTCCCAAGCGCAGGGATTACAAGTGTATGCCACCACGCCTGGCGAATACTAATAATTTAATAATGAATAATAAAAATGTCATGTATGTAATGAATAATGAAAATGTGGTGTGTATATATGTAATGAGTAATAAAAATGTGGTATATACATAATGAATAATAAATATGATACACACACACACACACACACACACACACACACACACACACTGGAATGTTACTCAGCCATCAAGAAGAGCAAAATTAGGCCGGGCGTGGTGGCGCACGCTTGTAATCCCCGTGCTTGGGAGGCGGAGACAGGAGGATCGCGCAGGTTCGAAGCCAGCCTCAGCTACTTAGTGAGCCCCTGTTTTCAAATAAAATATAAAATAGGTCTGGGAGTATAGCCTGGAGGTAGAAGGTCTCTGAGTACCACCAAAAAAAAAAAAAAAAGAACAAAATTAGATCATTTGCAGGAAAAGAGACACAACTAGAGATGATTATCATGCAAAGAGAGATCAGCCCATCTCGGAGAGTCAAGGGTCTTACGTTTTCTCTCATAGATGGACACGAGAGAGAAAGTGGGAAAGAGTCGGGACTTCAGATAAATGAGAGAGATCAATAGAATGGTGGAAGGGGATTGGGGAGAAGGAGGTGGGAAGGGAAAATAATGAGACTTTGTTTTTTGAAGAAGGACAGTGCTCTGACTATAGATGAAGGCTTCCCTCCCGATACCAGCCTCTCTGACGTGTGGCGAACAGTGGGGAGCTGGATGGGCTGCAGACGGAAACACACCGACTGCTGTGTGCAGGAGGTTTGTATCCCACTGGAACCCACTCGATGTATAACTACGATGCACCAATATTAGTATTATAAAAGAGAGAAAGAAAAACCTTTCCCGATTACAGTGAGACATTCCTCTGATCCTAAGACGCGTGGCTTTTGTGCAGGGTTAGCGTAAGATGGGGAAAGTCACACGTCGTGTTAAATAAGATCCAGTAAGTGTTACATTCATCCTCCCGTCCATTCAATAAATATTTCTCCATTGCTTCCCATATGGAAGCACTGTACAGATGGTATCAGCCAGCCATGCTAACGAAACCCCAGCGCTTAACTCTGGGCTCGGCTGAGCAGGAATCTTGGCGGGCTGGAACTTCTTGCAGAAATTGTGTTTTCTGCTTTATCTCCCATGGTGGGTGGTTGTTTTCTTTTCTATTTTGCGTTGTAATTATACACCACAGTAAGGCTCAAGTACTACAGACACACGTGCACATAGGTCTGGGTGGGATTTCCCTTCAAATGCCACCGGCTCCCTCTCCCTCCCCTTACACATTAGAGAGACTGGTAGTGATACCTCCCAATAGAGACATCAGGCCTCCTTTGTTCCCCTCCTCACCTCCCTTCTTCAGTCCCTTCCATTCTTCTACTGGTCGCTCTAAAGTCCTTATTACTGCCGGGCGTGGTGGCGCACGCTTGTAATCCCAGCGCTTGGGAGGCGGAGACAGGAGGATCACGCAGGTTCGAAGCCAGCCGCGCTGCCTTAATAGACCCCGTTTCCAAAAGTATAAGATAGGTCTGGGAGTGTATCCCAGAGGTAGAAGGGCTTCCAGGAATCCCAGTACCACCAATAAATAAATAAATAAATAATTAAATAAATAAAGTCCTTATTATTTCCTATTTTCTCTCTAGCTTCTACATATGAAAGAAAATATATGATCCTTGATTTCCAGAGACTGGGCTGGTCTCAGCCTCACATTCCCCTAGTTCCCTCTACTTCCCTGCAAAGGACTTAATTTTGTTCTTCTTGATGGCGGAGTAAAACTCCATCGTGTAAAACTCCATCGTGTAGAGGTGGTACAGTCTTGTCATCCATTCATCTGTGGATGGACATCAGGCTGGCTCCATGCTTTGCCTATGTTTCATGTTATCCTACTTAGGACTGAAAGGTTTCGAGGTATCCGGACGTGAGGATTCTCGGCAGTCACATGCTCACCTGCAACACTTCCACCCTCAGAAAAGCATCCTTCCAGCCGGGCGTGGTGGCACACGCTTGTAATCCCAGCATTCGGGAGGCTGAGACCTGAGGATCACGGTTCGCAGACAGCCTCAGCTACTTAGTGAGGCCCTCTGCAACTCAGTGAGACCCGATTTCAAAATTAAAAAGAATAAAAAAATAAGGCAGGGGGTGCAGCTTAGAGGTCGAATGCCTCTGGGTTCCACAAGAAGGAAGGAAGGAAGGAAGGAAGGAAGGAAGGAAGGAAGGAAGGAAAGAAAGAAAGAAAGAAAGAAAGAAAGAAAGAAAGAAAGAAAGAAAGAAAGACATCCTTTCAAGTGCCGTACACACTGGTTTATCCAAGTGGAAACTGCCCTATGGGCCGTAACTGCGTTAAGTGTTCTATTTATTAATTTTTTATAGAAAACAAATTGCATAATATACACACATTAGTTACATGACAGAAAAATTCTAATTTGGGGTCTATAAGTAGACATAGTTTCCAGTTTACACATATGAACAATAAAAAAGTCATTAAAAAAGAAAAATTAATTATTTCTTAACATGAATTATCATCAATACTATAAGTAGACCAATTAAGATATAGACCTCAGTGAGGCAAAAGTATAGGACTTAGCTCTGGACTTAGCTCTTCTAATAAGATTAGCTCACAAAATAAAAGTTAAAGGATATTATGCTTTCAGAAAGTTACCAATAGCTTCCATTAGTACAAGAATATTTTCAACATTATATATCATGCGGTTGGAATGACTGAAATTTTATATGATCTGTGTTTTTTTTAGTCTCTAAAATCAGCCATTTATTTTCTCATAGTTCTGAAGGCTGAAAAAGCCAGGTTTAAGGTGCCAGCTTTTTATTTTGTGTGTGTGTCACACACACACACTGGGGATTGAACCCAGGGGCATTCTATCTCTGAACTACATCCCCAACCCTATATATATATATAATTTTTTTTGGTGGTGGTACTGGGGTTCCTGGAAGCCCTTCTACCTCTGGGCTACACTCCCAGACCTATTTTTACATTTTTATTTGGAAACAGGGTCTCCTAAGCCAGCGCGAGCGGCTGGCTTTGAACCTGCGCGATCCTCCTGTCTCCGCCTCCCAAGCGTGGGGATTACAAGCGTGCGCCACCACGCCCGGCTATATATATACACATACATATATTTTTTTAATATTAAATGAATTCCATTGTATACATATCCCAGTTTTGCAATCCTTTCATTTGTTAATGGACACCTTGGCTGTTTCCATATTTTGGCAATGGTGAATTATGGCGTTAAGTGGTCTAGGCCAACCGCGTTCTCCAGCAGGAAGCCCAGCATCAGGGCACCAGCAGATTTCATACCCAGTAGCAGCTGTTCCTCACAGATGGCGCCTTCTGTGTGTCCGTCCCTGGCTCGAGGGTGGAGCCCAAGGTCCACACAATTAGGAGAAATGCCCAAATTCAAAAAGCAAATAAAAGGCCTTCCAAGCTCAGCCGTTTTGTTTTGTTTTGTTTTGTTTTGTGGTCCTAGGGATTGAACCGAGTGGCATTATTCTTCTGAGCTACACCCCCAGCCCGATTTTATTTTGTATTTGGAAACGGGGTCTCACTAAGTTGCCGAGGGCCTTGTTAAGTTACTGAGGCTGGGATCCTTTGGTCTCAGCCTCACAAACACTAGGATGACGGTGTTTACCACCACGCCCAGCGACGCTCAGGCCTCTTGACTAAATTCAGTGTTCTTTGAAATATGAGGCAGCTAGAGAGAGAGACAGGGTAAAACTTCAGAGTAACAGCATTAGGGAGGCTGGGACAGGAGAGGATCCAGGTTCGCGGACAGCCCCAGGTACTTAGTGAGTAGTAACTTACTTAGTAAGTACGACTTACTTTGCAACTCAGTGAGACCCTGTTTCAAAATGAAGAATAAAAAAATAGGGCCGGGGTGTAGTTCGGAGATAGAATGCCCCTGGGTTCCATCCCTAGTTCTGCAAAACAAAACAAAAAAACCTTCAGAGTAAATTCTCCTGTGTGTCCCAGGCGCCCACATCTTGTGGTGTATTCCGGAAACATCACCTGTATCCCCATCCCTGAACACGGAAATCGGGGATCCAGATGGAAGAATACTAGTCGCACTGAACATGAGAAGGTTCAAGAATAAATGTCACATACAAACTTCTGTGCAACCCAAATGAGCAAAGGAAAGTGACGGGGACATTTCTTTATGTCCCCAAGGGTTCAGTTTAACCCTCTGCTCTTGTCTGTGGCTTGATTTTGACCAAAGAGCTCCAGATGGAACGGATGGAGTGTCTGGGGCTGGCTCGGGGTTGTGTTATGACAGGAAGCTGGCCCCTGGCCAGGCTGGGACTTCCCTCTCTCCTCCTGCAGGACCCTGGCCCACTTCAGCTGGCAGAATTATTTCAATGTTGTACATTACTAGTGCATAGACACAACATATTGAACGTTTTTACAATCAAATATTTATGCTTCCAGAAAACATTCGACGTTATCTTTAAACAGCCATGTCATCTATTTATTTTCATTCTCTGATCTTTCTGTTTTGTATCAGGATGGGGAGAATTCAGCCAATTTACCCAGAAGTAAATATTATGATGAAAACATTGGGTGTCTCAAAAAGTAGACTTAGGAAAATGCAGAAGTATTATTATTATTATTATTATTATATTATTATTATTATTATTATTATTATTATTATTATGCCATCAAATGCACAATGAGCCACATGTGGTGATGAATTAGGAAATTTCTGGGGGATCCTTGAAGTACAGACATTAAGTGTTTGGTGGCTACATCCTGTCTCTACCTGCTTGGCCTGCTGACCAAGCGGCCTATTTCTTCTGGCCCTTAAATTCTTTGCCAAAATGAAGAGACACTCTCTTGAGATAAGGTGGTGTCGGCCAGAGCTGACAGGTGAGAGACACTGGCAAGGAAAACATATTTAATACTGAAGCCGGGGTTGTAAGCAAAAAGCTGGCAGTAGTCGTATGCATTATGCTACTTGGCTACTGTCACTAAGGTCTCAAATTCTTTAACCATTTGCTCCTGACCCCTGAATGTTCTTCCTAATTCTGTCCCGTGTTGCTACTTAGGCCCCCAGAGATGGTCACCATGATGCAATGCAACTTACTTCTGCCCTATAGAGGGGCCAGCTCATAGCTCTTCCCATCTCTGAGACAAGAAGGAAGACCCTTTTTGCCTATCAAGTATTCTTTACATTCTTTCCAAAGAAGACTCTTAAAAACACAGGGAAAAGGCCAGGCGCGGTGGTGCAGGCCTGTTATTCCAGTACTTGGGAGACTGAGGCAGGAGGATCAAAGGTTCGAGGCCAGCCTTAGCAAGTTAGTGAGACCCTCAATAACTTAGCTAGATCCTGTTTCAAAATTAAAAATAAAAAGCCAGGCGTGGTGGGTCACGCTTGTAATCCCCGCGCTTGGGAGGCGGAGACAGGAGGATCGCGCAGGTTCGAAGCCAGACGCGCTGGCTTAAGAGACCCTGTTTCCAAAAATAAAAAAGTATAAAATAGGTCTGGGAGGTAGAAGGGCTTCCAGGAACCCCAGTACCACCAATAAATAAATAAATAAATAAATAAATAAATAAATAAATAAATAAATAAATAAAAATAAGGCTGGGGGTGGAGTTCAGATGTAGAACACCCTCAGGTTCAATCTCTAGTCACACACACACACACACACACACACACACACACACAGTCTAGAGATATCACTCAGCAACCAGGTCATGTTGACTGCTCTCACTAATGTGTGTGGTACAGATGCCCCCGACTTCCTCAAAGATCCCCCAATCTTGATTTCTTCTATGACTTTCTAATAGAGAGCATTAAACCTTTAGTCACAGTGGCTCATAGCTATGAGAACACATGGGATACACACACACACATATATACATACATATATATATATATGAAAAAAAGAAAAGAAAGGGAGAGAGAAATAAAAAGAAATACTGAGGGAGGAGCTGCAGATTAGAAAATCCACACTACAGATAGCATCATCCATTATAATAAGATGCATTATAATAAGGTCTCTAGGAAGTGAAGTTGCGACCTCTCGCTACAGAAGAGAAAGGGCAGCCGATACAGGGACCCGCCAAGTGGGTCACAGGAATTCTGCCTCCCTTCCCCTCATGTGAGCATTCTGAACGATCTCTGGTCCATTCTCACAGGTATCCACTTTCTCGCCTGTAAAAGGAGACAGCGCAGCCAGGTTCATTCAACAACGCCCAGCGCCCAGGACACCGCTCCAGGCACCGAGACCACCACAACGTTGACCAAGAGGCACGCGCCCAAGTTGGAGCCAGGAAAACAGACACCGAGTAGATGACTAAATAAGACCGTTCCAGTTGATGGTGAGGGGCTTAAAAGGTAAAAGAGAAGAGGACAGAGGGTGTGGGAGGAGGAGGCTGTGTGAGATGGGAGGCCAGAGACTGCAGAGCTGGGGGAAGGCTGTTCCAGGCAGCGGGGACAGCAGGTGGGCATGGAGCATGGGGAAGAAGAGGAGGCCAGTGTGGCCAGAGGGCAGCGAAGGCCAGATGGAGTGGGCTGTGGGTCGGTGTCAGATCGGGGAGTTTATGGCCAGCAAGGAGCAGAGGACACAGAACAAAAGGACCAATTAAGGGATTTTTGTTGGGTTTTTTTCTTCTTTTTCTTTTTTCTCTTCTATTAATTTTCTTTTTGTGTGTGTGTAGTACTGGGGATGGGACCTATTTTTTTTATTTATTTTTATTGGTGCATTGTAATCATACATCACATTGGAATACAAGACTTGAGAGGATATACAAGCACATATCATTCAATTAGCCCTCATCCAGTCCCCATCCCATTCCCTCCCCCTCCCTCGATCCCATCCTTGTTTGGTGATTAACTTTGATACATGTGTTTATGTACCTCCTGCTTTTTAAAGAGGCTCCATCCTCCCCTATTCCATACCCTCTGATTGGTCACCTTAGTTGCTTCACTATAGGGCCCTTTCTATAGCTCGACCACTTCCTGTTGCCCCTTTCCTCCTAGTTACTGCTGATTAGGGGAAGCATTTGGTTTTAATTTTCTGCGATATTTCTCTGTGCATGCCGCGTTGCAAATACTGATCCCACTCTTGACGGCCCCAGTTGTGGCCTGGCTACCCGGTGGACTGATCAGACCTCACTGGCTCAAGCAGCGGCCTTGCCTCATGGTAGGCCCCTGTTCTGGCCTCGCTGGCCCCAACACTGGCCTAACCCCTCAGCTGGCTCCGATCCTGGCCTCGGAGGCCCCAGCACCAGCCTTGCCTCACGGCAGGCTCCGATGTTAGCCAATGGCCCCAGCATCAGCCTAACCCCTCAGCAGGCTCCAATCCAGGCCTCGGAGGCCTCAGTAGCGGCCTTGCCTCACGGAAGGCTCTGATGCCAGCCAGTGGCCCCGGCACCGGCCTAACCCCTCAGCAGGCTCTGATCCCGGCCTCAGAGGCCCTAGCAACAGCCTTCCTCATGGCAGGCTCCAATCCCAGCCTCGCTGGCCCCAGCACCGGCCTAACCCCTCAGCAGGCTCCGATCCCGGCCTCAGAAGCCTCAATAACAGCCTTGCCTCACGGAAGGCTCCGATGCCGGCCATTGGCCCCAGCACAGGCCTAACCCCTCAGCAGGCTCCGATCGCAGCCTCAGAGGCCCCAGCACCTGCCTTGCCTCACAGCAGGCTCCAATCCAGGCCTCGCTGGCCCCAGCAACAGCCTAACCCCTCGGCAGGCTCCAATCCCAGCCTCGGAGGCCCCAGCACCGGCTTTGCCTCACGGCAGGCTCCAATCCCGGTCTCTCTGGCCCCAGCACCGGCCTAACCCCTCAGCAGGCTCCGATCCTGGCCTCAGAGGCCTCAATAGCAGCCTTGTCTCACGGAAGACTCCGATGCCAGCTAGTGGCCCTGGCACCAGCCTGATCCCTCAGCAGGCTCTGATCCTGGCATCGGAGGCCCCAGCACCGGCCTTGCCTCACGGCAGGCTCCAATCCCAGCCTCGCTGGCCCCAGCACTGGCATAAGCCCTCAGCAGGCTCTGATCCCGGCCTCGGAGGCCTCAATAATGGCCTTGCCTCACGGAAGGCTCCGATGCCAGCTGTTGGCCCCAGCACCGGCCTAACCCCTCGGCAGGTTCCAATCCCAGCCTCGGAGGCCCCAGCACTGGCCTTGCCTCATGGCAGGCTCTGATCCCGGCCTCACTGGCCCCAGCACCGGCCTAACCCCTCGGCAGGCTCCGATCCTGGCCTCAGAGGCCTCAATAGCGGCTTTGCCTCACGGAAGGCTCCGATGCCGGCCAGTGGCCCCAGCACCGGCCTAACCCCTCAGCAGGCTCTGATCCCAGCCTCGGAGGCCCTAGCATCGGCCTTGTCTCACGGCAGGCTCCAATCCCAGCCTCGCTGGCCCCAGCACCGGCCTAACCCCTCGGCAGGCTCCGATCCCAGCCTCAGAGGCCTCAATAACGATCTTGCCTCACAAAAGGCTCCGATGCCGGCCGTTGGTCCCAGCACCAGCCTAACCCCTCAGCAGGCTCCGATCCCAGCCTCGGAGGCCCCAGCACCGTCCTTGCCTCATGGCAGGCTCCGATCCTGGCCACGCTGGCCCTGGCACCAGCCTGACCCCTCGGCAGCCTCCGATCCCGGCCTCAGAGGCCCCAGCACCGGCCTTGCCTCATGGCAGGCTCCAATCCCGGCCTCGCTGGCCCCGGCACCGGTCTAACCGGATGGGACCTATTTTATATTTTATTTGGAAACAGGGTCTCACTACGTTGCTGAGAGCCTCACAAGTAGCTGAGGCTGGCTTCGAACCTATGATCCTCCTGTCTCAGCCTCCTAAGCATGGGGATTACAAATGTGTATTTATTTATTTATTTATTTATTTATTTATTTATTTATTTATTTTTGGTGGTACTGGGGGTGGAACCCAGAGGCTTTCTACCTCCAGGCTATACTCCCAGACCTTTTTCATATTTTATTTGGAAACAGGGTCTAACTAAGTTGCCGAGAGCCTCACTAAGTAGCTGAGGCTGGCTTCGAAACTGGGCGATCCTCCTGTCTCAGCCTCCCAAGCGCAGGGATTACAAGCGTGCGCCGCCACACCTGGCTACAAGTGTGTACTACCATGCCTAGTTTCTTTATTCTTCTCTTTCTTCCTTCCTTCCTTCCTTCCTTTTCTTCCTTCCTTCCTTTCTTTTTTTTTTTTTTTTTGATACTGAGGATTGAACCCAGGATTTTTCTATCTCTAAGATATATCCCAGCCCTATCATCCATCTATCTATCTTTTTATCTATCTTCTATCTACCTATCTAGAAACAGGATCTCACTAAGTTGCTGAGTCTGGCCTGGAACCTGTAATCCTCCTCTCTCAGCCTGCCAGGTACTAGGATGACACTTTTGCAAAACCATGTCCTGCTCCAATGAAAGTGGCTGAGAAAGGAGGATCACAGATTCATGGCCAGCCTTAGCTACTTAGTGAGGCCCTTCACAACTTAGTGGGACCCTGTTTCAAAATAAAAAACAAAAACTAGGGCTGGGGTTGTAGCTTGGAGGTAGAAAGCCCCTAGGTTCAAACCTCAGTATCAAAAAAAGAAAGGAAGAAAGAAAGAAGAAAAGAAAGAAAGAAAGAAAGAAAGAAAGAAAGAAAGAAAGAAAGAAAGAAAGAAAGAAAGAAGCTGGGTGTGGTGGTGCACACTTGTAAACCCAGCACTTGGGAGGCTGAGACAGGAGGATTGCACAGGTTTGAAGCCAGCCTCAGCTACTGAGTGAGGCTCTCAGCAACTTAGTGAGACCCTGTTTCTAAATAAAGTATAAAATAGGTCTGGGAGTATAGCCCGGAGGTAGAAAGTCCCTGGGTTCTACCCTCAATACCAGAAAAAGAAGAAAGAAAGAAAGAAGAAAGAAAGAAAGAAAGAAAGAAAGAAAGAAAGAAAGAAAGAGAGAAAGCGAGAGAGAAAGAGAAGGAAGGAAGGAAGGAAAAGAAAAGAAAAGGAAAGGAAAGAAACAGAAAGAAAAGAAAAGAAGCCAGGAGAGGTAGTGCACGCCTATAATCCCAGTACTTGGGAGGCTGAGGCAGAAGGCCCACAGGTTCTTAGCCAGCCTCAGCTACTTAGTGAGGCACTCCGCAACTTAGTGAAACCCTGTTTCAAAATAAATAATAATATATATGGTTGGGGGTAGAGCCTGAAGAATGCCCCTAGGTTCAATCCCCAGTACCACACACACACAAAAGCTATATGGACAGGCAGATTAGGGAAACCACACAGCATAGTACCATCCTCACAGGGCAGCAATGGAAGGAGACTCCTGTGCGCTCCCAGCAATGATCAAAAGGAAAAGATGGAGAGGGGATATTGCAATGTGATGTGTTACGACGCTGAGGAAGATCTTGAGGGGATTCGAGAAGCTGTCAGAGAGGCCAGCAGAGCCATTAGAAGGCGCTGTATTCCACTGGCACCAAGGAGCCGTAAGGGAATACCAAGCAAGGTGGCGCGGCTTTGAGCTGATTGCTGCTAAGCGGTCACCCTGGCTGCTGTGTGCGGAATGAGCTCAGCATCAGGAGACGATGTGGGAAAAGGTGCCACCGTCCAGGTAAGAAATAAATGCCGGCTGGTGGGTGTGGTCCAAGCGGGTGGCCTAAGATACAGACAAATACATGGATTTAGGATCCGCAATTAAAAGGAAAAAAAATTCTACTATTGCCACGAGCTGAAAGAATTCTACCCGAAAATCAGAGCATCCGTACATTGTCCCCGCTGAAAACCCAAGGGACCTCTGTGTGAGCGCCAACTGGCATGGATCTCGCAGCAAATGTGAGCTAAGATAAATTTATCAGCTCTGTGCTGTTTTTATTTATAAGAAGGAGAGAGAAAACAAAAGAATTTTCCGATCCCGGCATGCAGAAAAATGATTTGTCCAGTTGACCCAATAAATAACCAAGAGTAAAGTGTTCTAGTTGTATTGTTGGCGTTATCATAAAGAACAGGCTGTGCTTATTATCCAGTTAAGGGGCTTCATTCTGTGTGATCTTGAAATGAGTTATAATCTTTAATAAACAAATAACATTGGTATTTTTTTTAATTCCATAGACATAAATGTTTGTAGGAATGTTTCTCTCTCTTTGCTCTCCCCAGCCCCCCTTCTCTCTTTCTCTCTCAATGCTTTTGTTAGACATAAGAAATCCTCTTGCTGTGTCCGCAGAAGGGGTACCATTTCCAACTAAAGAGATTATTTCTAAACTCCACCAAAGACTCTTCCAGGATGAGCCTACATTGAGGGTAAGCGTCTTAATGACGGGTCACTAACTCACTCCTGGGACGTTCCAATACCCCATAAATAAATCCCTGTGTAGACTATTAACTTTATATTTTTATGTAAGGTAAACTCGACAAGGAACACAGTCACAAGGAAATTATGAAAAGGTCATTTGAATGCTTGGCACATAAAGGACTTAATAAATATTGGAGAGGAACTTGATCATCTTCGGACTGTTTACATAGAAGAATCAAAATGGGAAGCATCTTTACCAATAAAGAAAAAATAAAATCCAGCTGAGTATGGTGGTACATGCCTGTAATCCCAGTACTGGGGAGGCTAAGACAGAAGGAGAGTAGGTTTGAGGCCAGCCTCGGCAATATAATGAGATTCTCAGCAACCTAGTGAGACCCTGTCTTAAAACAAACAAACAGGCTGGGCGTGATGGCACACGCTTGTAATCCCTACGCTTGGGAGGCGGAGACAGCAGGATCGCGCAGGTTTGAAGCCAGCCGCGCTGGCTTAAGAAACCCTGTTTCCAAATAAAAGTATAAAATATGTCTGGGAGTGTAGCCCAGAGGTAGAAGGGTTTCCAGGAACTCCAGTACCACCCAAAAGACAAACAAAAAAAAAATTAAAAAGAGGCTGGGGTGTAGATCAGAAGTAGAATGCACCAGGGTTCAATCCGTAATGGGAAGGAAGGAAGGGAGGGAAGGAAGGAGGGAGGAAGGAATAGGAAAATAGATAAAAAAAAAGAACACCTAGGCCCTTCAGATATCTCTGAGCTTAAATTCCAGCCCTGTCACTTACCAGAGAGATGGCTTTAGTCAAACTGCCCCACCTCTCTAAGCAGCAGGGCTACTCTTACAAAGTACAGGGGAAGTTTTGCCCAAACAATGTTTGCAGGGTTCCTAGCTATACAAATAGTTTAGGTCAGGGAAAATCGGCATGGAGGCACCATCTTGGTGGCCCAATCTTGTGTCATATCACAGAAGAAGTGGCACACCCAGAAGAGGATCTCAGCACACTGGGGTACCCCCTGAAACCAAGCCTGGCCATGGGGCCCCAGGATGGCCCAGTAGATCAAGGTCTGGATCTTGTTTGAACATCTGGTCAACCTTATCATGGGGTGGAGAGCCAGACAGCAGAGAAAAGAGAACAGGGTTCATCCTGTCTGACTGGGCTCAGGACAGCCAGCCCAGATTCTACCTCTGGCCTCCACACACCTTCAATTAACACAATAAACACTCACAAAATTATCAATGCTGACCTCTGTATTATGCACAAGTATGGTGGCATGCTTGTCTTCAGACCTGTTGATCTGCAAGCCCAAAGACAGGAGAGAGATGGGAGGGGAGGGGAGAGGGGAGAGGGGAGAGAGAGGAGAGGGGAGAGAGAGGAGAGGGGAGAGAGAGAGGAGAGAGAGGAGAGAGAGAGGAGAGAGAGGAGAGAGAGGGAGAGAGAGAGAGAGAGAGAGAGAGAGAGAGAGAGAGAGAGAGAAGAGGGGAGAGGGGAGAGAGAGGAGAGAGGAGAGATAGAGAGAAGAGGAGAGGAGAAAGAGAGAGAGGAGAGCAGAGAGAGGGAGGAAAGAGAACAGCAAAACAGAGAGAACACACAAAACCTTTAGAATTACTAGTTCTAGATTCACAAAGCTCTACCCTGGTCAAATATTAGCCTGTCTCTTTTCTTTTCTTTTCTTACTTCTTTCTTTTGTTTTCAAATAGGGCCAAAGGAAAATCTCTGTTATGGCTTGGAGTTAAATTGTCCCCCAGAGAAGTTCTTCTGTTCAGCAATGCAGCCAGGTTCGGAGGTGGGACATCACTGGAGAAGTTGAGTCTGGGCGGGGTGGCCCTGGGGTTCATATCTGTCCCTGGCTCCTCGTCTAACCCTCTCTGGTTCCTCTCCACCATGAGCTAAGCCTGGTTGCTCCTCCACCATCCCCTGGGGTCCTGTCACCACGGTTTCTACCTTGCAGCTGGCCGATCATGGACTGACCTCTGATACCATGAGTTCAAAATAAATCTTTCCTTCTCTAAGTTGTGCTTGTCAGGTATTTTGTTCACAGTGACAACAACAACAACAAAAAAAAACTCAACCAACCTCCAGAGTCTAAATCCCTTCACACTGAATGCCATTTCTTCAGTTATCATTATTAACTTAAGCGTGGCTCATTCCACATTGATGTTTCCAATGAAATCTTCAGACGAAACTCAGATGCCCCCTCAGCTGAACCTGTTGCCTGCGAGGTTGAACAGCAGTATCCGTAGCCATTGCCCGTCCCACCCCACCTTCCCATCCTGCAGTAGTACCGAAGTAGACACAGAGTCCTGGTGTGTGTGTGTGTGTGTGTGTGTGTGTGTGTGTGTGTGTGTGTTACGGGGGATTAAACCCCGGGCCATCCTACCTCCAATTTTATTTTATTCTTTTAAAACAGAGTCTTGGTAGGTTGCCGAGAGAGGCTGACTTTGAACCGATCACTGTCCTGTCTCATCCTTCCAACTGCTGGGATGACAGGTGTGCCCCACCACGCCCGGCTTCTGAGTTCTTTTTGTAACTGCCGACTTGTTGGCTAGACATTCCCTTACAGATGAAGAAACCAAGCCCCAAGGACTGAGGTTAAATGATTTGCCTAAGGTCACACGGGTAATAGAAGACAGAATCAGGGACTTGTCCATCCTTTGGCAAAACTACTCTTTATGCTAGCAAGGCCCTTATAAAAAAGATGAAGAATTGTACCACCGATGGCTCTCTGCTTCAGTAGACCTCTCTCCAAACACAACTACATGTAAACCTTATTGGGTCCTCTAGGATTCTTCTTTGGACATTTTAATCAAGTCTTCTGTCAAACACACTGGAAGATTTCCTAGACCCATGTCTCAAAAACCATATACACACACTTATTGTGCTTCAGTTTCAGATGATAATGTAACAAAAATCCCGGTCTGTTTTGTTTCGTAGAACGAGTTGGTACCAAGGTCAGTTTGTAATAAAGAATTTTCCAGAAAAAAAAAAAAGGAATTTTGTTAAAGGAATTGGCAACTTACGCTAAGAAAAGACTGCATGAGCCAGGAAGCAATTTAGAGATGTTTAAATTTTCTCTGATGAGAATGCTGACCACCCAGGGAAATAAGAAAGCCACCTGTCCCCGGCAGGCACATGGATAGCCGAGAGGGACACCCGAGGAGGTGTCTCAGTCACCTGTCAAATCAGAGGCCGTGTGAACTGGTGAAATAAAAAGTTACATGAAATAAAAAGCTTGAGACTGAACCTTGGTCTTGACTCTGACTCTACCTATAGGGGCCGCTTTTGATGGATCGGTGGTCCTCTTTCCTTCGCTGATTTCTCCAGCTTCAAAAAGCATCTTCAATCTCTCCCAGGGCTGCAGTGCCTGGGAACTACACATAAAAGGGCTTTTAAAAATGACAAGAAAGCTGGGTGCGGTGGTGCACAGCTGTCATTCCAGTGCTTGGGAGGCTGAGACAGGAGGATCGCAGGATCGGGGCCAGCCTCAGCAACTTTTCAAGGCTCTATTACAAAATAGAAAAATAAAATAGGGCTGGGCATATAACTCAAAAGTAGAAGGCCCCTGAGTTCGATCCCCAGTTCAACACACATACACACAGTGACACAAAAAGTACCTACCTATGACATTGAGGTTTCAGGGATGCCCCAGTCAATGTTTATAAAATGAGCGTCTTCTCAAATCAGATTCTTAAAAAAGCAGTTCATGACGAAGTATCCAATGGGTCTGAACATCCTTCGGCTCTTTGCTTAATTGAGTGATGTTCAAAAAAGTTTTCTCTTAGAAGACAGCTCTATATAATAATCTAGCTAGGATGAGAGGAGGGGGATTGGCCTTTGTGAAAGATACCCAGGCAGGAAAGTAACACCTTGGCGGGGGAAAGAACCTTACAGGGACATTTACTATGTCAGAATTACGTGGACAAGATGGAGGTCTTGTGTATAAAAAAGTCTGGTCCACGTGTTGTATCTTGGGTGAATTCGTTCCAACCACCCCCTCGTGTTACAACATGAGGCTATCACCGTCTTCTGTATTTCTATCTTTTAAATAAACTTCTTTAAATCTTCAAAATATAAATAAAAAAATAAAAAAGTTTTCTCTAGCCGGATGCAGTGGTGCACACTTATAATCCTAGTACTTGGGAGGCTGAAACGGGAGGATCACGGGTTTTAGGCCAGCCTCAGCAACGTGAGGCCCTCCGCAACTTAATGAGACCCTGTTTCAAAATAAAGAATAAGCCGGGCGGGTGTGGTGGCGCACGCTTGTAATCCCCGCGCTTGGGAGGAGGAGACAGGAAGATGGCACAGGTTGGAAGTCAGCCGTGCTGGCTTAAGAGACCCTATTTCCAAATTTAAAAAAGTATAAAATAGGTCTGGGAGTGTAGCCTGGAGGTAGAAGGGCTTCCAGGAACCCCAGTACCACCAAAAATAAATAAATAAAAAATAAAGAATAAAAGTTGGGGCTGGGAGTGGAACGCAGAGGTAGAAGGCCCCTGGATTTTATCCCCAATAACCACGGGAGGATGTGGGGGTGGGGCAGCGGATAGCGATTTCTCCAGGGCTCCCCCAAACTTCTATTTGGTCTCATCTCACATTTTGGGGGGGGTGTGAGTCAAGGGGGAGAGATTTTAGTTGGGGGTGAGCACTGTTTGGGAAAGTGTTCTCCTCCCTGGGGGTGGCGGGGGGGGGAGTTTCCTCTACCTGAACCCCGAATGTCCAAGTCCACCTTCCTGGGTAAGCAAGCCTCCTGCCGGGAATATGGTTTACCGTTAACATAGCTGTACCTATTTTCCTCTCGCTTGGATTTTTTTTTTTCTTTGCAGGCATCCTTGCTCTGAACGTACTAATTTTCTAGTAGCCCGATGGTGGTTTTAGGGAATCCGTCCTAACTCCCCGAATGGGCCAGGTTGTTTTCCGAGAGGGAAAAAAAAAAATGCCTTTCCCAAGCAGTGTTCACCCCCAACTAAAATCTCTCCCCCTTGACTCACACCCCCCCAAAAAAATTGTGAGATGAGACCAAATAGAAGTTTGGGGAGCCCTGGAGAAATCGCTATCCGCTACCCCACCCCACATCCTCCCTGCTCCCAGGACAGCCGGGTGCCGCAGGACCATTCCTTCCCCATAATAGGCAGCCCGGGGTTAATGAGAGGGGGCACTCATGATTTGCAAGGGCACCTGAAACAGGTCAGGGATTTATGGGCTTCCACTGTCTCCTGGGGAGCGGGGGAGACAGCAGACGAACTGAGCAAGGGGGGTGAGGTTGGAGACAGAGTGTGACCAACTGCACATGTACCCAAAAAAAGTTTATAAAGGGGAAGCAAGCTCTGAGATCGCACTTTATGAAGCAGACCTGGTTTCATCATCTTTGGGGAAGTAGAGAAAGTTGCATTGGCCCCGAAGGGAATGTATCCTGACAAAACATTCCCTCCACCAGGCGTCAGATCGCCAGCCCCAGGCGGGAGACTGCTTTCTGGAAATCACTGTAGGAGATACCTTGGCAGCTGGGCATGGTGGCGTATGCTTGTAATCCCAGCACTTGGGAGGCTAAGATGGGAGGGTCGCAGGTTTGAGGACTTAGCTAAGTCCCCAGCAACTTAGTGAAAACCTGTTTCGAGCCGGGCGTGGTGGCACACGCTTGTAATCCCCGCGCTTGGGAGGCTGAGACAGGAGGATCGCGCAGGTTCCAAGCCAGCTTCTCTGGCTTAAGAGACCCTGTTTCAAAAATATAAAAATAGGTCTGGGAGTGTAGCCCGGAGGTAGGAGGGCATCCAGGAACCCCAGTACCACACACACACACACACCCCAAAAAGAAAAAACCCTGTTTCAATAAATAAATAAATAAACAAATAAATAAATAAATAACGCCAGTCGTGGTGGTGCACGCTTGTAATCCCCGCGCTTGGGAGGCAGAGACAGGAGGATCACGCAGGTTTGAAGCCAGCCTCACTGGTTTAAGAGACCCTGTTTCCAAATAAAAATATAAAATAGGTCCGGGAGTATAGCCTGAAGGTAGAAGGGTTTCCAGGAACTCCAGTAGCACCAAAAATACATACATACATACATACATACATACATACATACATACATTAATTAAATAAATAAGGTCCAGGTGTGGTGGTTAATACCTGTAATCTCAACAATTGGGAAACTGAAACAGAAGGATCACAGGTTCGAAGCCAGCCCCAGCAACTTGGCAAGACCCTATTTCAAAATAAAAAATAAATAAAATGGGGCATACTTTATTTCCTCTGAATTGGGGTACCCCTGCACCCTAGAGAGAGCTATCTAAATCATCTGAGACACTGCTCTTTTATTTTTTGGTATTCAGGATGGAACACAGGGGCATTCTACCCCCATGCTATGCCTCACCCCTTTTAATTTTTTTTTATTTCTTTCTCTTTAATTTTGCACTTCTGGGGATAGAGCCCAAGGGCATTCTACCTCCGAGATACAGCCCCCACCCTACTTTTTATTCTTTATTTTGAAAGAGGGTCTCACTGAGTTGCAAAGGGCCTCACTAAGTAGCTGAGGCTGTCCATGAACTACGGTCCTCCTGTCTCAGCCTCCCAAATACTGGGGTTACAAGCGTGCGCCACCACGCCTTGCTAGAAGTTATAGTTTCATAAGCCTCAAGTTTATGATCTATTTGCAAATAAATAGACAAGAAATAGCATTCTATATACAATAAATACAAACACGTCACAGGATAATTTATTAATAACTAACACAGCAAAATAAGATTAAAAGAAAAAAATAGATGTAGTTGGCTTACCATCCCCTTTTCGGAAAAAAAAAATAATAATTGTTCAGCAACCACCCCCTGCTCAGAAATCTACCTTCTTTAAGCAAATAAGCAGAAAGATGCAATAATAACATTGCAATCTTTTATGTATCTGTATTTTATTACAGAACTCCCCTACCCCGGGGAGGGAATTATCAACCACTTTGGTTACTGATGGGTTGTTTACAAGCATAAATGGAAACAGACTCCTGATACCCAGCAGCCCACAATTAGCGGGAAAATGTGCATGTAATAAAGGGATTGATGTAGCTGGCGTGGTCCCATGCACCTGTAGCCCCAGCTACTTGGGAGACTGAGACAGGAGGATGGTGACCTTGAGTTCAGCCTCGGCAGCTTAGTGAGATTCCCTTCTTAAGAAAAACAAAGTAGCCGGGCGTGGTGGCGCACGCTTGTAATCCCTGCACTTG
This sequence comes from Muscardinus avellanarius, assembly GCF_963383645.1. Taxonomy (NCBI): domain Eukaryota; kingdom Metazoa; phylum Chordata; class Mammalia; order Rodentia; family Gliridae; genus Muscardinus; species Muscardinus avellanarius. The sequence goes on along the minus strand of NC_137802.1, from coordinate 10,803,517 downwards.
GGAGGTAGAGACAGGAGGATCGCGCAGGTTCGAATCCAGCCACGCGCGCTGGCTTAGGAGACCCTGTTTCCAAATAAAAATGTTAAAATAGGTCTGGGAGTGTAGCCCGGAGGTAGAAGGGCTTCCAGGAACCCCAGTACCACAAAAAAAAAAAAAAGAAAGAAAGAAAGAAAGAAAGAAAGAAAGAAAGAGAGAAAGAAAGAAAAACAAAGTAACTGAGCTGGGCACGATGGCACACGCCTATCATCCCAGTACTTGGGAGGCTGAGACAGGAGGATTGCAGGTTCGAGACCAGCCTCAGCAACTTAGCAAGACAGACAGCAACCGTGTGAGATTCTGTTTCAAAATAAACAAAAATGCTGAGGGTATAGCTTGGAGCTAGAATGCCCCTGGGTTCAATCCCAGTAACACACACACACACACACACACACACACACACACACACACATACAGGCACACATACACACATAATTGATAATACCATTTGACAGATGCAAGTATAAAAATACATACGAGATAAGAAAGCAGCAAAGCTCGGAGGATATAATTAACTCCGCCTGGGGCTGTCAAAGGAGAGCTCCTAACAAGATAAAGCCCGCGATGGCTCTTGATGCACACACGGGATGTCTCTAGACAAAGAGGGGCGAGAAAGACCATCCAGGCCAAAGAAACACCTCAAGGTAAAAGAAATAGTGAGAAAAGCGCCCCCCTTCACGTGTTTTAAAACTATTTTATTGCTAACATATATATAAAAAAATGAGGTTGGAAATGAAGGATGAGAAATAAGTTTAGAGAAATTGTCAGGGGCCAAGTTTCAAGGAGCTTTCTATGACAGGCTTGGGAGCGTGGTCATTATCTTTTGGCACTAGGGCGTCAAAGGAGGGGATAGCAGGAAGAAAAGTGATCTGCTTATGGGTTAGAAGTTTCACGTGGAGGATAAGATGGGAGATGGATTGGAGCAGAGAAAGCCTAGAGAGGAGATCACTCAAAGTTTATTACACTAGTTTATTACAAATGTAATATGTAAACAAATTCAGCCGGGGTTCAAGTAAAGGAAACGTGTGTGTGTGTGTGTGTGTGTGTGTGTGTGTGTGTTACCAGGGATAGAATCCAGGGGTATTTCTCCTCTGCACTCCACTCCCCGTGTGATATTTTTATTCTTCATTTTGAAACAGCAGGGTCTCACCAAGTTGGGGAGGGACTCACAAATTGCTGAGGCTGGCCTCGAACCTGCGATCCCCTGTCTCAGCCCCCCGACAAATATCAACAAGGGTATGAAATAAAGGAGAAGCATCATGGATAAACAAACAGAAGCATGTTTAAGAGGTATTTCTGTGGAGGAGAACAGAGACAGCATCGTGATGACGGGGAAACTGCAAGAGTGTGGATTGTGGGCTGGTTCCCGACCAGAAATTACGTGGATAATTTCTCAAACATTGGAAAGTGCGGGAAATGGCAGTTCTGGAAGCTCAGGAAAGAAATTGAGTTTGTAGGGGAACCACGTGAGAGGAGGTGGTGTGTTTAGTTTGTGCCTGTGACCTTAGAATATCTGGATATATTTGGGTCCCAAGTACACAAGAAATATTTCGGGTGGATGTCGAGCTTTGCAAGTACTTTTGGGAAGGAAAGAAATAATCAACGATGCTCTGTCCCAGAGGGAATCGAAAGAGACAAACACCTGTAACTGTCCATCAGACAGCTAGCCGATGTTGAGTGATCTTGGCACTCCCAAAGTACAAAAATAAGATAAAATAAAACGTGAATGAGTGGGAGAATTTGTACTATACACATCGCAACTACCCACACGATCACACGATGAGTTAGTTGCTATCCCAGAAGTTTCTGAGTCCTCTGTGACCAGCGAGTCTCAGCAGCGAGATGGTCCTCTTGGCTACGCCCTGGACCTCAAGGACACTGCCGAGGTATGAGTCCCACGCAGACTAGCTCAAGCAACACCTGCATCCCGACACCCAAAAGCAGGAATGGGAAGGAAAGCGGAAAGGAAGCCGGGCGTGGTGGCGCACGCTTGTAATCCCCGCGCTTGGGAGGCGGAGACAGGAGGATGGCGCAGGTTCGAAGCCAGCCGCGCTGGCTTAAGAGACCCTGTTTCCAAATAAAAATATAAAATAGGTCTGGGAGTGTAGCCCGGAGGTAGAAGGGCTTCCAGGAACCCCAGTACCACCAAAAAGAAAAAAAGGAAAAGAAAATGTGAAGGAAGAGTTGATTGGGTGGCTGTCAGGATGCGCATTGCTGGTTTCTCTTCTGCACGGCTCAGCGAGGGAACAGAAAAACCAAGGTGGGGGAATAGGGCAGCGAATGGCTGTCCCCCTGGGGATGCCGCCTCCAGTATATGTGGTCCCCCATCAGAAGCATTTGATCTGAAGATCTGAACTATCAAATCAAATTCTCTTTTCTTTTCTTTCCTTTTTTTTTTTTTTTCAGTACTGGGCATGAAACCCAGGGGCATTCTACCTCTGAGATATACCCCCCAGCTCTTTTTTTTTTTTTTTTTTTTTTTTTTTTTGGTGGTACTAGGGGTGGAACCCAGAGGCTTTCTACCTCCGGGATATATTCCCAGACCATTTTTATATTTTATTTGGAAACAGGGTCTCGCTAAGTTGCTGAAAGCCTCACTAAGTAGCTGAGGCTGGCTTCGAACCCGTGCCATCCTCCTGTCTCAGCCTCCCAAGCGCAGGGATTACAAGCGTGCGCCACCACGCCCGGCTCTTTTTTATTTATTTATTTTTCTGGTAGTACTGGGGGACCAGAGGCTTTCAACCTCTGAGCTATACTCCCAGACCTATTTTATATTTTATTTGGAAACAGGGTCTCACTAAGTTGCTGAGAGCCTCACTAAGTAGCTGAGGCTGGCTTTGAACCTGCGTGATCCTCCTGTCTCGGCCTCCCAAGTGCGGGGATTGCAAGTGTGCACCACCACGCCTGGCCTTTTATTCTTTATTTTGAAACAGGGTCTCACTGAGTTGCAAAGGGCCTCACTAAGTAGTAGCTGAGGCTGTCCGCGAACCACTCATCCTCCTGTCTCAGCCTCCCAAATGCTGGGATTATAAGCCTGACTCACCAGGCCAGGCTGAATTCCCTTTTCTTGGACAGAGTCTAAGATAAAAAACTGCGAGGAGAGAGAAGCCATAAAATGTGTTTCTCTCGCAGGCTGCCAAAGAAGGGTTTGTGACACTTTGAACTGAAACTACCTTTTTATCCCCAGGCATTTGTTTAAATGTACGTCTTTGTTTAAATAAGGTAAAGTCCTTTTATATTTTCTTTTTTGTATGTGTGTGGTACTGGTGACTAAACCCAGGAGTGTTCTACCTCTGAGGTATACCCCCAGCCCCCATTTTTTTTTTTTTTTTGGTTTTTTTTTTTTGGTTTTGGTTTTTTTGGTACTTGGCATAGAACTCAGGGGCATTCTACCTCTGGATATCTGGATACACCCTCAGCCCTATTTTTATTCTTTATTTTGAAACAGGGTCTCTTAACTTGTGGAGGGCCTCAGTAAATAGCTGAGGCTAGCCGTGAATCTGGGATCCTCCTGTCTCAGACTCACAAGTATTAAAATCACAAGCATGCGCCACCACGCCCAGCTCGCAGGCCTATTTTATTTGCCATTTGAAACAGGTTCTCGCTAAGTTGTTGAGGCTGGTCTCAAACCTGTGATTCTCCAGTGTCAGGCTCACGAGTACCATGATGACAGGCACGCACCACCGGGCCAGGCTTACATTCACTTTCACCAAAGAAAGCAGGTTAAGCCGAGCGTGGTGGCGCACGCTTGTCATCCCAGCATTTGGGAGGCGGAGACCTGAGGTTTGCAGTTCGCGGACAGCCTCAGCTGCTTAGCGAGGCCCTCTGCAACTCAGTGAGACCCTGTTTCAAAATAAAGAATAAAAAATTGGGCAGAGGGTGTAGCTTGGAAGTCAAATGCCTCTGGGTTCCATCCCCATCCCCATCCCCAGACACACACACACACACACACACACACACACACACACACACACACACAGAGCAGGTTATATTAATAGCTTGCCTAACAGGAGCTCCATTGGAGATTTCATGGTGTTATCTAGCTCCATGCAGTAAAGAGAACAGATTTCTGCTTTCCTGAGAGTTTGGGGATGGCTCACCTGTGTCCTCCTAGCTCCTAGAGGTCCTGGCCCATCTCTGCTCCATTGGTACGCCCCTAGAGTGCTAGAATACAGTTCGTGCTTAATAAACACTTCGGGATTGGAAGTAAGTTGACAGCTGAGGCCGCCTCCCTTCCATAGAGAACTTGGCTGCACTGTTTCCCTCTAGACGGAGCCGTTTAAAGATCAGAAGATGGCCTGGTAGCTGGGGTCACAAAGCAGTGTCCTTCTGCGCAGAGCCGTGAGGGACGTGTCTTCATGTTTTCCTGGTCCCTGAGTTGGACTTACCCTGAAGTTAATAACGATTCATATTTCGGGACCCCTCCCTCTCTCTCATGGGTTCACGGAGAGTTCCAGATGGAAAAGGGGAGCCGGGATGCAATTAGGAAGCGTTTCCATGTTGCTGCCAGTTCTGCTCCATTGACTAAAGCATCTTTTTTTTTTTTTTGGTGGTACTGGAGGTGGAACCCAGAAGCTTTCTACCTCCGGGCTATACTCCCAGACCAGTTTTCTATTTTATTTGGAAACAGGGTCTCACTAAGTTGCTGAGGGCCTCACTAAGTAGCCGAGGCTGGCTTCGAACCTGCGTGATCCTCCTGTCTCAGCCTCCCACGCCCGGCTGACTAAAGGATCTTAAATCAAAGAAACTGCAGATTCTATATGGCAATTAGTTGTGGCTTTATTTAGCATCTTGCATTACATATTATATTTAAAATTTTGCATTCTTTTTTTTTCTTTTTTTGCAATACTGGGGATGGAACCCAGAGCATTCTACCTCTGAGCTACGCCCCCAGCCCTATTTTTTATTCTTTATTTTGAAACAGGGTCTCACTAAGTTGCAGAGGGCCTCACTAAGTAGCTGAGGCTGTCCGCGAACCACGATCCTCCTGTCTCAGCCTCCCGGATGCTGGGATTACAGGCGTGCACCGCACACCCAACTCCTGCATTCATTTTTAAGAGACTCCTCAAATTGTATTAGGGTCAGGTTCCACAGCGTGATCTCCCCTAAGTTGACCAAAAGTGTAGTAAAGTATTTCACTGTTGTTGTTATTAATAGTTGTTCAAGCCAGGCGTGGTGGTGCACGCTTGTAATCCGAGCATTTGGGAGGCTGAGACTGGAGGATCGTGGTTCACAGGCAGCATCAGCTACTTAGTGATGCCCTCCGCAATTTAGTGAGACCCTGTTTCAAAAATAAAGAATAAAAAAAATAGGGCAAGGGGAGTAGCTCAGAGATAGAACGCCCCTGGGCTCCATCCCCAGACCCGCAAAAAAAAAAAAAAAAAAAAATAGTTGTTCACATTTTAAAAGGCCAAGATGCTTGCCTGGTGTGGTGGCGCACGCTTGTAATCCCCACGCTTGGGAGGCAGAGACAGGAAGGATTGCGCAGGTTCGAAGCCAGCCGCGCTGGCTTAAGAGACCCTGTTCCAAATAAAAATATAAAAAATAGGTCTGGGAGTGTAGCCCAGAGGTAGAAGGGCTTCCAGGAACCCCAGTACCACACACAAAATAATAATAATAATAATAATAATAATAATAATAATAATAATATAAGGGCCAAGATGCTTAACACTACAATCTGGAGAAGGCGTGTTAGTAAGGGTCTGCATTCCCTCCACCGAGCTACAGATGCCTAAATGAGGTCCTAACTGCCCCATTCGGAGCCGACATCTGCTGTCTCATTTGAGTCGGCAAACCTGTCATTATACCGTATGGGTGCTAAGCCACTTGCCAGAGTGACTTAACACAGATTCCAACAGTGACTAGTCAGAAGAGGAACCAAGGCTCCCTAGACGTCGCGTATCCATCAGCCAACACAAAAAGAAGCAAGAGGGAGCAGACAGGAGGTGACACCGGGAAGACGCATCAATGGCAGGCTGAGGCAGGAGGATGGCAGGTTGGAGGCCAGCCTCAGCAACTTAGTGAGACCTTGTTTCAAAATGACCAGCAGCTGACCTCACACTGTGCCCAAGAAAGGAGGTGTGTAAGGGGTCAGAGTTCAAGCTGAGTGCCCTGAGCTCTGGACTCAGGCAGAATGGCTGCCATTTGTTCTACAGGCTGAGGGACCCGGCTCTGGATGTCAGAATCCTAAGAAGATGCTCCCACGAGTGTTGTGTTCCGTGTTCTTTTCCCAGGTGTGTGAGGGACAGGTGGATTGACAGGTGACACTGTTCCATTTAGGTTCCCATGGCTGGCAAAGAGAAAGGGGTTTGCAGAAATCATTAAAGTTCTATAAAAGCCAGCCTCTGTGTTGCGAATTTATAATCCCAGAGTTCAGGAAGCTGGGACAGGAGGATGGGAGGCTGGAGGCCAGTCTTTGGCAGAGAGAAACCTTGTTTCAAAATAAAAAGAAAAGTCTGGCGGCCTGGTGATGCACACTTGTAATCCCAGCATTTGGGAGGCTGAGACAGGAGGATCGCGGTTCACAGACAGCCTCAGCTACTACTTAGTGAGACCCTTTGCAACTCAGTGAGACCCTGTTTCAAAATAAAAAAAATAGCCGGGCGTGGTGGCGCACGCTTGTAATCCCCGCACTTGGGAGGTGGAGACAGGAGGATGGCGCTGTTTCAGAGCCAGCCACACTGGCTTAAGAGACCCTGTTTCCAAATAAAAAGTTAAAAAATAGGTCTGGGAGTGTAGCCCATGGGAGTATCCCGGAGGTAGAAGGGCTTCCAGGAACCCCAGTACCACCAAAAAAATAAAAAATAAAAATAAATAAATAATAATAAATAGGGCTGGGCATGTAGCTCAGAGGTAAAATGCTACTTGGGTTGCATCCCTGGTATTGCAGTAAATAAACAAACAAACTAATTAATTAATTAATTAAATTTTTTTAAATGGCTGAGGGTGTGGTTTCGATGTAGACTGTCCCTGGATTCAATCTCCAGTATCAAATAAAAACAAACCCTCCAGAAGCCCCCTCAAAATAAACCACGTGAGGGAGGATTGTTCGGGGCATGTATAATTCCATTTAAGCATCGCACCCTTCCAGGAAGTATTTCTACCTCCATTCTACAAATAGAAATCCTAGCGTCAGTCAGCCATGGTGGCCCACACCTGCAATCCCACCGCTTGAGAGGCTGGGACAGGAGGACCACAGGTTTGAGGCCAACCTCAGCAATTTAGCCAGACCCTCAGCAACTTAGTGAGACCCTGCTTTTAAATAAAAACTCAGCCAGGCTTGGTGGCGCACACGTGTAATCCCAGCATTGGAGAGGCTGAGACAGGAGGATCACAGTTCGAGCACAGCCTCAGCTAGTTAGTGAGGCCCTTTGCAACTCAGTGAGATCCTGTTTGAAAATAAAGAATAAAAAAACAGGGTGAGGGCTGTAGCTCAGAGGTAGAATGCCTCTGGGTTCCATCCTGAATACCAAAAAAAAAAAAAAAAGAGTAGTGTCTCAGAGGATTTAGATAGCTCTCTCTCTAGGGTACAGGGTACCCCAATTCAGAGGAAGACCTTCCACATGCCAGAGGCTCATGCCCCTTTAATAGCGTATCACAAGCTTACTCCAGGCCCCAGGGGATAAGATCACAGAGTAGAGAGACCTGGAAGAGATGCCACCCAGGGGTTCAGTTTGCAAGACAGGCAGGTCGCAGGTGTTGTTGCGCTGAGATACTGCTCTGAAATAGAGCGCTGTTCTCCTGGGGAGCATCCTCTTCAAATCCACCAAAAAAAAAAAAAAGGCAAAAATTCTTGGCCCAAAAAGGGCCAAGGATGAGTATAATTAGAATATTTATATTAATTAGAATAATTATATTAATACTATGCATAGGTATTCCAAGCCATAGGGGCAAGAAATCCCAGAGACCAGATGTCAGCAACTCCATTCTACAGTGGGGAAACAGGACAGCTTTGGCTAACAGCACTTTTTAGACATATTTTGAGTGTAAAATAACGAACGATGCCTCACACACAGACATACAGTTGTTTCCTCTCTCTCTCTCTCTCTCTCTCTCTCTTTCTCTCTCTCTCTCTTCCCCTGTCTCTTTCTCTCCCCATCCCCTCCCTCCCTCTGTCCCTCCCTCCCCCTCTCCTTCTTTCTCTCTCCCAGACCTGCAAAGGAAAAACAACTCAATCCTTTTCATTCTTAGGTCATGTAGACCCTTATATTCAATGCTGGCTGCAGCTAATTTCATCCCAACTTTCACTGGGGGAAAAAAAAAAATTCTCTGCCAAGTTGCCATGCATCCCTTCTCAGCCCCCAAAGCAATTTAAGATAAAAATTCATTCGGGTTGTTTTCCCCTTTCTGTCTTTTTAATGGTGCTCAGAATAGTAGCGTCCACTCGGATAATTTCGCAATATCATCCCCTGTCGCGCTCATCTCGTTTCTCTGGGGTACCTCCTGCCGCACACATCTCAAAGCCCGTCAGAGCTCTTCCAAGCTTCTGGGCCACCCCTTCCCAAACCTCCCTCTGTTTTACCTCTTTTGCAGACTAGGGGGCTGGGATCTGACTGAGAATAAGGAGATGCCGGGAAGAAAGCCAAGCTTCCCTGCGTGGCACTCAGAGAGACCTACTCTCCCCCATGTCTATATTCCAGGCAAAATTCGATTATGCGCCAATCACAGAGTTGTGATTATGTCAGCTTACATGGCCACTCAAGGATTAAGGTAGAGGATGGAATTAAGGTCGACCATCCGCTGGACTTACAGCACAGTTTAGCCTTACGCAGTCAAGTTAAGGTGGGAGAGGAGAGCGGGAGATGGAGAGGGGGGCTCTGAGAATCAGGACTGGATCCACCATCGCTGGCTTTGAAGATGGAAGAAGGGGCCTCCAGCCAAAGAATGTGAATGGCCTCTCGAGGATGGAAGAGAAAACGAAATGCGTGGTCTCCGAGAGCCTCCAGGAAGAAACACGGACCTGCAGACCCCTTGATTTCAACCCAGAGAGACCCATTTCTGATGACTGAGCTACAGAACTCTCAGACTAAATTGGCATAGTTTTGTCTTGTTGTACTGTGTTGTTTGTTTTCATGGTTTTGATGATTGAGCCGGGTGTGTTCCATCTCTCAACAGCACACCCAGAACCTTTTTACTTTTTTTTTTTTTTGGTGGTACTGGGGGTGGAACCCAGAGGCTTTCTACCTCTGAGCTATACTCCCAGACCTATTTTATATTTCATTTGGAAACAGGGTCTCACTAAGTTGCTGAGAGCCTCACTAAGTAGCCGAGACTGGCTTTGAACCTGTGCGATCCTCCTGTCTCAGCCTCCCAAGCGCGGGGATACTTTTTCTTTTTTAAAGTAGAGTCTCGCAAAGTCAGCGCACGCTAGCCTAGAACCTGCGATCCCCCTGTCTCAGCCTCCCAAGTACTGGGATTGCAGGCGTGTGCACTAAAACGGTGGCAGTTTGTTACGACGGGAATAGGGACGTTGCTTTGCATGGGAATGCTTCGTAACCCCTGGGATTCTTCTGCACCCTTAGTAGTCAGCCTGCAAACAGACCTCCATTGGCCAGGATACTATTCCCAAGAGGAACTTGGACAGGATGGCGCCACCTTTCTTTAGACATAGGGAAGAAAAGGGCCCATCTGAGAGACTTTATTTACATCACAGACTTATTCAGACCCATAGAGTGAACTGAAGGTCTAACCATCCTCTAATTAGCTTTCAGCCACAAAAAAAGAGGCAGAGGCTAGACTCGGGGCTTCCAAAGGGTCCCTTTAGGTTACCTTCTTTTAACAGTAATCTTTCAAGTGCTCAAAGATCTGAGACATAGGTAAGCACGTATGGGGTAGATACCTCCAGACCCAGGTGCACAAAGGTTACAACTAAATTAAACCCAAATCACATAGGCATCCAGTTTATTCTTATTTTTCTGTACCCCCAACCGCTAAGCTTTGCGAGCAGGGTCTTTGTTCTATCGATTGGCAAACGTACAACACCTGGCTCGTTCCAGATGCGCAAAAACGCCCTGTTCGATGCGCCCTGAATTTTCCCAAAACAGCCTTTGCGCCTTTCCGAGGTAAGCCCAGCCAGAAGCAGGCTTCCTTGAATTCCCATCCAGTTTAGAGAAAAACATGGCATTCAATTCCTACATTTTCCCCCCAGGGAGCATTGCATCCCCACTGGATCTTGGGACACACTGACACAGCTATATCTCCGAAAGAGTAAAATGTCCCAGAAAAAGAAGACTTTTGTTCTCTTGGTTTTTTTTTTTTTTGGTGTGTGTGTGTGTGTGTGTGTGTGTGTGCACGCGCACTTTTATTGGTGCATTAAAATAGTCTCACATCATAATGTAAATCATTTCCACAATGACATACATGCACATCCTCTTGGTGAGATGTTTCTTTCCCTCCATGGAAACGTAACCAGGTCTTACAGCGTGATCTGCCGCTTCCTGCGAATCCAGAAGGTCAACCCCAGGAGAAAGAAGACACTCTGTGGTCTATCTGAAGCTTGATCCAGCTTATTTAGAAGCACCCGGTGCGACCGTCCTGCTAGAGCTGAGTCCTTCCCCCACCCTTTGGCTAGGCTGGCCGCGTCCCTCCTGGTAGGCAGGAGCCCAGGATCGGCAACCATCCCCGCCCTGAGCATCTGTCAGAGCCTACGCAGCCCCATGTCACCTGCAAGCCCAGGGAGCCACCACCCTGCCTTTTCACCTCTGGCCTGCATTTCTTTTGCTCGCCCCCCCCCCCAGCAGGAATTCACGACCCCTGGTCTGTTCCCCAGTTATCCAAGCCCCAGTGGCCGCTCAGCCTGCTGCAAAGAGTTAAGACCCGGTGTCCCAGACTCCCTTGTCTGGTCCTGGTCCCCAGGCCCCGCTCACCGCTCCTGATTGGCTGAGCGCCTGTCAGTAGTAAAGAGTATCAGATAACAAACTTGGGACCTTCTTAAAGGCGTGGCGGTGATACTCCACGGTCTCTGGCAGCCTATGACATCAGCCAAGAACTGCCCGGGATGCCGCTGTTGCTGCTGCTGCTGCTGCTGCTGCTTGGGGCCAACCTCAGAGGAGGAGGAGGGTCCTGCCGGCTAAGAGTTAATTAGTTTTAGCAGCGCCCGTGGGGGAGGCGCCAGTGTTCTGGGGACACTGGCTGCCACTGTACGGACTCCTACCCAGGGGAGCTCACCGAGTGTTGGATGACTTCTGGGTTGTTAGCTGCTGCGGCCAGCTGGGCTCCCGGGAGCCTGATCCTGGTGTAAAACATCTGGCCAAGGGACCAGCGGCCTGCTGAGAGCATCAACATGACGCTTCTGGGGTCTGAGCACTCTTTGCTGATTAGAAGCAAGTTCAGATCAGGTAGGGCGAAGGCGGTTAGCACTCTTCCTCCAACTTTCTCCTGCCATTCTGGAACTCCTTTCCAACCAGCGTCTCAAAAGCCCGCCGTGGCTGCAAATCTGTTCCTTCCCCAAAGCACGTTTTGGAAGCAAAGAATTTTACTTGACTTTGGGGTGGGGGGAGGCAGGCTTTACGGTCTTCCGTGTCAAATGCTTTAAATTGCTTGAGTTGATTTTTATTTTTCCCTACATGAACAGGCCAACCCATATATATATATATATATATATATATATATATATATATATATATATATATTTTATTTTTTTTTCCGCTCCGTCTCTGTGAATGGAAATTTTGAAAGGGTAACATTCAAAAGTAGTGACCTTGAAACGAACAAATGAAAGGTTTCGAGTTTGGGAAGGACGTAATAATATCCATTATAATTGCTGAGGAGTAAGATGACTCTGCTTGTGTGTGATTCGGTACAGGGGTCACCTCAAACGTAGTTAATCCAAACAAATGTATTTCCCAAAAAAAGTCACTTGGGGAAAGTAAAAATAGCAAATTTGGAGCACACCAAGAATTTAAAATGACATCACTGTAGGAAAAAAAAAAGCCCAGTGCCACAAATATTTTTTCCCAAACCATCTGATATTTATAAATGGAGAATTCTCCCCCCAAATGTCCGCGTTAGTGGCGCATGGAGAAGTTTCTCAAAGGGCACCGAGTCGAGGTGAGTGGAACCCAGAGACGGGAACTGAGGTGTCAGTGCGTGGGCTGGTTCCCACGTTGAGACGGGGCGACACTTGTCCGCTAAGCTCATTTCTGGCAGCTCTGTGTCTGCTGTTGGTCTTATAGTAGCGCTGACAACCCGGGCAGTGATGGCAGAACACCTATTTAAGTAGATGGATTGCTTTTGTGAGAGATCTGATCCGTACGTCCAGCGTGACAGGTGTCAGCAAGATGTTGGCTTCTTTATTTGAGCTTGGCTTCCCTGGGCCCCTCTGAATGGAGCCTCCGGATCCTTTCCTTTGGGAAGGATGGTTCACAAGTGCATGTGGGGAGTTAAGGACCATCTGTAACTTCCTTAGCTGTTCCTGGTTTTGAGACGGCTGTGGGGATCGCTGGGCTTTTCTGAGAATCTGCAGGATTGGAGCAAGTTAGAAAACTTAGGCGGCCACAAGCCACAGTGGCCCCGAGGCTCCGGGGGCAACTGTCAGCCAGCCCCCGGGGCCAGCCCTGGATTAAAGCCTTCCTTTACTTTTCTATGTAGAGGTGAGGCTCTTGGGGTTTTTTTTTTTTTTTTTTGGTTGTTTTTTTTTTTTTTTTTTTTTTTTTCAGGAACCAGTGACCTCTGGCCACACTGCTCTGGGGATTTGTTAAAAAACTGTAAGGCAACACTGCCACCTTTCTGGAGAAGAGAGGATGTAGATTTGTTTTTGCATAAAGCTAGGCTCATTTCAAAGGCTCCATCCATCCCTCTGGCTGGTGTGATATGGGGGCAGGGAGGGCTGGTTTGTCTCCAAAGGGATTTGGTGATGTTCTTGATAGCAGACTTGCAGAACTCAAGAGCAGTCTTTCCTGCAGCTCTAGTGCCCTGGGAGAGAAAAAATTATTTTTGCACCGCTACCAATTTCCATCCCAGCGGATTTGTGGGGTCCTGGTATCTCCCAGGTAGACCTGCAGACCCTGCTCCTGGAGCTTGGGAAAATTTCAGACTTATTTTCTTTTTTAAAGCTTGCACAGACTTTGACATCATAAGCAAGGGTAGCTTTGGAAAAAACATGATACAGAAGCAGCCCTGCTTAATCCTCCATCTTTGATAAAAAAGGCGAACTGGAGTCTGCAAATGGGCAGTGGCTCGGGCAGCTGAGATGCAGGGGTTGATAATCCCTTGATAGACAGATGGAGGAAAACAAGAAGCATGCAAGACTTAGAAAACCTAATGTTGAGAAGGAGGAGGATTTTTTTTAATGTAATTACGACAGCTCTGACAGCACAGAGTAAGCTGGCAGTGAGCTACCAGGTTCTCTCTGTCTCATAGATCTTGCTTATTTGGTGGCTAATACTAAATAAGGGGGGCTCTTTTTTATTTTGATTCCCTTCTTTCTCCTCCTCCTCCTCCTCCTCTTCCTTCTCCTCCTCTACCTCTCCCCCCCTCCTTTTCCTCTTCCTCTTCCTCTTCTTCCTCTTGGAAAACTCAAACTTCAAATGAATACAACTGCTTCTGCCTTACTGTGAATATTTAATAGCAGATGCCAGTGTTAAGTATTTTGTCAAAAATATTTCAAGAAAAGAAATGCAACTAAGCCGGGTGCCATGATGTACAGCTGTAATTCCAGTACTTGGGAAGACTGAGATAGGAGGTTCTCAGGTTCAAGGCTAGCCTCAGCAATTTAGCAAGATCTTATTTCAAAATTTAAAAAAATAGAGAGAAAGAGTCGGGTGTGGTGGCACCTGCTTGTAATTCCAGTACTTGGGAAGCTGAAACAGGAGGATCACAGGTCTGAGTACAGCCTCAGCAAATAGTGAGATTCTCATCAACCTAGTGAGACCCTGTTTCCAAATAAAGAATAAAAAACGGGGCTGAGGGTGTAGCTCAGAGGTAGAATGCCCCTGGGTTCAATCCCTAGTACTGCAATAATAGATAGATAGATAGATAGATAGATAGATAGATAGATAAATAGATAGATACTTTAAAAGGCTGGGACAGGTAGCTCAGAGGTAAAATGCTTCTGGTTCCAATTACCAGCACACACAAAATTACAAAAGAGGAAAAAGGCAGGAAGAAAGGAAAAAAAGAAATGGAAGAGAAGGAAGGATAGGACTCAGGCAGGTAACTAAATCATTTTCTGATTATAGCATTGGATCCCCTGTGATGATTCTTGTTCCTTAGTGAGCAGAGAATTCCTTTTACTCTGAGATGGGGATGCATGGCAGTGGTGTGCTACCAACTTTCCTTAAGCTCCATCCAGACAACGTTGTGATTCAGTAGAAAAAATCATGCGATGGGAGCAGTGAACTCAGAAAGCGTGTATTTACAGACATGCTTAGTGATGCAGACTCGTCTGATTTGAGAGGCTGTCATGGTTGAGTGTGTGGGTCCTGGGCCAGACTGGCTGGGATTTTAGCCATCGCCACTATGTCTTAGCTGTGTGAAGGTGAACCTGGGATATAGTTTTCTCTGCTTACCTTGCCTCATTTGAATAATGATGGTGATCGTGAGTTTGTCGTGAGAATTCAATGTGAAACTGCACAGAGATTACTTAGCACAAGCCCAGTACTTAGCCCACACCGAACTGTTGTTAATATTAATGACCAGTGGGGTCCTCTGGTGGTCACTTTCTCTGTGGGTCTTGATTATTTAATGTATAAATGTCCAAATTGAACAAGGTGTCTCCTTTCACCTCTTCTGTCTCATTATATCCTTCTATGGTTCTCAGAAGACACAGAAAGATAGTCTGGGAACTAGCTGCGTGACTTTTGGGTGGAAACTTAATGCTTTACCTAAGTGTAATAACAAATGTTACCTTCAGAGGACCACATCTTCCTTTATTTAAATGAAGCCACATTTAAACCATATCTTCATTTACTTAAAAGCGAAATGGGTTTTGCTTTTAAAGTCCCATTGTGTTTTCCTCTCTTCATTTCCCTCTCGCCTACCTCAAACGATCCAAACAGAAGGCAAACTCTGCTACACGCCATTGCTTCCGACCTCGATGCCTGCAAATGATGGGTAGTCAGAGTTAGCGAACAGAAATTCAGAATGCCCAGTTGGATTGAAATTTGAGACAGTCAGTTGATTTTTTCAGTATACAGCAATAATTGGGACATATCTTTATCTGAAATCTGGATTTCATTAGGCATTCAGTACTTTCTTTGGCAGCCCTACGTATGATTCGAATGGATTTTTTGCTTATTTGGTGTGTGTGTGTGTGTGTGTATGTAAACATGCTACTGGAGATGGAACCAATGTTCTACCTCTGAGCTACACCCCATCTTGATTATATATATATATATATATATAATATATATATTATATATATTATATATATTATATATAAATTGATTATATATTTATATATATTGATTTATATATAAATTGATTATATATATAAATTAAATTTATATATATATTTATTGTTGTTGTTTTGAAACAGGTCATACTAAGTTGATGAGACTTGCCACATTGTTGAAGTGGTCTTCAAATCTGTGCTCAGCTATGAACAGGCTTTGACTAACACACTCTTCTGTCTCGTCTGGTATCCCACCAGTATCTCCAGATTTTAGGCCCCCAAAGAGTCCCTAAAATTGCAGAACAAGTCTTTTTTTTTTTTTTTTTTTGGTGGTACTGGGGTTCCTGGAAGCCCTTCTACCTCGGGGCTACACTCCCAGACCTATTTTTACATTTTCATTTTGGAAACAGGGTCTCCTAAGCCAGCGCATGGCTGGCTTCGAACCTGCGCGATCCTCCTGGCTCCGCCTCCCAAGCGTGGGGATTACAAGTGTGTGCCACCACGCCCGGCCAGAACAAGTCTTTTAAGCGAGAAAGCAGAAGACTTAGCCGGGCGTGGTGGCGCACACTTGTAATCCCAGCATTCGGGAGGCTGAGACAGGAGGATCAAGGTTTCCGCACAGCCTCAGCTTCTTAGTGAGACCCTTTGCAACTTGGTGAGACCTTGTTTCAAAATAAAGAATAAAGCCTGGTGTGTTGCCAGTTGTGGTGGCGCACGCTTGTAATCCCCGCGCTTGGGAGGCAGGGACAGGAGGATCGCGCAGGTTCGAAGCCAGTTTAAGAGACCCTGTTTCCAAATAAAAAAGTATAAAATAGGTCTGGGAGTGTAGCCCGGAGGTAGAAGGGCTTCCAGAAACCCCAGTACCACCAAAAAAAAAAAAAAAAAAAAAAAAAAAAGCCTGGTCTCAGCATTTGGGAGGCTGAGACAGGAGGATCACTCTCAGCGAGGCCCTTTGCAACTCAGTGAGACCCTATTTCAAAATAAAGAACAAAAAAATAGGGCTGGGAGTGTCGCTCAGAGGTAGAATGCCCCTGGGTTCCATCTCCAGTACTGCAAGAAAGAAAGAAAGAAAGAAAGAAAGAAAGAAAGAAAGAAAGAAAGGAGGGAGGGAGGGAGGGAGGGAGGGAGGGAGGGAGGGAGGGAGGGAGGGAGGGAGGGAGGGAGGGAGGGAGGGAGAAAAGCAAAAGGCTTAGAACAAGGAGGCCTTATCATGGGAATGAGCATGGGTCCTCTGAAGTAGAACCAGAATATGGGGAGAGGAAGGGGGTAGACATTTTTCTCCTGGCTTTTGGGCAGTTCCAGAAATTGGAACTGTAGCTAGAAGGAGCCAAGGGATGTGCAAAGCCAGTGCCCAAAGTACAGTGGGGGAGCTCGACCGAATCCCGAGCCGTGGGACATCGCTACCCCAGCGGCACTGGTGGTCGGGCTGGCTGCCCTTCTAGAAAAAGCAAGGGCCATCTCTGCAGGGCGTCTCTCTGACCTCTCTAACTCTCCAACCTTCAGATAACTTAAAAGCTCTACCGACTCCTACTTCCCTTAACATTTCCAGGATGGAATTTTCTCTTCTGGATTCAGTCAATTGGGTCTAGAATCCGGTCCCCTAATTTTTATCAAAATGTATGTTTGTATGGGGGGGGGCACTAGAGATTGAACCCAGGAACATTCTACCTGTGAGCTATACCCCAGCTTTATTTATTTATTTATTTATTTTGCAGGTCTGGGGATAGAACCCAGGGGCATTTGACCTTCGAGCTATGCCCCCTGCCCTATTTTTTATTCTTTATTTTGAAACAGGGTCTCACTGAGTTGCAGAGGGCCTCACTAAGTAGCTGAGGCTGTCCGCGAACCGTGATCCTCCGGTCTCAGCCTCCTGAAGGCTGGTTATTTATTTTTTATTTGAAGCAAGGTCTTGTTAAGTTGCCATGGTCACCCTTGAACCTGCAATCCTCCTGTTTTAGGCTCCCAAGTACTGGGGTTACAAGTGTGAGGCACTATGCCCAGTCTAAAATGTACATTATTTTAAAAATTTGCACCATGAGCTCAAAGAAACCCAGGCCCAGGTATCATACCTTCACTATTAATGAGCTTTATGGTTTAGGATGAATAATTTAATTTAGAAAAATTTCTTTCCATAATATGCAATATATATGTAATATATGCAGCAAATACGTAAATGTGTCTAATTTGATTGGCCTCTTGTCTCATTTCTGTCTTCTGCAAAATACAGAATTTTATTCGTCCATCTCTGAAGCTGCTTCTAGCCCTAATATTTCCTTTTTCCAAGTAAATAGCCCTCAGAGTTTTTATAAAGATGTGTACACTACAAGCAGTATAAAAGCATTGCCATATGAGAATATAATCAGCTGGACTTTAAAAGGTGAATTATATTTAAGTTCTTAAAGAAATTTTCAATCTTTTTTTTTTTTTTTCTATTGGGAATTGAACCCAGAGCCATTCTACCTCTGAGCTCCTCCTCCCCCGGCCCTATTTTACTTTTATTTTGAAACAGTGTCTTGCTAAATGATGAGGCTGGTCTCAAACTCTGTAGTTCTCCTGCCTCAGCCTCACTGAGTTCAGCTCACTCTTTTTTTTTTTTTTTTTTCTTAAAGTTTGTAAGAAGCATGGCCTGGTAGCGCACGCTTATAATCCCAGCATTTGAGAGGCTGAGACAGGAGGATTGCAGTTTGCTGCCAGCTTCAGCTACTTAGTGAGGCTCTTTGTAATTCAGTGAGACCCTGTTTCAAAATAAAGAATAAAATATAGGGCTGGGGGTGTAGCTCAGACGTAGAACGCCCCTGAGTTCCATCCCCAGTACCACAAAAAAAAAAAAAAAAAAAAAAAAAAAAGTTCGTAAGAGCTGGCCATGGTGGGAATCACTTATAATCCCAACATTCTGGAGGCTGAGACAGGAGGATCATGGTTCACAGCCAGCCTCAGCTACTTGGTGAGGTCCTTTACAACTCAGTGAGACCCTGTTTGAAAATAAAGAATAAAAACAAAATAGGGCTGGAGGTGTAGCTCAGAGATAGAACACCCCTGGGTTCCATCCCCAGTACTGCAAAAAAAAAAAAAAAAAAAAAGTTTGTACAAGCCAAAGAAACAGTCTGTCTCAGCCACCTCCTTGAGACCAACACTGTATCCTCAAGTCTGACCCAGAGAATTCACTCCTACACCACACGCTCTTCCCCGCCTTCTTGGTTGCTGTGGCAAGAGACCAATCCTCACTGGTCCTGTCCACATTTCATTCATAATGCTTATTACTATCAGGCTATCAGGCAAATTAAAAATTCTACTTGCTTATAATAATAATAATAATTTATTATTATTATTATTATTATTATTATTATTATTATTTGCGGGTCTGGGGATGGAACCCAGAGGCATTTGACCTCCGAGCTACACCCCCTGCCCCAATTTTTTTTTATTCTTTACTTTGAAAGAGGGTCTCACTGAGTTGCAGAGGGCCTCACTAAGTAGCTGAGGCTGTCCGCGAACCGTGATCCTCCGGTCTCAGCCTCCCAAATGCTGGGATTGCAAGCGTGCGCCACCACGCCCGGCTCTACTTGCTTATTATTAATCCATAAAGGCAGATATTTTTACTCGTTTGCTATTCCCTGCTTTTATTCTCCAGCATTTCAAACAGTGCTCAGAGAGCAGAAGCCCCCCAAACCCGTGCTCAGGGCAGGGGGTGGAGCTCAGCGGCACAACACTTCCTTAGCATGCGTGAGACCCTTGCTTGATTCCCAGCAGTGGGGAAAAAAAGTGTTGAATAAAACTGTTTTATTCTTTCCCCAAAGATTACCTCCAAAACAATTTTTTTTAAAAAATGAGATTTTTTTTTTCGGAACTGGGGATGGTCCCAGGAGCATTCTACCTCCAAGCTACACCCCCAGCCCCATTTTTTAAATATTTATTTATTTATTTAGGTGATACTGGGGTTCCTGGAAGCCCTTCTACCTCCGGGCTACACTCCCAGACCTATTTTATATTTTATTTGGGAACAGGGTCTCTTAAGCCAACGCGGCTGGCTTCGAACCTGCGCGATCCTCCTGTCTCCGCCTCCCAAGCGCAGGGATTACAAGCGTGCGCCACCACGCCCGGCTGTAAATGAGATATTTTTAAGCAAATGAATATGTGTTAAAATTAGGAAAAATAGCCAGGCGTGGTGGCGCCCGCGCTGGGGAGGTGGAGACAGGAGGATCGCGCAGGTTCATAGTCAGCCTCGCTCGCTTAAGAGACCCTGTTTCCAAATCAATAAAAAATATAAAATAGGTCTGAAAGTGTAGCCCGGAAGTAGAAGGGCTTCCAGGAACCCCAGTACCACATCACTAAAAAAAAAAAAAAAAAAAAAAAAAAAAAATTAGGAAAAATGAGTGGAAGGATAAGTGAATATAAATACAAAATTCTGAGTAGTAGTTACCTCTGAATGTGAGCAGTAGTTGTTTCCAGAAATGGGCTGAGTAAATATAAATATAAAATTTAGCCTCATGGCAAAGTGGAAGAGTGTAGATGAGGAGGTGGGTATGCCCAAATGTATGAACCAAGGGCTCGGGCCACTCCTTAGGTTTGGTAATAGTTTTATGCATATTCATTAGTATGCAAATTAACGGTCATTGATGGACAGGTGATGATGGTGTGGCAGTACATCATGGACCAAGGATTACTATTAGCCCAATTCTGTGTACATTAGTCCCTTAAAAAAAAAAAGTGTTACCAAGCATGGTGGCACATGCCTATAATCCCTGAACTTTGGAAGCTGAGACAGGAGGACCATAGGTTTGCAACCACCCTTAGCAACTCAGTGAGACCCTCAGAAACTTTAAGACTCTGTTTCAAAATAAAAAATAAAATAAACCGGGCGTGGTGGCGCACGCTTGTAATCCCCGCGCTTGGGAGGCGGAGACAGGAGGATTGTGCAGGTTCGAAGCCAGCCGCACTGGCTTAAGAGACCCTGTTTCCAAATAAAAATATAAAATAGGTCTGGGAGTGTAGCCCAGAGGTAGAGGGTTTCCAGGAACCCCAGTGCCACCAAAAAATAATATAATAAAATAAAATAAAATAAAATAAAATAGAGCTGGGGGTGTAGCTTAGAGGTAGAATGTCTCTGGGTTCAATCCCTCATACTCCACCCAAAAAAGAAGTGTGCATTCTTTAAGGCCAGAAAGAATGGCATGCATCTTTTTATTTTCTGCTACAGTACATGACAGAAATAGTAAGACTTTGTCAAATTGGATTGAGTCAGATCAAGTGGATTCTAATCTAATTGGATTAAACTGAAGAAAAAGAGAAACACAGGGAGCAAGAGCAAAACTGCTCAGCTGCAGGGCTGGAAATGAACAAGCTCCAAGAGCAAACATGAACAGGAGTCACTGGAGCGTAACCAGAAAACCTTCACTAGTTCAGTGCAAGATGGATGTCTCCGTCAAAATTCTTGCTGTTTTCTATGAGATCTGACCATACAACTTTGAAAAAGGAAGGTTTATTTGTTCATGGTTTCTTTGGAGATTTTAGGTTTAGTCCTTGTGAGGCCAGGACCATGGATCTCAGGCCATGGTGTCAGAAAGCAGAGAGAGAGGGGGGCTTTGCTTTCATATCATGGAGGTGGAGAGAGAGAGAGAGAGAGAGAGAGAGAGAGAGAGAGAGAGAGAGAGAGAGAGAGAGAGAGAGAGGGAGAAAGAAGAAGAAGAAGAAGAAGAAGAAGAAGAAGAAGAAGAAGAAGAAGAAGAAGAAGAAGAAGAAGAAGAAGAAGGAGAAGAAGAAGAAGGAGGAGGAGGAGGAGGAGGAGGAGGAGGAGGAGGAGGAGGAGGAGGAGGAGGGAGAGAAGGAGAGGATTTGCTCTCATATAATGGAGTTGAGTGAAAGAGAGAGACAGAGAGGAGAAAGGAGAGAGGGAGAAGAGAAGAGAGGAGAAGAGAGGAGAGGAGAGGAGAGGAGAGGAGAGATCATGTGCATATGCATACACAGGGGAGAAGGAACCACTATCTTGGCCACTATCTCATCTACTGATGAGATTTCAACCCCCATGACCAAACCATATCAACCCCAAACATTAATACATGAGCTCTTCAGGGGGACACTGTATATCTGATCATAACAATAGTGAACAAGCATCTTACACCTTTGCATGGTGAACGAGAAGCCAGCAGGTGCCTTTCACCGGTATCTGCCTTCCCAGACAATTCCTCTGTCCTGTGGGTAGAAACCCATCAACACCTTCTATCTAATCCAATCACTTTGGGAAAGTTATAGCACAGCTCTCTGGACCTCCATTTCCATATTGGCAACATGATTCATGATCTATCTGTTCAACCCCCTGAATCTTTAAGAGAAAGATCTCTGTAGATTTATTTATTAAGGGCTTCTTTTATAGAAAGAGATCCTATTCACCCTCGGAAATGGAGTGTTTGGTCTAGGGGCATGGGAATTGCTCCAGAGAGAAGCAAGGCCCAGGAAAAAAGTTCTGATGGACATAAATAGGGTTAATAACAAAAACAACACCCATTAGCCAAATAGTTTTGCAACTTTATTATTTCATTTCTTAAACTTTCAATTTTATTAAGGAGGTAGTGCTTCTTTTTTTCCCCCAGAATAGCTAGTAAATCAAGCTCTAGTTAACCAGATTTGGCTCACTATTCTTAAAGAAGTCTCCAAATTGTGTAAAAGCAGATGTATCATTTGCTCCCAGAAACTTACAATAAATAAGGCTGAATCCTGTTCTTTTAGCTTTTCAGAGAAAAAAAATGCTCTCTGGAAACTTTGGAGGGAGAATAATGTCTTTCTTTTATCCTGCTGGTGGAAAGAGATAAATTGTGTTGTTTCTTTATTGGAGTACTTCTCTTATCTGTACAATCTCTCGGATTGGTAATTGCTGGTACTTAACTACCTCAAATACTAGAGGAGCAGCAGAATTCAAATGGAACTAAGCCACTGTACTGGTCGAAGGTATCTATTGGGAGTTCTCAGGTATAGGTATATGACTTTCCCTCCGTATGTGTAGCAATGATAACTGGGCTCGTTCTTCAATACCACACACACACACACACACACACACACACACACACAAATGTTATGCATACCCACATGAAATCCTTTACACAAAGAAAGAAAATCTGCCTCCCCCTTTGCATGGCCTGATAGGATATGTATGAGTATAAATACCCAAGAATGACTTGAAGATGTATGTTATGATAGTAGCTGGTGTTTCTGGAAGAACTATTGCGTACATGGCTTAACCCTAGACCTACTTCTACTTCCTGGGTGTGTTTTTTTTAATTTCCCCATATATATCTCTGGTGAATTAATATTTAAAACATTTGTAGTATTGATGTACAGATGTATGCACATATAATCCGATTGGTCAACAATCATACCTGTAAAGTCTTAAGACAAAATCTGATCGTGTCCATTGACTTTGACTTAAGCGTCACCATCAACCCAAATACTTCAAGGTATCCAATCTAAAAAAGTACATATATTATTTCATCACATTATAGTTTATCACTTATAGCCCCCAAATATACATAAATATTCACCTAGAGAGGCAGAGATAATTAAATTATGATACGTGCATACTATAAAATTCAACTAGATACAACATAATGAATGCAAAAGAGAAATGATAAAATTCGTATAAATTGGCATGAAAAGATTCCTGAGACACACGGTTATTTATTTTTTTTTTAGAATGCAGATTATGAAGTAATCAGGCAACCTATTTTCAGTTATGTTTTTAAAAGTGTATACGTTAAAAAATAGAGCCGGGCGTGGTGGCGCGCGCTTGTCATCCCAGCATTCGGGAGGCTGAGACCGGAGGATCACGGTTCTCGGACAGCCTCGGCTACTTAGTGAGGCCCTCTACAACTCAGTGAGACCCTGTTTCAAAATATAGAATAAAAAATAGGGCAGGGGGTGTAGCTCAGAGCTTGAATGCCCCTGGGTTCCATCCCCAGACCCCCACACACACACACAAAAAAAAAAAAAAATAGGTAGAAGCTAAAAAATGTATTTCACACTGATCAGAATGACAACCAGGGGTACAGGCAGGCAAGACCTTGCCTCTTTTGATTTGAATCTCTTAAGAATGTATTTGAATTTAGGTAATTTTTCAATATGCCTAAAATATAAGGAGACTTTTACACTTTTATATTCTAACAGTGATAGGAAATAACACATTTCTGCAGGTCTTTAATCACGTGAATAAAAATCTAAGGGAGAATTCAGAGGATACAGATACCCTTAATGCCATTATAAATTTTTAAACCTTTAATTTGACACAGAATATTAGGTGATTTAGATGTTAGAAGATAAGATTTAAGATTTAATCCCTTCTCCCAACACACACACACACACACACACACACACACACACACACACACACCAAATTGTAACTATTGGGTTCACATTTTTTTTTTTTTTTTTGCAGTACTAGGGATGGAAACCAGGGTCATTCTACCTCTGAGATATGCCGCCAACCCTATTTTCTTTTCTTTCTTTCTTTCTTTATTTTATTTTTATTTTTGTGTGGTACTGGGGTTCCTGGAAACCCTTCTACCTCCAGGCTATACTCCCAGACCTATTTTTATACTTTTTTATTTGGAAACAGGGTCTCTTAAACCAGCTGAGGCTGGCTTCAAACCTGCGCGATCCTCCTGTCTCTGCCTCCCAAGGGCGGGGATCACAAGCGTGCGCCACCACGCCTGGCTCTATTTTTTATTTTGAAACAGAATCTCACTGAGTTGCAAAGAGCCTCACTAAGTAGTAGCTGAGGCTTTCTGCATACTGCCATCCTCCCTTCTCAGCCTCCTGAATGCCGGGATTATAAGCGTGCGCACCACCACGACTGGCTCCGGGTTCATTTTTTTGACCGGAAGGCAGCAATAGAAAAGTTAGTTCTTTTACAATTTTAAATAAAAAATTGGTGGTACTAGGGGTTGACCCCAAGGTGCATACTACCTCTGAGCTGTATCCCCAGCCCTCATTTTATTTTATTTTATTTTTAACCTCTTTTTAAATTTTTGTATTGGTGCATTACAGTCATACAGCTTCATGGAATACAAGATGGCGGAAGCATCTGTGCACACATCCCTCATTTAGCCCTTAGCTAATTCCCACCTCATTTCCTCTCCCCACCCTCCTTCTCACGTTTGGCTTAGTGATTGACACTGGTATGATTGCGAATGCACAATGTTTCACAATAACAATAAAATAATTTTATTATCTTACAATAATAAAAATAAGTGTTTTATGGTGTCTTTAACATAACAAATATATACAGTGAATGTAGAGTCCGGGTGGTGTTTTAAAATGACGTGTAGGCCGGGCATGGTGGCGCACGCTTGTAATCCCCGCGCTTGGGAGGCGGAGACAGGAGGATCGCGCAGGTTCGAAGCCAGCCGGGCTGGTTTAAGAGACCCTGTTTCCAAATAAAATAGTATAAAAAATAGGTCTGGGAGTGTAGCCCGGAGGTAGAAGGGCTTCCAGGAACCCCAGTACCACAAAAAAAAAAAATTAAATTAAAAATAAATAAATAAATAAAATGACATGTAATTTGATGTTTTCTAATGACAGTAATATAAAACATCACACAGAATCTACATTCACAACAACTGGCTTCCTGTGAGTCTCTGTTAAGATTTGTTCCCCAGCTACTCTTAGTCCTTTGGACAGCGGGTCATGTTTGAGAGCAAGGAAGATGATTATTGTTGCTATGAAGGTCTCTTGTGTTTCAAAAAGTGTTTCATGTACGGATACTTAGTTATTCTCTCCCATTCAAAAATAAAAAGCTTGATATTGAGGATGGAACCCAGAGGCATTCAACCTCCGAGCTACACCCCCGGGGCCTATTTTTTGTTCTTTATTTTGAAACAGGGTCTCACTGAGTTGCAAAGGGCCTCACTGAGTAGCTGAGGCTGGCCGCAAACCGAAATCCTCCTGTCTCAGCCTCCCAGATGCTGGGATTACACGATTACAGGGATTACAAGATTACAGGGTTATAGGGATTACAAAATTACTGGGATTACAGGTACACGCCATGCCCGGCTTGTTTTGTCATTTATTAAGCTTCTGAAGAAAGGGTAGACCTGGCCTGGGCTCCAGCCAGGGTGCCGCTGGCTAGAAAAAATAGCAAAGGCTCGTGGCTGTGTTAGAGGCATTACCAAGAGCCCCAAACCTGTTCTCTTATAACTGAAAATACTGTTCTGTCTAAAAATAAAGCCAAAGAGGAGAGCTCTCTCCCAAGGGAACAACTTTTAGGACTATCCAGCTGGTAGAACAATCTGCATTTATTTTGATGGGACATTAAACACCACTTCCTCCACCAAAAACCAAAGCACTTGGCCCTGCATGGTGGCATGTACCAGGAATCCCAGTACTTGGGAGGCTGAGAGAGGAGGTTTGCAGGTTTGAGGCCAGCTTCAGCAACTTAATAAGACCTTGGGCAATTTTACAAGACTTTGTTTCAAAAGAAAAAAGGGCTGGGGTTGTAGTTCAGAGGTGGAAGGTTCCTGGGTTCAATACCGGTACCAAAAAAGAAAAAAACAGACTTGAATAACTGGGTTAAACAGAGAGTTGAAAATTCGTAAGACTGAATCAGGAAATGGCTGGGAGGGAGGAACAGAATGAGACTCAGATATAGCAATAAAAACCCTCAGCTTAGTAGAAAACGGCAGGCTTTGCGGAGGACGGCACCCTTAACCCATATGTTAGAACCTGACACTAGAGATGTCTTGGAGATAGAAACTCACTCTTTCTTTCTTTCTTTCTTTCTTTCTTTCTTTCTTTCTTTCTTTCCTTCCTTCCTTCCTTCTCTCTCTCTCTCTCTCTCTCTCTCTCTCTCTCTCTTTTTTGTGGTACTGGGGATGGAACACCAAGGGGCATTCTACCTCCGAGCTACACCCCTGCTTTAGTTTTTATTCTTCATTTTGAAACAGGGTCTCACTGAGTTGCCGAGAGCCTCACTAAGTAGCTGAGGCTGGCTTCGAACCTGCGCGATCCTCCCGTCTCCGCCTCCCAAGCGCAGGGATTATAAGCGTGCGCCACCACGCCGGCAACCACATCTCCTTTCAATCCAAACTCTAGTTCCCATTACTACAAGTATTCACTCAGCTATTCAGTGAGGACCTATGAACCCAGGGGCATTCTACCTCTGAGCAATACCTTCAATCTTTTTATATTTTTTATTTTTTATTTTTTTTACTTTTTATTTTGAAACAAGATCTCACTAGGTTGTTGAGTGTCTCACTAAATTGACGAGGCTGGTCTTGAACCGGAGATCCTCCTGCCTCCCAAGTACTAGAAATACAGGCGTGCACCACCCACACCCGGCTAACCTCATTCATATCTGTGTAGTGCTTTATCACTACTCAAAAGGTCGTGGTTTGAGCATCATAAATCACCCTGTAAGGTCAGCAGAAGGATGTCTCCCTTATAGGCATGGTGAATGGAGGTCGGAAATCTGATGATCTGACCAGATTCCCACACATATAATTCTTAGCGTCACAGGACTTAAACTCAGATCTCGTGGCTTCTTGGTGAATGAATAAGTATAAAAAAGTGGAAATCAGAGTCCCTTTTGCTTGAGGGGACCTCCCCAGCACTAGCTTTCAAGGAAAGCGGGTCAGATGGCAACTCCTCTCCGCTGCAGGCCGAGAGTCCCTTCCCGGGATGTGTGCGCATACCCTCTGCTTAATCCACACATGGCCCATCGCCACGAAATACATAAACAAGTGGGGAAAGCCTCTGAGAGGGATCTTGGTGCCCAAATGGAGCAATTTGTCTTCTGGAATTATTGTTTGAAATTGTTTATACCACTTGCGGAGTTTCTGTTCTGGACTTGAGGGACCTGTCCGTGCGGGAAGAAAAATAAAAGAACCCCCCACAGCCCAACAGCTCTACTAGCTGGCCAGCTGTGGTGACAGCGGGGCCTGCGGCTTGCCGCCCGCTAACAGAGAGGGAGATTTGATGAGGTTCCCTGTAGCCCCCCCCCGAGGCACCCCAAGAATGACTGTGGCTCACTAAGATCTGGGCGCTGTGCTAAGCACTTAGTATGTGTTAATTGATTGGCTTAGTGATCTTTTAAGGAGATACTGTCATTACACCTCCCAATTTATAAGTGAAGGAATCGGGGTGCCCTATAATTAAAGAATTGCCACAACTTTTGGGGACCAGTGAATGGAAATTTGGAATCTGATCTGGCACATGATGAGCTTTGGAATGCACGCTTTTGACTCCTACCCTGGGTTGTTTTCCGAGCAGCTATAAAGTGGCCCGTCCTGGCTGGAGCCATGGCAGGGGCCCCTTGTGACATCTAAGCCCCAGGGCATCTCCCAGTGAGCGTCCCCTCCCTCCTTCCCTTGTCTTGAGATTTTTTTTTTTTTTTTAACACGAAAGCTTAAGCTCACAAACCTGGCAGCATCATCATGGGTGAGGGAGAATTCCTTTTGAGGCATGAACTCGACTTCTTCGAATGTTTTAACAAATGGGAGAGTGTGGTGCTTGGGGAGGGAATCGCTTCGCAGTGCTCGCGCGAACCGACATTTTTCTAAAACAACTTGAGCCATCGCGCGCGAGGCTGGATCACTGAAGTAACTGGCAAGACAATTCTGAATTCTAGCTTTTCCATCTTCTAAGGTCTCCTTCTATATTTTCCCCCCAGTGTTCTACAATTTTTACTCTTGGGACCTTTTACCTTCTTGGGTAGATTCACTCCCTAAGTGTTGTTTGTATTTTTTTTTTTTACTTATTTATTTATTTATTTATTTTTTATTTATTTATTTTTTTTTTTTGGCTATTGTGAATGGAATTGTTTTCCCGATTTCTTTTGCTATGGATTTGTGATTGGTGTATTAAAAAACTATTGGTTTTGTTTTGGTTTGGGTACTGGGGATAGAACCCAGGGGACTTCTACCTCTGGGCTATACTCCCAGACCTATTTTATATATGGAAAGAGGGTCTCACTAAGTTGCTGAGAGCCTCCTTAAGTAAGTAGCTGAGGCTAGCTTCGAACCTGCGCGATCCTCCTGTCTCAGCCTCCCAAGCGCGGGGATTACTACCGTGTGCCACCACGCCCAGCAAGCTATTGGTTTTCGTAAGTTGATTTTTGTACTCGGCTACTTTGCCGTCTATATCGTCTCTGTAAGTCTGCTGGCTACGTTTTTTGGGTTCTTCTAAGTGCCGAATAATGTCATCTGCAAACAGAGAGAGTTTCACTTCTTCGTTCCCGACTTCTAGTCCTTTAACTCCCTTCTTGTGCCTTATTGATCTGCGTAGAACTTTAAGTACTGCCTGGAATAGAAGTGGTGATAGTGGCCATTTTTGTCTCATTCTTAGTTTCTTTTTTTTTCTTTTTCTTTTCTTTTCTTTTTTCTTTTGGTACTGAGGATGCCACACACTCAGACCTATTTTTTATTCTTTATTTGGAAACAGGGTCTCATTGAGTTGCAAAGGGACTCACTAAGTAGCTGAGGCTGTCCACGAACCGTGGTCCTCCTGTCTCAGCCTCTCAAATGCTGGGATTACAAGAATGTGCCACCATGCCCAGCTACTTATTTCTAGTTTTAAAGAAAATACTTTCAGTTTTTCCCTGTTCAGTATGATTTTGGTGTTGGGTTTACAATATATTACCTTTATTGTGTTGCGGTCCTTCTATCCTTAATTTCTTTGGTGTTTTTTTAACAGGAAAGAGTTCTGGATTTTGTCAAATGCTGCTTCTGAATCTATTGAGATGATCATGTGATTTTTTATTTTATTTTTATTTGATTTATGTATATACATGCACATGGACATGTATGTATGTTAGTGGGGATTGAACCAGGATCATTCTCTCTCTGAGCTAGACTGCCAGCCCTATTTTGTATTTATTTTTTAAAAATTTGAAACAGGGTCTCATTAAGTTGTGGAGGGCCTGAGTTGCTGAGGCTGGCCACAAACCTGTGATCCTCCTGTCTCAACCTCCCAAGCAATGGAATGACAGGCGTGCACCACCACACCTGGCTGGGTTGCAGCTATTGAATTACCTACATTGAACCAACCTTGCATGATTGTGGTGCATAATTTCCTTGATATGATTTAAAACCTGAAGTGCTAGTATTTTACTAAGAATATCTGTGTCCGTGCTCATCAAAGAAATTGGTCCATAATTTTCCTCCTTTGAAGAATCTTTATTCGATTTGAATATCAAGGTGATACTGGCTTCATAGAATGAGTTTTGGGGTATTCCATCTCTTTCTGTTTCCTGGAATAGTTTGAGAAGCATTGGGCTTAGTTTTTCTTTAAAAGTCTTGTCGATTTCAGCTGGGAACCCATCTTCTTTTTTCAATATTCTCCTAGTTTTTAACCTTTCAGATGTTCAAAGCTAGAAGCTGGCCAAGAAGAAGCTTGTCTTTGGACCTCTTTAAAAGGAAGAAAAGTTAGGACATCCCTAAGCTTGAAGGTAGAATAGTGTGCCCCTGATCTTGGAATCCTCCTCTCTGGGTACTCCCAGCTACACTGGCCAGTCGGGCCTTGACACTTTTAGATAGAGTCATAACTTGGCTATGCAACATCACACGAGGAAGCATATCACCAAAGAACAGGAATTTGGAGTTTCTGTAAATCAGAGGAGGCAGAGCAGAGCATGCTCAGGTATTAGCTTTACAAACAAGAACAATCTCTGCCTTTCAGCCTTGTTGAGAAGCATGATCAGGACAGCCCAGGAGCAGGGACAGACCAGGTGACCCACCTGTGCTTCCATATTCTCACTACTGTGTATCAGCTACTTACCCTGCATCTATTCATCCATCCATCCATATCTATCTATCTATCTATCTATCTATCTATCTATCTATCTATCTATCATCTACCACTCTAAGGATTGAATTTAGGGGGATTCTGCCTCTGAACTACATCCCCAATCCTTTTTTATTTTTTATTTGGAGGTGTCTCACTAAGACTCTTACTAAGTTGCCAAAGCTGATCTTTTTTTTTTTTTTTTTTTGGTGGTACTGGGGTTCCTGGAAACCCTTCTACCTCCGGGCTACACTCCCAGACCTATTTTATATTTTTATTTGGAAACAGGGTCTCCTAAGCCAGCGTGCGCAGCTGGCTTCGAACCTGCACGATCCTCTTGTCTCCGCCTCCCAAGTGCGGGGATTACAAGCGTGCGCCACCACGCCTGGCAACCAAAGCTGATCTTGAACCCACAATCCTGTCTCAGCCTCCCAAGTGCTAAGATGACAGAAGTGTGCCACCCATAGGCAGCTCCCATCTTCTCTTTACCAGGAAATGTGATGCTTCTGCACCCCAAGGAAGAAAACATCAGATCCCCAAGTGACACTCTAAAGAGTGGCTTTGCCCTGGAGTCAGATAATACCAGGAAGAGAGAAGAATTTGGTGGATGGGGCACCAGCAGGGGGTGAGGAGCAAAGAGTTATATCTATGATATGCTGACAGGTATCTGCTTTCACCTCTGGACGGAACCTGAAACCCCCTGTGACCTCCTGCTTGTTACTTTTCTAGACACTTTCCATCTGTCAGCCAGTGGTTTTCCCCAGGGTCTGTGCCTAACAATGTCCTTGAAGACAACACTGTCAAGGTCAGGAGTTATACGTGAAGGTGCGTCCAGCTCCACCCAGGGTAGGCATAACAGAAAGAGAAGGTCAGGGATTGAACCATGGACAGGGACTATTATTCTTTCCAAGGGGAGAGTATTTAGCACGATAATTATTTCTCTATGCAGAACTTTCTTTCTTTCTTTCTCTCTTTCTTTCTCCTTCCTTTCTTTCTTTCTTTCTTTCTTTCTTTCTTTCTTTCTTTCTTTCTTTCTTTCTTTCTTTCTTTCTTTCTTTCTTTCTTTCTTTCTATGTGTATACAAAACTTGGCTCTGTCCAGATCTTTTTCGGGTGCTGTTTGGAGACAATGCAACATATATAGCAATCTAAGCTGCTTTCTGTGTCTTGCTTACCCAGATTGCTAAGTACACCAGTGTTCTGCGTTTTAGGTTGGGTGTGGATGTATGCTTTGGTCACCTTTACAAACTCAAGGTCCCCACGCTGAGGAGCCTTTCATTGGTAGAAAAGGATTTCTGAGAGTATATGTGCTGGGTATAGAATCCAGGGGCATCTACCTCTGAGCGACATCCTCATTTCTTCATATTTTTGTTTTGTTTTATTCTGTTTTGTTTCGAAAAAGGTCTTCATAGTTGCTCAAAGTCTCACTCAGTTGCTGAACCTGGCCTCAAACCTGGGATCCTCCTGTCTCAGCCTCCCAAATACTTGGATTACAGACAAGTGTCACTGTACCCGGCTTAGAACAGAATTTAAAATTAGATCTCAAAGCTGTTTTTGGTTGTGTGGGCACCTTTCTGCCACCGCCGGATGTCTGTCTTCAACACTAATCTCGGGGATCCTCTTTGTTTTAAGATAAGAGAGAATCAAGTAGTGGATATCTTGAACAAGCGTATGCAAAAAGGAATACATATTAACTAAAAATTAACCATGCACAGTGGTATATGTCTATAATCCCAGCACTTGGGAGGCTGAGACAAGAGGAGCGCAGGTTTGAGGCCAGCATCAGCAACTTAGCGAGAGATCCTGGTTCTGAATAAAAAATGGTT
Organism: Muscardinus avellanarius; assembly: GCF_963383645.1. Classification (NCBI taxonomy): domain Eukaryota; kingdom Metazoa; phylum Chordata; class Mammalia; order Rodentia; family Gliridae; genus Muscardinus; species Muscardinus avellanarius. The sequence goes on along the minus strand of NC_137802.1, from coordinate 10,771,562 downwards.
AGGGTATAACTTGGAGGTAAAGCGCCCTGGATTCAACTCCCAGTGTCAAAATAAAAGAGTGTACCACATATTATGAAGACACTGGGGTGTCTAATGGCATTCGGAGACAGGGTTGTGGTTGGGACTTAAGTGAAATAAAGGCAGAACCTGAGCTGGGAGCACTCAGAGGGTGCTCCCTTAGGCTCACATCTGTTCTGTGCTCTACCCGCTCTCTCCCCAGTCCTCAGCGGCTCTATCCTTTCTCAGTCCACAGGGCTGTCAACGACCCAGTCCAACCACTCTCAGATGTGCTCTCTGTCCCATTTCTAAAATTTCAAGGGAAGCCCGGAGTGGTGGCGCACGCTTGTAATCCCAGCATTCGGGAGGCTGAGACCGGAGGATGGCGGTTCGCGGACAGCCTCAGCTACTTAGTGAGGCCCTCCGCAACTTAGTGAGACCTGGTTTCAAAATAAAGAATAAAAAATAGGGCAGGGGCTGTAGCTCGGAGGTAAAATGCTCCTGGGTTCCATCCCCAGACCCGAAAATAAAATAAAATTCCAAGGGAAACCTCAGTCTGGCTGAGTAGTCGTCTATCCTCAGAATACATGACCAGGAAGGAGGCCACCAGCAGGACCATCTGAGCTACATGAAGGCCACGTGGGTAGCAGAGGGGAAGGTGTCTCCATGGGAAACCACTTCAGAAGAGGATAAAAGGGAGATGTTGCTCGCTTCCTGTCTCTCATTCTTTACTCTGCTGTTGATTTCATGATCATATTCCTCTCTTTCTCTCTTTCTCTTTCTCTCTCATGCACAAACACACACACATACCCAACCGCCCTATTTTATTTTAGATTGATTGATTGATTGATTGATTGATTTTGGTGGTACTAGGATTCCTGGAAACCCTTCTATCTCCGGGTTACACTCCCAGATCCATTTTATATTTTTATTTGGAAACAGGGTCTCTTAAGCCAGAGAGGCTGGCTTCGACCTGCGCGATCCTCCCGTCTCCGCCTCCCAAGCGCGCGGATTACAAGCGTGCGTCACCACGCCTGGCTATCTTTTTAATTTTGAAGCAGGGTCTCACTAGGTGCTGAGGGTATTTCTAAGTTGTTGACGCTGGCCTCAAATCTGCCATCCACCTGCCTCAGCCTCCCAAGTAGTGGGATTCCAAGTGTGGGCTGCCACGTCCCACTCGTTTATGCATTCTTTAACCATCCGTGGCCTAACATTTTATTTACATAACTCAAATGTCTGTTGGCTGCTTCCCCCCTCCCCAGTATTCCTGTCTTAAAATCCTTTGTATTATTTTCAACACCTAGGGATCCCTCAGCAATTAGCATAGAACTGTTAAATACCTCTTTTGTATGTGTGAATGGTACTGGGGATTGAAGCCAGGGGCATCCTGGCTTCATCCTCTGAGACACACTTACAGCCCTGTTCTATTTTGTATTTTGATGGGAAGGGAGAAGAGGGAAATTCCCTCATGCACATTCACAACATATCACAAACATATCAAAGTCATTCACAAACATATCAAAGTCGATCACTAAGCCAAACATGAGAAGGAGGTAGGAGGGAAGAAATAGGGTGGGAATTGGGCAAGGGCTAAATTATGTGTGCATATATGCCTCTACCATCTTGTATCCCATGAAGACATATGACTACAATTCACTTATTAGTGAATTTCTAATAATTTCTTATTAGAAGATAAAAAAGAAACAAGATCTCACTAATTTTCTGAGAGTCTTACTAAGCTGCACAGGCTATCCTCAAACTTGTGATTTTCCCATCTCCAGCTTCAAAGTACTAGGATTACAGGTATGCTCAACCATGCCCA